>NW_022196891.1:63496732-63567741 GCF_008632895.1 Mastomys coucha
CCCTCTCTCCCTCCTTCTCTCTCTCTCTCTCTCTCTCTCTCTCTCTCTCTGAATCTGGAGTTCATTGGTTCAGCAAGACTGGTTAGGTAAGCAATCCATGTCCGCATTCCCAGAACTGGGTTTAGAAGTGTGTGCCCCTGCGCCAACCTTTTTATGTGGGTTCTGTCGACCTGAGCTTGGGTCCTCATGCCTGCATGGAAAGGACATTACAAACTAAGACATCTTACTGGCTCTCAGATTTTGCCTTCAGGAATCTAACAATAGAGTAAAGGAATCCAAGGGGATCTGCTGCGGACTTGAGGGGTGTGTTCACTTATTCTGCAGGTAGCTGAGTGGGTGTTAGCTGGAAAGCCTGGCTCCTATGTCAGCTGGTCCCTATACACAGCTCACAGTTGTCACAAGGACAGACATGTCTGAAGATGACTGTTAGCATATGCAGGACCTGTGAAAATAAAACTGTGTTGTTCATTACCCTCACAAGAACAAATGGCTATGTGGATTCATACTGAATTTGGTAGGTATCTAGGACCATGGGATGATTTTTAAATATAGACTTTACAGAGAATTCATGAGAGTGGAAGGAGGTGTGTTTCTAGTTGGCACCTGAAGCAGATCCGTGGCACCTTGCCGAGCACATGGGGCTGAAGAATAACTTGCCACAGGAAAAACAAGATTGGCATTCCTTTAAAGCAAACTTGAAATCACAACTTGGAAGAGGAGGTGATCCTAAAATCAGGTATATATCTGTGTTTAAGGGTACTCTCACAGGGGATACGATGTAGCATATTAGGCAACTGATGGATTGCAGCACGACTTTGATTGACTTTTCATTGGTTAGCAACGGTTCCAAAGCTAAAAGTTTCAGGGAATCCAGAGAAATTCATATTCTCGATTGTGGGAGCTATCTGAAACACTGAGAGCAGGGTCTTCACAATCAATACATTATCAAGCTTGCCTTAACAAGTGCATGGATCCAAAGGTCCCCGCTCTGTTGCCTGTCTTCTGTTTGTTCTCCCAGAACCACACCCCCTCTTCTCTCCATCCTGGCCCAGGCTCGGTGCACTGGGTGTACCAACTTCCCTAACCCTGGACTTTGGTAGCATCTGACCTATGGGGACGCGGAAAGCGATTAGAATAAGGAAGGGTCTTGTCTGTCAGGCTGAGTGTTTTAATTGTTTCCCCCCCTCCAACCCCCAGCTCTTTCTGTGAGTAGCCCCCTCTCCTGGCTCACAGGTGCAGCCTTGCTGACTGTTTTAATTGTTCCCCACCCCCCAGCTCTTTCTGTGAGCAGCCCCCTCTCCTGGCTCACAGGTGCAGCCTTGTCCCTGCGTGCACAGGTGCCCTGTGGTTTTCCACACCTTGCCTGCGCCTTTGTAAATAGTCCCTTAAGAGATTTCCCTTTTGAACTGCCCTGTTTGGGTGTGGCTTTTGTTTCCCGATGGGACTTTCCTGGGAGATACCTCTTGTCTCTAGAATCCCAGCTGCCATGTTTTCATTTTACCTGCCGGGCTTCAGCTTGGGTGGAAAAAAAAAAATATCACGCCCCTCCCCCACCTCACCCCTATTCCACCTCAGAGTCCTGTGCAGGACTCTACTGTTGTGGACAGCCTTTCTGTACACAATTATCCTAGGAGCTTTCTCTTGATGTATTCTAGGTTACTCAGAAGGGACAAAAGCCATCTTCTTCCCATAAAGCAAAGTCCTCGCTCTCTCTGAGAGTTGATTCTATATAGCCGAAATTGTATTTCGAATATTATTTCCTAACAGTGGGCTAATGTGTTCTGTGCCTGTATTGCTTTCACTGAAGCCTGTCCACATTTGTGGAATGGTGCTGGCTTGGAGATGGTCCCCTACTTTAACATGTCCCTTGTTGTGTCGTAGCTTTCTGTCTGTCTTGGTGTGATGGTTTGTATATGCTTGGTCCAGGGAGTAGTACTATTAGAAGGTGTGGCCCTGTTGGGGTAGGTTGTGGCCTTGTTGGAGTAGGTGTGTCACTGTGGGTGTGGGCTTTAAGACCCTCATCCTAGCTGTTTAGAAGCCAATTTTCTGCTAGCAGCCTTCAGATGAAGATGTAGAGTTCTCAGATCCTCCTGCACCATGCCTGCTGGGATGCTACCATGTTCCCACCTTGATGATGATGGACTGAACCTCTGAAGCTGTAAGCCAGCCCCAATTAAATCTTGTCCTTAAAAGGCCTTGGTCATGGTGTCTTTTTACAGCAGTTAAAACCCTAAGACACCTGGCTCACTGGGTATCTCTCCACAGACAACTAGACCTTCCTACTGGATGCTCCTAGCATGAGATAAGACAGAGGATATCATCTTGCTTTAGGGCACTGTCTTGGTTAGGATTTCTTTGCTGTGAACAGACACCATGACCAGGACAACTCTTACAGGCAAACATTTCATTGAGACTGGCTTACAGCTTCAGAGGTTTTATTATCATCCTGATGGGGAGCATGGCTGTGTGCAGGCAAATTTGGTGCTGGATCTACAGCCAGTCAGGAGAGACTGTGCATCTCACTGAGTGTAGCATGAGCATATATGACCTCAGAGCCCGCTTTGGCCACACCCCCTAACAGCACCACTCCCTATGGGGCAAGCATTCAAACACATACATCACCACAGGTACCTACCTCATCCATATTTATGAATCCTCCCAGACTTTAGAACCAGCTTCTTTTCTCTGTTTCTCAGCCCTGAGGTAGTATCGGTTTCTTGTGGTTACTGATACCTGATATTTGTCTCCCTTAACCCTCACCCATGCCTGTGAGCACGATTTCTGCACCAGAAGAAGAGTCCATAACTTTTGGTTCCCAGCTTGTTGGCTATCTCTCTGTGTTCACCATCTGCTTCTTGGGGCGGCTTCCACTAACCTCTACCATTTAATTTTATTTAGGGACTAAAGCACACTGTCACTGCCTATGAGCCTCAGTTAGAGTCTCACTTCACAGATATTTCTCCAAGCTCATCATAAACCAAATGTAATTTTCATTGATTTGATTTCTAAAAAAAATGTATTCTGGACTCCAGGAATAAGCTGAATTCTCAGAATTTTGAGTACAGAATCCCTAAGCAGCTATGCCTGGAGTCGCTGCAGGCTGAGGCATTTCCTTGGGGCTGGTCACTGATCTTTTTCTGGTGGACTTCTAGTGAGCTGCGCTGGTCTTCTTGTTGGCTGTGCAAGCCATTATTGTCCCTGTAATGTAGAGCTCAACCGAAGGTGTATAGGTTGTCCCTTGGTCTGTTTGTCTCAGGCTTACATTCAGGGCTGGAGAAAGTTAGACAATGTAGAAATCAATACACTGT
Organism: Mastomys coucha; assembly: GCF_008632895.1. Lineage (NCBI taxonomy): Eukaryota > Metazoa > Chordata > Mammalia > Rodentia > Muridae > Mastomys > Mastomys coucha. The sequence continues at coordinate 63,500,041 of NW_022196891.1, forward strand.
CACTGTCTGCCTAACATTCATTCAGTAAGATATGAATTGGGATTGACTAGGAATACTTTCGATTTTGAAATGCATCGATGTGAGTGAGATTATTTTATATATTTTGGAGAGAGATCAAGAAAGAGAGAGATATGTAAAATAATTGGCTTTTGGTGGAAAGGCAAAGGGACTTCACTCGATGATACTCTAATTTCTCCTTTCAGAAAATTGAAATCCAAAGGTAGATAGCCAGCTGGTTGTGCGCACATCAGATGCCTTCCCATATGAATGAAGTAGGGGGAACATTGAGCTCTCTCACAGACAGAATGTATGGCATGTATAGTGCCAGCCTTCTTGCAGGGGGTAAATTAGAGTAGCATCTTTATGCATGATGGAGAGACACGCTAAGCCTCAGAAATTAGGGGCCTGGATCTGACTGAGTGAAAGTAGGCAAAGAAGGGAAAGGGCAAATGGAGGAGGGGCTGAGCATGTTTCTCAAGGCTTCTCTCTCCTGCGGTCAGTGGAGGGAGATTAAACCATGGGCAAAAGAGTGGAAGCTGGCAAGTTAATCCAGCTGCATCGGTGGCACTTTGTGCCCTTCTGGGTTTGTGATGCTCAGGTTGGCCCCCATCTTTGCCTTAGCGTTGTCTTGTGTGTCTACCGTGCTATGTGTGATGCTGAATTCCCACACAGGAGGGGTGTGTAAACACCGGGTCCCATGAGTCTCAGCTTTGGACATGATTATTACTTATTATTTCTCTCATTGGTGGGTCCCTCTTTTTTCCCTCTCACTAATCATCTCTTTGCCACTTTTGTTCAGGAGTTTGAACTGTTGATGGAGGATGCCTCCGAGCCCTGCTTGGCTCCTCGTGGAAAGGCTCAAGCGCAATCTTTGCATTCTTCCCTTCAGAGAACGGAACTTTTAAGGACATGCCCTGTGGATGGCATCTGTAATGGATGCTTCCTCATCAGATCGAAACGAGAGAGTGAAACGGGCCTTGAATGTTTTTGCTCAGCACTAGTTCGGGGAGACACAAGTTCAAGTCCTGCAACGTCACTAATTCAGCTGTGTTTTAGAGACATGAGAACCTTGGAGGGAAAAAGGTTAAACAATTCTCGCCAACCTAGCCCACACAAGGTTCAAAGAAGGACAAAGTAGGCTATCCCTTGCATTATTACGTGGCTCTTCAGTACATCAAAGGCAAGAATGGCTACTGGCTCTCATTAACAAATGACATCCTTACCACCTTGATTACAGCATCTCTCCGTCTCTTCTGTGCTTATTTTATTGCCGTTCTTAGGGGACCCTCTCTACCTCATATGAGCAAATGTATTCTCTACTTCCTTAGTTTCTTCTGTTTCTCTCAAAGGTTTTCTAAAATGGCCTCTGACTGGCTGTATCATATCCTAAACCCTCTCTCATTCTCTTCAGCAATGAGACAACCATGGGTGTTTAAAAGACATGGCTTTCATGGACTATACCGCACACAGGTGGGGCTGGCTCACAAAAACCTAGTTGTGTCTTTTCACACGAGGCTCCTCTAACAACCAGAGTTATAAATGACCAGAATGAAGAAATATTTGACAGCATATCAATTTAATGCCAGTCCAGAACATTGAAAAGAAGGCTCCACAGCCGAGCATTGGCAAGGAGAGGCCAGAATGGCCACAGAATCGATCACCTGAGTCTCATTGCAAAATTCAACAAAGAGAACCACAGTCTGCAAGTCCGCTCTTTCCCTGTGGCTTTGTAGACTCACTTCTCCACTCTGTGATGGACACTGCCAAATAGGGAAGGGAAACACGAAAGCTTAGAGGGCCTCGGGGGACAGAAAGTGTCAGCTGGTCCAGAATTTGGGCCTCATATGGATGGCTCTTCTTCCTTCTCCTCCCAACTGCATGTCTGGGCTCTTTCTACTTGAATACTTGCGTTTTTGCACATATGGAAGAGTTTGTCTACCTGCACACCCCTTGGCAGGTCCTGGTAACCTGTTCCCAAGCCCCGTGTTAAGTTGAATGGCTTCTTCCGGTATTCCCATTGTCCTCATTTAGCTCAGTCCTCCCTCCTCCTTTGCAGTTTGGTTCTGGTTTCTTCTTGCCGCTTTCTCCAGGCGGCAATGATGGCTTCATCATCCATTTCTTCCTCCTCTTGCCGGTTAGTGCTTCTCCGATACTGGGACTGACGCCCAGACGCAAACCTCCCTTCCTCTCGGTTTTCTGTCCTCTCCTTCTCTCCCTCCTCTTCAGACCTCATGAAGCTCTGGGTGAATTTCCTCTTGGCCCCAAACTCAGCGAAGTCTGATTTAGATGACTCTTCTACATCTTCCCAGTCCCCGGGCCTGGTCCAGTTTGGACGCCTTGGCTCCGGGGAGTCCTCCCCATCGGAGGGTTCAGGGGTCTGGCAGAAGAAATAGGGTTCTGGGCTCTCCTCCCGGGAGCTCGAGGTCTCGCTGAATGTGGACTTGGAGAACTTGTGCATCTCTCTGGCCTCCTTGGTGGTGGAAGACGAGAACCGTGAGGTGTTTCGCACAGTGTTGCCATTGGCCTCGTGGAAAGAGGTATCCTGTTCCTGGGACCTCGATTTGGAGAACTTGTAACTGCAGGCTTTAGACTCTGTTTCCCGGAGCAGCGAAGACCTGGTATATCTTCCTCTGGGGCTTCCAGACCAATCACTTTGAGGAGATTTTTCTTCCACCCTGAGGCCACTGAGCCACGTATTAATACTGCTATCCATCTCGTTGCCCACACTTCGGCCATTTCTATAGTGATCGGAGATGGCCAGAGAGGAGGAGGCATCTGTTTCAGGCTTCTGGGAATTACTGCGGGAGGAATACCGGAAGCTTCCAATGGCACTGTCTGTGTCCTCGTCCCTGTCACCCAGGCTGATGTCCTCGTCATCCTTGGCCGCCTTCTTCTTCTTGAAGAGAGAGCTACGCTTATTATCAGAGGCCAGCTTCTCCATTTTATACTCGGACATCTTCTCCTGCAGCTCCATTTGCATCTCTCTCTCCTTCCGGCCCAGCTCCTTCAGGTCCACGTTGTCAGCAAAGAGGCTGTATATGGGCTTGCTGGTCCCCCTCACTTTGTTCCCACTGCCTTCAGCTCTGGAGGTCAGGGAGCCGGTGGAGGACAGCACAGACTGCACATCGGAGCTGGGTCTCCCCTGGCTAGGAGGCGGTAAGCAGCCACTCAGGGAGGTGCTGAGCACGGAGAGTTGGTCATCTCCAAGGCCACTGGCTGCTGGAGCTGCCCTCATGCTTGCAACAGAGGGCGAGCGGGACAGCAGGAGCATTTCGTTTTGCTTCTGGGCGAGGGTTTCATTGACGACATTGGCAATCCAGTTCTGGATACTGGCAATGGAAATGGTGTCTCCAGGCCCCACCGGCAGGTTGGGCAGGGGGGTGGTGGGCATGTTACCTGCAGGCTGCGTCGGGTAAGAACGGTGGCTCTGGGTGCTGAGCACGGACGCTGTGTCCCCATCCCCGCTGACCGAGGGGGCTGCGGACCAGAATGCAGACAGGGGGATACTCCTACTGGCGGTTGAGCTGTCTGCCTCCCAGCTTCCCATGGACTGGCTCTCCTCCAGTGTCTGCCTGCTTCTCTCCAGTAACTCCAGTCTCCGTTGTCTCTTCTTAGCTAAGGCCGTGTCCTCTCCTTTGCTCATCTCAACCACTTCCTCCTTGTTCTCACTCCCCACCTTTTTCTGGTGCTTCAGTTTCCAGGCCTGGTAGGCTGTCAGGTTGACATCAGAGAGGTTCTTCTCTCCTGCCGCTGCCTCTTCTGTACCAGGCTCACTGCCCCCATCTCCCGCCTCTGAGTCTTTCTTGTGAAACCCAAACTGGATTCTCTTAACCTTCCACCTTTCCAGGGCAGTGAGCTTGTCTTTGTTCCTACTGCAGAAGTTGTAGAAGGAGCTAGCCTCGGACAACACGCTCTCCTCATCGTCCTCTCGGACCCTGCTCCCTGCCTCTGAAGAATCTGCATCCAGCTCCTCTCTCCTGCTCTTGGAGCGGTACTTCCGGGCAGCCTCCTTCTCGATCTCCACCAGCCTCTCGTTCCACATGTCCCAGGTGCTCTCCGTGGACTCGGAGTCAGAGCGGAGTCTTCCGCGGCGGCTTTGGCTGCGCCTCTCCAGTTGCTGCTTCAGGACCCGGATGTCATGGCTGCTCACACTCTCAGAAGCACTGCTCTCGCTTAGGGTGTGTCTGCGCCTTCTGCTGGGATAGGAGTTCTCGTCCTCCTCCTCTTCCTCCCTATTCCACCGCTCGCGCCCCTTGGCTTGGTACCTCTCATTTCGGCTCTGCCACTCCTGGATTATCCTTTCCACATCCTCATCCTCATAGTCGTCCCCATCCTGTGCGGAGGACGTAGAATAGCTACCCTTTCTACCCCGAGCTGCCTCCCCCTTGGCGAAGCCCTGCCCTTTCCTCCACTCCTCATACAGCTTCTCTTCCTCCTCTTCATCAATGAGGGTGACTGGCTTGGAGACCTGGCTGGCCTTCCCCAAGGAGGAGCCGCTCAGGTGGCTGGTGGCATCATCTTCTTCTTCCACCATCAGTGAATTTACTCTAGCACCCAGTGTGCTCCCGGCATCCTCCTCGGTCTCCTCATCACCTTCCTCCTCTTCCCTCTCCTCCATCAGTTTCTCATTGAGCTCCCGTAGCTGTTTTAGGAAGCCGTCATTGGGGTAGATAGCCCGCTTTCTTCGCACCGTCATCAAGGCCTCCAGTATGGCCATGCTGTGGAAGATCATCAGGTAGGCGACCACCAGCACTGCTGACCTGCTGATGCCCATTTCACTGCTGACCAGGACCTTCCCTAAAAAACAAAACGAACACGAGACAATGATACAATTTCTGGGTTTCCTCGTGCTCTTTTTCTAGTGTGCTGGCTCGATGTGTTGAACTTGATGCGTTTGCTTTGACTCAGGTCACATGGGGCTTGTCCCACGGATATTAAAGAGAGTGCCTCCCCCCACTGTTGTTACTTCTGAAACACTGGGGTTCATTTCTATCTTCCCCCCACAAACTCGTCCTCATCTTAGAGAGGAGAGATTATGGAAGCTGGGAGACAGAAGACAGGATCACAAAGCTGGAAACTTCTCTTTACTGCATCCTGTAAGCCGCATCCCCACCATCGGGGCCCTGCAGGATGCTGACAGCAATGGGAACTCATTGGCTCACAGATCCACAGATGCACACTCCTCTTTCCACCGGGACAGATCTAATTTTTGGAGAGTTCTTTCATTTTTTAGGGTAAAGTATAACCTACTGCCTCCAGTGCTTCTATGCTGATGTTCTGGGATCAACCACAAACACATTTGTATGAAGCAGACCCTTTGTACAAAGGCCCTTACAAACAACACTATCATATTTGTTTTGCTTTGTTTTGGTTTTCTGAGTCTTTTAAGCATTTCCCTCCTGACTACAGTCACCCTCTCCCAATATTAAATCAAAGCATGGAACTATTAGTTAGTTAGTTAGTTAGTTAGTTAGTTAGTTAGTTTTCATGAGGAATTGTTTTCAGGATAGAACAAGGTATTTCCAGTTTAGACAACTCACATAGAGTAGGTTCCCTCGTCACTTGTCCTGGACACCTAGCCTAGCTCACACTAGCTATACTGACCATTTTTTTTACTACTATAATGAAATACCCGAGGCAGGTTACTTTATAAAGAAAGTATGAGGTTTTTTTGGGGGGGGGAAGGGTTATTATGATTCTGAAGGTGCATCATCTAGAGGGTGTATCTAATAACAGCCTTTCTGATGGTAGATTCCTGAGGCAATAGTGTCAAAGGGTAAAAGATTTGAAGTGTGTGTGTGGGGGGGGGGGCATGTGCCCCTCATCTCTGCCTCTTAAAAAGTTACCAAGATTAAGTCGTGAGGCCACAGTATGTCCACCTTAAAGACCTGGTCCTCAGCCTCTTCTAAAGGCTGCATCTTTAAACTCTAGTGTTAGACCAGTTTCCACCCTCTTATTATCTAAAAAACCCAGGTGGGATTAATTTTCAGGTCACAAAGCCCTGGGAGGGGGCACTCAGCCATCTAAACCATAGCACTGCTTGCAGTGAGGACGACAGGTCAAACAGTGATCCTACAATCTTCTATACCAACCGAAATCTATAAAACTTGAAAAAAGAATCCCACCTACCACTAAGTCACGTCTCTCATCTCATAGTATGTCTTAGGCATAAGGATAACTTCACAAATCCCTACAGATACTTTTGGTCTATATGGTCTGATCTTCCAGCCTACGGAAGCTTCCAGAAGTCTCAGCTGTACCATTCAGCAGACATGTTGTCCCCTGGCCTCCCCTTCTGCTTTGCATCTTTCATAAATGTGACAGACACTCTGTCAGTACCTTCATTCTAATGGCTGTTTAAGATGCCGCCTGAGACCCCTGGAGACCTTCTTCCGGGCTGCCATCAATCTATTTGCCAACAGCCTTTGGAGATGTTTGCTAAATCGGCAGGAGTCCTAGCTGATAATAGGAACAGGGGATGATTCTTTTATGATTGTATTTTTTTTTTTTTTTGCGCCGGTAAGGCCGTGTCTTTGTCGCAGAGGTCAAAGACTGAAACCTGAATGGACCCAGGACCCAGTGAGACTGCTCTCGCGTGGAGCTGGCAGCCACTAGAGGGAGGTAAGTGAGGAGCGCTAAAATAATAAAGGTCGCTGTTTCGCTTCCCTACCACACCTGGGCCCACTGAGGGCCTTTTTCTTAACCTTCTGGCCGGCTCACAAACTCCTCCTCTTAGGATCCAGACCAGATTCTGCACTTGTCCTTTGACAGGCCAGCTCACTTTCAGGACAGTACTGCCTAGTCTTCCTCATAAGGGCACTGAGTCCTGCTTAGACACAGTCTAGCAGAAAAGCAGGTCTGGCATGGGGGCAAGGTCTTCCTTTGCTATGTTCTTTGTCCTCTGCAGAACCTCGGGGAAGCAGCCTGAAGGACAAGGAGAGGCACGGTGAGCGGGGCCTTAGGGTTTCCACTCACTTCATCCGAGCAAAAAACGGGATTTTTCTCTGTTCTCTGCTGTGTGCAGGGCCCAGGCAAAGGGAGCGCTCACGGGACAGAGCTTGTCTAGCGTTTGGGAGGACCTGGGTTTGATCCACAGCACCACGGAAGAGGCACTGAGCACAACTCCAGTGGGTACCCTTCATAATGAAGTAAAAACAACTATATAAAGCAAGGCAGGGAGATAGGGGGAAATTATGGGGACACGGGAATGGGAATGAGCCCCCGCTGAAGCCTCTCACCAATGGGGATCAAGAGTTCCAGCACTGTGTAACAGTGCTGCAAAGATGGTCCACATAAGAATAGCATTCCTTTCATATATGGGCAGTCTGTTAAGACAGCAATGACATAGGACTAAGGATGTATGTGACCTCGGACAGGCTTCATTCCTCTCCCTGACATTTTTCTGAGGATCTCAAACAAGTCTATTAACTTTGGTTACAGTATAGACACTTAATGCCTGCATCCCCAGGGAGCTAGAGTTTTACCTTATCAACAGCAATCCTCCTGTTCCGTGCCCCTCAGGAACCTCCCTGAGGTCTCATTTAAACTTGAAACCCTTTAAAGGTAATGGCTTTGGTACCCTATCAGAATGGCGGTGGCGTGTGTGGCGACTGTAAAGGCAGCCAAGTGGCTCTCTGTCGGAGCAGCCAATGCCCGTGCTCCTGGGGGCACCTCGCTTTCTTCTTAAGCCCCTCTTTTCTATCAACCCCTGTTTTGAAATGTGTTTTTAAAAAATGTCTTTTAATAAACACCAAGCCTGCCTCTGACTGGCTCCTCCTGAAATTCTTTTGTGTCAAGGATCTGCTTATGCCTCTGTGGAGGTCCCCAAAAGATTAAGGGAGCGCCTCAGGCTGATGTGGGTAATGGTATGGAGCTGTGCCACTGTCCCTGCCACCACTGACAGGATGAAAACTTTCTATCAATAAAATGGCTCCAGGAAGATGGCCAACATACACAGCCATCACTTTGTTTAGCAACTGGGATGACTGGTGGGTGGAAGGCCCATCTGGCTAAGAGTCCTGTTTCAAAGATTTAAAGAGTGTCACCCGAGGCAGGGCTGGGCTGGAGCAAGACTGTGTCTACACCTTATCTAGCCCTTAGTGTGCTTTTTTCCTTTAAATTGTATGTTTGTACTGTATGCTCCCAACCCATAATTCCCTCCCTTTCTTCAGAACACACCTCTCTCCACACCCCAAGGAGAAAGTGCTTGCCCAGAGGCCATTCGACTAGCTGTTGTTGTTAGGACTCAAGGTAGGTAGATAGCCAGAGCACCAGAGTCTACCAGACAAATTCCCCAGGGTTTGGAAACAGGCCTGAAGCAAATGACTAGCTAAGAGCGGCCTTCTTATCTGACATAGAGGGAGAAAGAAACCAGAAACCAGGAGCCCTGTGATGGTCCGGTGTCTCCTCAGGCCATGGGGGTCCTGTCTTTAAACTCTTTCTGTGTCTCTTGGTAGCATTGGCTTCCTTTAGCATATGCTTTTCTGAGGACTTGGAGCTAATTTTGCACTTACTAGCAAAATCTATGTCCCCTGCCCCTGTATGTGTGTGTTGTATTTATTATTTTTTGAGACAGGGTCTTGGTATGTAGTAGCACCTAGCCTGATACTTGCTATATAGCTAAGGTTGGCTTGGAAGTCAAAATAATCCTTTATCCTCATCCTCCCACGTGCTCGGACTACACACATTTGCCATCTCTTTGGGATAACAGAGTTTTATTTTCACACAGAGGCAAAGCCAGAGAACCTGTCTAGGAGTCTCCACTTCTCAGTCTATAAAATATAAACAGCAGCATCCATCATGGGACCACTGTGAAGGGAACTGGTGTTCCTTCTGCCAGCGCATCCTAGAGCAAAGGGAAGGACGCCCCTGGGGGAACTAGTGCGGTTGTTCTGGCGAATGCAGGGGGTGTTGACTCAATTCCAGAATAGGGAGAGGAGAAGCCCCACAAGGTGAGCGTGGGGCTCCCTGCACAATGGCCAAGGTTTAGCCTAAGTGGCTCTCGACCTGTGGGTCTCGGCCCCTTTGGGGTTGCATATCAAGATCCTGCATATGAGATATGTACTTTATGGTTCACAACAGTAGAAAAATTACAGTTATGAAGTAGCAACAAAATAATCTTATGGTTGGGGGGTCACCACGGCATGGGGAACTGTATTAAAGGGTCGCAGCATTCGGAAGGTCGGGAATCACTGACCTAAGTGGATTGGCACTGGTGCCTGAATTCTAGGGGCTCAGTGGGTGCCCTCCATAAGCCAAAAGCTGGGAACTCCCTGCTCCGCGGTGCAGCATCTTCTTCCTGCACAGGTCTGCTCTAGCTGTGATCTAACTTCTGCCTAAGCTCCCTGCCTTCTATGGAATTCATGCTCTCCTCTGTGATAGCCACATGGCATCCATAGCCCGTGCCCTGCTTTCCAGCCCTTTCTGACAGGAGGCTGGCCCCTGGCTGCGGGACACAAAGGAGCAAAGGCTCCTTGCCTTTGACACAGATATTGACACACGCATCCCACATAGATAAAAAGTCCTGCATCTTAAAAAGTAAGCCAGGTGAGTAGCTCATGTGTGTAATCCTGGCATGTAGGAGGCTGAGGCAGGAGGATTGCCTCAAGTTGAAGGCCAGCCTGGGTTACATAATGAGTTATAATACAGACCAGCTACAGAGTAAGATGCTGTCTCTCTAAAACAAACAAACAAAAAAAATCCCAGGATTTCTTTTTTTTTAAAGCATCGAAAGGAAAAAAAAAAACTCTTTGTGTCTGTGCGGGTAATAAAATTTACACATATTCACATATTCTCTGTGGGTGGGTATTCTCCATTAGAAGCTCCCAGTCCTGGTCATGGGTGGTGGCAGGCTATGCCCTTTCCTGGAATCACTAACAATATTATTCTTATGATGGTGGCAGTGATTTTTAAAGCATTTGTCATGGGGCAAGCAGTAGGCTACATAAATTTGTTTCTAAGTTTTTATCCCTCACAGCAACATTAGCATTATTATGTACAAGGATGCTGTGCTCCCAGGGGCAAGGAGAAGAGTTCAAATACAAAGCTAGTTACTCATGGACTCCAGGACAGCCTGCACTCGTACTGCCAGGCTGTGGTCCTTGAAGGGGCACAACCCTGTCATGGAGAAGTGTCCAGAACCCTGGGCTCTCCTACGGACTCTGGTCTAGTCCCACGACACCTCACACAGCTGACATGGCCCTGCTTCATTCCTTCCTACTTGGCCATTCTCTAAGGCAGAGGAATGACTCCTGGGCCAACAGTCACCTCAGAGTGCTGTCCTCATGGGCACTCTCACTTACCCACGGACTCTGTCCCCGACCGACCGACCCCTCAACCCTCAGGTGCTGTGCTAATTCAGCCCAGTCTTTTGATTCCTGAACACATCAAACTTGGGACTTTTGCACGAGCTGTTCCCTTAGCCAAGAGTGCGCCTCTATTTTTCCCCCTGACTTGCTCCTCTTCCCCACAGAGCTTAACTGTCCTGTTCTTAGTCAGGTCTTCCCCCTCCCCCAGCGCCCTCAGGGAGGAGTCTACCACTCCAGGGTGTCACTCTAGTTACTTTCTGCCTTGCATTCACCATGGCTCCCTTCCCTCCTCTTCTTCCTTCCTTTTCTCCCATCTCCCCTAACTCTATCCTTCCTTCTTTAATTTTCCTCCCCTCATTGGCTAGTGTAAAATCTACTGCACCTCAGGAGAGTGGGGGAATAGCCCTCGCCGCCTGTTTGGCCCACAGAATGAATGGTCATTCTTTCCCTTCTCAGAGAAAGCAACCAGGAGAAGACAGACATCCCCTAGGCAATCAGGAAGTTTTTACAACATTTCCCCACTGGGGGATTTCCATCAGCCTGGAACCTGCAGGACCTGCTCACCTCTGTAGGTCAGCAGGGCTTCATCAAGGAACTCAGCTGCCTTCCGGAAATGCTGGGAGATGTCCACCTCCGGGAAGTCATCCACTTCCACCCCCAGGTACTGGATCTCCAGGCCAGTGTAGAACTCAGGACCAGTGTAAACACCTGTGCCGTGCGCGGCATTCAGGATGTGGGTGATCCCCAGCCTCTTGAGTCGACCCTTGTTCACAGCCACGCTCCTGGAACAAAAGGCAGGGCGTGGTTGCCACTAGAAAGATAGATTACCAGTATGATGGGAGCACATAGCTGGGCTAGTGCTCCCTCCTATGCCCCTTGTGGTCTGGGGCTCACTGTTAACACCTTTAATAAAAGAGGGGCCAATGCTTTGGGCTACAGCAAGATAGAAAAAAGACAGGCGATTGGTTGGGGAAGGGCAGGGAGAAAACGGAGGATAAGACTAATATATTAGAAATGTGCATGCTTCAAAGCATAAAGGTGGCATAAAAAGTAAAATTAAGGGCCCAGAGAGATGGTTCCATGCTTAAGAGCACTGGCTGCTCCTCCAGAGGACCCAGGTTCTATTCTACCATTTGCAATTCCAGTCCCAGGAGATCCAACACCCTTTTTTGGCATCAAAAATGTATGTGGTATATAGATATACATTCAGACAAAACATGCATACAAAATATTTAAAGTAATACATAGATGGATAGACAGACAGACAGACAGACAGACAGACAGATAGATAGAAGTCTTGCACTCTAACCACCCTCTTCTGACCTTAGGCATGTACATAGTGTATAGATGTACATGTAGACAAAACATGCATACAAAAATTTTAAAATAATAAATAGACATATAAATAAATAAATAGAGTCTTGCACTTGGCATTACATGCTGTGTTTTTCCCAACCTTTACACGCTTTATTTTATTTTATCCTTATCATAAACTGAAGCGGTAGAAAGGGCAGTTACTTTTATATCTGTTTGAAGATTATAAAAATGAATTCAAGAGCTTTTACCCACGGCTTGAAAGGAAAAAAAGACCAAACAAGGTCTAGTGTTCAGGGCTCTTTCTTTTGTAAGTGGAGCTCAATTTGAAGAGCCCCTGAGGACAGCTTTGCTCAAAGAACTGCAGAGGCCTTTAGCTAAGGATATCTGGAGATGGTGGTGACCACGGAATAAATGCTTCAGGACCTGGACATCTAGTTAGAAGTCACTTAGGTCTTGATGATCTGAGAATCAGGGTCTGGGCAACTGATCAATTCTGTGATAGAGTATAAGACCCAGTATCCAAAGCTGTTCCCACACCGCCTGCCCTGGGGCCCTAACCTCCATCTCTCAATTCTGGATCTAAGGGTAATTGCATCAGGAAGATGTCTCATTAAGTAGCGAATGAATCAGCAAAAATTAGTTTCTCAAAATAGCCTACTGGTACCAATTATGCACCAAGAAGACCCCGAAGAGATGGAATGTGATGGCTTCTTGTTTTCACTTCAGCAGTCACTGGTTAACTTAAACTGAGTTTTGTGATTATAAGAACAATGTCTGAGAGACCCATATATTCCAAAAGAAACCCAAAGGAGAGAACAAAACCACCTCTCGGGGACTATAACATTTCATCACATTTCTTTCTAATGTGAGGTTTATGAGAATGTACACACACACACACAGAGAGAGAGAGAGAAAGAGAGAGAGAGAGAGAGAGGGAGAGAGGGAGGGAGGGAGAGGGAGGGAGAGAGAGAGAGAAAGAGAGAGAGAGAGAGAGAGGACCTTACCAGCATCACACTGTATACACACACTATTATTTTACTGTATTGTGTGCATTTTTATTATTGTTAACCTTGTATGTACACGCTCATGGGTGCTGTCAGTAGCTCCTGGTGTTCTCTTGTCTGGTTATTAGAGATGTGATGGGTGGTAGAAATGATGGAGCTGGCAAACACCTGTGTCAGGAAGACACCTGGAAGGGCAAGGCTGTGCTGGAGGGCATTCATGGGAAGGAGAAAGATAGGTGCTCATTTTGTCTGGGGATCTCTGCCTGCAGGTCGGTAGGAAGACTCTCTCCAGTGGGTAAGTGGTCAGGCAGACTCCCTTTGATGGCAGGAAGTATGGAGGAAGCCTTTGATGAGCTAGAGGAATTTCATCTCAGGGATTAACCAAGGAGAAGGATAGAGGGCCACGCCCCCAGGGACCACACTCACTTCTCAGCTATGAAGACGTTGGGCCAGACCTCATCCACCTCATTCCGAGGGGCCTCTTGCCGGTCCTGGGTCAGCGCCCGCTGCAGGTCCAGCACACAGGGGGTGTTGAACAGGCTTCTGTCATCCATCTTCTCCCGGACACGGTTGTACAGGTCTTCCACCAGCAACTGTTCAGCAGACTCCAGCATGCCTGGACACTCTGTGTCTGTTCTGAGACCCCGTGGCTTGAGTTCTAGAGAGGGCAGGTGACATTTGTATCCAAGAGTTAGGAACACAGCAGCTTTCCCTGTCCTCTGAGAGAGACTTCTCTTGGCTAGCCTACTGCCAGGACCCTGGCACAGATAGAACAGATGGAATGCTGGGAGGCTCTGCCAGGAAGGGTTTCATTAGGACTCAGGAGGACTGTGGCATTGGCCTGAGACACTTGTCATCAGGATCCACACTGCACGTGGGTGTGAGGAAGGGGGACCGGACTGGTTTCCGCCATTCCCTTCTTTGTCTGTGAAGCTGACTGATAACTTCATAGACACCGGTGTTTGATGATTCACACAGTATGCCTGATTCCTGTCTTCCATCCCATAGTGCTCAGTATCATGTGATGGTCATAAGGATTTACTAAATGAATGAATGGTGCTCTTTCTAACACAGTCCACCCTATCCCTCTGGAATGCACACACTCCTGGGTAAAGTTAAATTTTATCAGTCGTTTATGAGGCATCGCCTTCTGAGAGATCTTAAGTTTGCTTATGTGTTTCATTCGTTGCTTCCCCACACTGAAGCCCAAGTGCTTGAGGTTCCCTCCTCTCTGCCTGCACTTCTTTTCTTTCTCTCTGCAGTCCTCTGTGCCTCACACACAGAACGGGGGATGGGGGTAGGAGGGAAGTATGATTTCACCCCAGGACCCAGGACCTTCCTGACAAGGTGTCAGAAGACGAGCTCAAATTCCAACTTTCTGTCACCAGCGTTGCTGCCTTGCTCTGGCCAACCCCATCAGAGGTGAGGTGGACTTTAGAGAAGAGTAGGAAAGAGTAAGTGGACCTGTGAAAGATCTCTGGCCCAAACCTCCTAGGAAACAAAACAAACCAAACCCCTATGCATTCCAGTCATCATGATGAGTAGCCGTGAGTGAAAATTCAGAATGCAGTCTGCCTCAAAATCAGAGGCCCCCTCTGCTTTCCCCTAATTTTCCTCATGCCAACTACCTTGTCAATTTAAAATTTTATAATAACAGTTAAGTTTGGGTGTGTGTATGTGTGTGGGCACACACACCACAGTGTATATGTGGGGGTAAAGGACAACTTGTGGGAGTTGCGTCTTTCCTTCCACCCATGTAAGATCCGAGGGTCAAATTCAGGCCATCAGCCTTTGTGGCAAGCCCCTTTACCCACCAGGACACTTCCCTGGCCCCGTCTTATAAGCTCTTGAAGACAGATTCAAAACGATCCTTAAGCAGAATGGTTAGAGATCTAAATGCAAACATCGTTTTGAACAGGACTCTTTGGGTATTCCGTATTCCTATCAATTTCTTGGGCTTTTAGGTTTGTGTCTACCTCAAGCCTCTCCACACCCACCCCTATTCACAATCCTTGAAGTTAACAACAACAACAACAACAACAAAATCAAAGTGAACAACTCTAGGGTCGGAGTGGAGCCGCTTCCTTCCATGACTGTGGGCTAGAGAACCATTCATGTGACATGTGATTAGTTTACCTCGTCCCATGTACGTTACTCAGGTGGGTTTGGCACACCTGTCTCTGTGATATCTGCTCTCCTCAGTGTGATGGGCAGCACTGGATATGAAAGCCTGCTCCTTCCACCGGGCCCCCTACAAAGGTCTTCTGGGCCCTCCCTCTGCTCACTCGGCTGTTAGCAGTGTTACCTTCGTTGATGATCTGTTTGGCTGCGACAGCTGAGGAGAGATGGATGGGCTCCATGAAGATGCTTTCGGTTTCTGCATCTGAGACCACTGAGTACCTAGGAGAAAAAGGGATCCATGTGGGAGATAAGCCGGGAAGCTGGTGCAGGAAGGCGTTCTGACGGTAGAAAGCTGTTCTGATTTTGGCTATGTGTGGGAAACAATAAGAGGTGACTGGGGAGCCCACACTATGTTTGGAGAACCTGGGAATGCTGGGTAACAGACATGCTGTAGTTTGGTACTCACTGGCACTCTTTTGGGTACCCATTGGTTTTCCAATATGAAACAACAGCCTGGGCCTGGGTTGGCATGGAATGATGTGGCAGTCTGGATTGTAGAAAGAAGAGCGGTGACCCTAGGGCTCCATTCTCTTCCATGTGCTCAAGTTCACTTTCCCCCCTCCTCTCCCCGTCTGCCATCAGTATGGTTGAGAATGTCACCAACTGTGCCTCTATTGGGTTCTGAGGGATTGGAAGGATGGCAGGCTGTCGCTATTCCCTCCATCCCCAACACCTTCTCCCTGTTCATAGGGAGCTGGGTGGACAATGGAGGTGAAGTGAAACGCCACAGGACTGCTCAAGTCACAGCCCTGATTCTGAGCTCAAAGGGTCAAGAACCAGACCATGTCCAAGGGATCAATAATGCAACATGGGTAAATATCAAAGCTATTTCTGAGAAGTAATTCAGTGGGTGTATGAAAGGGAGCACTGAGGAGCACGGATACTTGGGGCAGGTCAAAGGTCAGGACTCCTGTGAAGTCCACAGGTGAATCTCTTACACCTTGCTTGAGTTCTATTTCTCTGGTTCTAGTGAGCATTGGGTTTCCTCGATCATCGAGTCTTGCCTCTAGAAATGGTGATTTTAAAAAGTGGGACGGACGATGTAATGGAGAGCAAGTGCCTTCTGGGAATGTAATCCTGACAAATGTCCCACCGGGTAGGGTTACTGTTACTCTTCTTTCACAGATGAAGACCTGTGATCAGGGAGTGGAAGAATATGGTCCAAGTGGCTACGTGAAGAAGCAGACAGGACAGTGGCACTCAAGGTCCAGCCTTGTCTTCAGCACATTACATCGGTACCATTTAGGTTGCCACAGTGAGATGAGTTCATCAGAGAAGGCTGTGCCAGCCAGGTTCCCAGAACCAATACAGATGCGGGCATAGGAAAGCAGCTTGAGAGATACTTGTGAGATCATGCATCAAGGGATGGATTTGAGCTGAGTAAAGTTGAGCTGAGAAACATCTAGCTGGGCTGAAAAGAGCAAATTTGAGGTAAGCTGGAATGGAATGAATTGATTACCAGAAAACCTCTCTCGTAGGTTTCTGGGAGACCAGAGTATACTCTCGGAAGGTTCGTGTGCTCACAGTCAGCTAGGCAAGGGGAAAAGAGGGAGCCTGTGACTCTACCCAGAGCATGGCCAGATCTGCCTATGTAACCCAAGGAGCAGCACATTGTGGCTTAATAACCCATAGTTCCTGAAGGCTTTCCAACCAAAGTTCCCGATGGCAATGGGTCATTGGGGGCACTCCTATCTTAGCTTCAAGTATTCCTTATGAACAGAAAGTACATTTCCATATATATACATATACATATATGTACACCCATATATATCATAATATATATGCTTTTGGTTTCTGCCATATATATACACATATATACATATACTTATATGTATATGTATATATATGTATATATACATGTGCATATATAACACATATACATATACTCATATGTATATGTATATATATATATTTTTATATATATGTATGTATGTATGTATATATTCAGAGTTACTATGTAGAAGTGAAATATTCCCAGAAACTCCCATGTTTGAAGACCTGACCCCTAGTTGATGATGCTGTTTTACAGGGTCATGGAACTTTTGGGACATGGGGCCTACCTGGCGAAAGTACCCTAAAAGCTGTACGTATCTCAGGTTTAGGTCTAGTGCCCTCTGTCTTCTGGTCTATGGAGGTGCCGTCTCTGTATGTTCCTATGACCAAGGATGGAGCCAGTCCTACAGCTAATGCGATAGATTGTCTATAGATTGTCATCTCTTCAAAACCACAAGCCAAAATAAAATCTTTCTCCCTTGTATCATCCTGTCAGTTATTCAGTCACAATGATGTAAAAGTAAGAAATATAGGAAATTGGTGTTTGGGCTGAAGAGATGGCTCAGCAGTTAAGAGCACTGGCTGCTCTCCCAGAGGTCCTGAGTTCAATTCCCAGCAACCACATAGTGGTTTACAACCATCTATAGTAAGTTCTGATGTGGTCTCCTGGCATACACGGGTACACGCAGATAGAACACTCATATACATAGAATAAATAAAAAGTCTTTTAAGAAAAGAAATGAAAATTTATATCAATAAAATAACATTATTCTGTGATTAAAGCTGGCCATGCGGCCTTTGCAACTGGCTTGTGATGTGCACTGTGGGCGAACAAAACTCTGAAGTGCTGAAAGAGCTTAGTGGGTCCCTCCAGTTGGAGCTCAGAACACTAGAATCCTGAACAAAGTGAGGACAATTCAAACTCTGCTCGTGAGTTTCAGATGGGAACAGAGACTGTTGGGGATTAGGCTAGAGGTCGTGCCTACACTCCAGAAAAGAATCTGGATGCTTTTTATCCAGATCCTGAACATTTGAGTTAAAACAAAAACAAAAACAAAAACAAAAAACCAACAACAATGGACTCTTTCGAACCAGGCGGCCTCAGCTGTGAACAATGATGGCCAAGATCAAGGCTCAGGACCTGTGCCGCAAGAAGAAGGAGGAGCTGTTGAGACAACTGGATGATCTGAAGGTGGAACTGTCCCAGCTTCACATTGCCAAAGTGACAGATGGCGCTGCGTCCAAGCTTTCCAAGATATGGGTCGTATGCAAGATATGGGTCCTATGCAAGATATGGGTCCATCGCCAGTGTCCTCACTGTCATTAACCAGACTCAAAAAGAAAACCTCTGGAAATTCTACAAGAGCAAGATGTACAAGCCTCTGGATCTGCGACTCAAGAAGACTAGAGCCATGTGCTACCGTCTCACCAAGCACGAAGAGAAGCTGAAGACCAAGAAGGAGCAGTAGAAGGAGCAGCTATAACCCCTGTGGGGGTATGCAGTCAAGGTCTGAGGTGACAACAACAATAAAGTGCAAGACTGAAAAAACAAACAAACAAACAATTAAAAAATTAATCTGGCACAGTAATTTTGAGACAGCAGAACATGTAGGCTACGGCATGGTTATTGTTGACTGACTTTGGCCAGATCTACAATGAAAATCCAGAGCAAAAGCTGGGGCAGCAAGACTCGAAAAACATATAACTTGATGAAGAAAGAAGTGGGAAGAAATGAAGAGCTTAAGATAAAGTTTAAGATAAGATAAATACTATGGACAAAGTGGTGGCTGCAAAGAGGCTAGGACAATGGAAGGGAAAACAGTCACTTGCATTGGGATGAATTGTAGGCTAGGCACCATGAGAGTGAGACCCTTCTTGCTGGAGAAATTTCAGCAACTTAATTTCAGAGACTTAGATTTCATTTAAGCAAGAGTGACAAGAGAGAGTGGAACACAGAGAGCCTTTAGGTTCCCTTCAACAGGGAAGTATGTCCTCCTGTCGTGGCCATTCAAGCCTTCAGAGGCCACTGCAGCTATAGGTCAAGGGAGCCTGGCTATCTATATGTTGTCCAGATAGCAGAACTTGATGTTGCCCATGTGATGTTGAAACTGTCAGCATGTAGAACATCAGAACTACAAAATCACAGAGGCTTATACCAAAAATCTAGAGAGAACCCAAGAGGCCAGGCCAGATGCAGCAGGATCAGATTCCCCACAGGAAGCTCTGGCATGGCCTGGGATGAAGCTGTGAAGGTGGACATCTAAGCTGGAATAGAGACCCCAGGGTGTTGGAGATACCAGGAACACTTAACATTTACGGAGGAAGGCTGCAGGACCCAGTAGATCTGGCTCAAGAGAGAGCCCCTGAATGCTGAAGGCAGGCAGAGAATAGAGACAGGGTTGCCTGGACCTATTTGGAACATAAATGATGCCACCACATGCCCTGGATGCCACACACTGAGAGGAGAGCAAACTTGCTTTGATGACAGTTCTCCTTTCTTTATACATATTCTTCCCTTTCATAACAGTAATGTTTACTCTTTGCTATTTTATAAGTGAGTGTTTGGGGCTGAAGAGATGGTTCAGTGGTTAAGAGCACTGACTGCTCTTCCACAGGTTCTGAGTTCAATTCCCAGCAACTACATGGTGGCTCACAACCATCCATAATGAGATCCGACGCCCTCTTCTGGTGCATCTGAAGACAGCAACAGTGTACTCAGATACATAAAATAAATAATTCTTTTAAAAAAAAAAGAAGTGAATGCTTGGTGTTTGTTTGTTTTTATTAGAGGTCACAACTAAAACTTCACCTTGAGTTTCTGAACTGACTTTGAACTAGTTAACACTGATGGAACTATTAAGACTGTGGGGACTCTTGAAGTTGTCCCAATGCATTTCAAAATGCATCATGAAGTGGCCATGATCCTGTGAGGACCAGGGACAGAACACTAGTCCAATGCTAGTCTTTGCTCTGTATGAGGGAGGGAGTGTGGATGGGTATTCTGTTGAGCATTGTTTTCCAGAACCTAGGCAATGTTCGGTTTGGCACACAGTTTGAATATGAAACGCCCCCTGCAGGCTCATGTGTTTGAATATTTGCTCCCTGGCTGGTGGTACTGTTTTTGGAGCTTTTGGGATGTGTGGCAGAAGCGAGTCACTAGTTGACCTTGAAGGTTACACTTGCCTCCAGCGTGAACCTATCTGTCTCTGTTTCCTGGTTGGCTACAAGGGAGGGACCACTATCACAAGCCCCCACTGCCAAAGATGAAGCCATTCCCATCACCATCTTCCCTGCCATAGTGTACTATATATAAAATCTCTCTAAAACTGTGTGCCCAAACCAAGCTTTTTTTCCCCTTTTAATTCTTTTATTGGGAATTCTGTACCAGCAAAGAGGAAGTAACTAATTCAGGAGACAATGACTGCGGATATTACCATTGCACAAGAGAACAAGCGATGTCTTTAGAAATCTCATTGCTTGGTAAAAACAATGAAAAAAAATAGAGTACCCAGTGACATAGGAACAGTTTAGGCAGACATTTCATGCCTGTCTCTAGCACGAGGAGATAGATGAATAATGAATGGGTAAGGTGTGGTACCTGACAAATGGATAAAAACTGATAAATGGATGGCTGCCTGCCTAGTTGAATTATGGTAGGCATCGGGCAAACTGTCTGCATCCCATCATGGAATCAAACCCCACAGTCTCTAAGGTCCTTCTTTTTGATCTCCTCTCCAGCCCAAGTCCTTGCACTAGGTTCTCCATATTCTACTCCTGTCTGGAGCTCTAGTCTTCACAAAGTTTCCTTCTGCCATGGGTCTTGGCAGAAGTCCACTTTGGCTGTGTGGATGCTTAGTCTTCTCTTCTTTTTGGTCTGAGTTCAACCATCTCTTCATTAGAGATGTCTTACATCATACTCCTTTCCTTTGTGTTACTCTACCAAATGAAACTTCAGACTTATTCATGAAATGTGTTCCTAAGTAGATGTCTCCTATGCTAGTCTTTGCTCTGTATGATGGAGGGAGTGTGGATGGGTATTCTGTTGAGCATTGTTTTCCAGAACCTAGGCAATGTTTGGTTTGGCACACAGGAAACATGTAACAGGTACTTACTTGCCTACTCACAAACTGAATTTGTCCTCAGTGGCACTGGGTTTAAGGGAACAACATGGCAGTTATGACTACCAGCAACAAGATCTGCAACTGATCCAGTATTTGCTATGTGGGAGGCCCCAACAGCAAGCCAAATGCAAAATCTACATTATAGCTGTGCTCTGTCCCTATGTGGTCTCTGCCCTCTTGAAGCCAAGTTGTACACAGTCTCTAGGGCTTATATCAACAGCTAGCTCTTCTTTTCCCAACAGGAAGGATTGTCCTCAGGTAATCTGGGTTAGACTGGGCAGCAGCTGACTTTCTATAAGACGTTTTAGTCCATTTTTTAAATCAAGCTGTCTGTAGTCACTGTGCCTTTCTTCATTCTATTTGCATGCCAACCCCCCCCCCCCCGGGGGTATTGCAGTGAAATAGCTATTTATTCTTTGGTTTTGGTCTTTCTTGGGGGCAAGATGGTGGTTCATCTAGTTCCTCTAGCCACCTTGCTGGACTATGAACCTAGATTTTGAGGCAGCTTCCCCTTCCTGGATTATGGCAATCTCCCTGGGAGTCCTGAGATGTCATATGCTGTCAATTTCCTTGAAATACTCCGGTCTGGAGGAAGGAAGAAGGCTCCTTACCACTCAGGAAGTAAATAACTCACAAGTTTCATGAAGTTCCTGAAACTTAAAAGATGTGTACAGCCTCTCTTCAGTTTTATATAAACAATAAAATTCCCAGGAAGAAATTCTCTGAACTACAGAGACAGCTAGCCTGCACTTTGTGCAGAGAGCTCCCAGGAAGCATCTTTCACAAGTTGTCATCTGTGGTGGACCCCAAAAGGCATTCTCACATCTATAATCTGACACTGATTAAAATTAACACAAGATGTGCCCTCAATTGCCGTGGAAAGATGCCCCACAAGGAGTTCAGCATGTGGTGTTGGTGGGAGCTTGGTCTGGCTCACTTTTTTTTTTTTTTTAAGTAAATCTTTTTTTTTCCCAACTTATTTATTATTATATGTAAGTACACTGTAGCTGACCTCAGACACACCAGGAAAGGGCATCAGATCTCATTCTGGATGGTTGTGAGCCATCCATGTGGTTGCTGGGATTTGAACTCATGACCTCTGGAAGAGCAGTTGGTGCTCTTAACCACTGAGCCATCTCACCAGCCCCTGGCTCACCTTTTTTGAGGGACCTTGATCGTGCCATTTCCTCCAAACTATGATCCCTTCAAATCATGAAGATTGGTGCTTTTGTCTGGCTTTGTTTGTTTGTTTGTTTTTGTGACACCTGGTCTCACTAGGTAACTCAGTCTGGCCTGAACTGTCTGTGTTGTTTGTTTGTTTTTGTTGTTATTTTATTTTGACACATGGTCTCACTGTGTAACTCAGGCTGGCTTGAACTCTCTGCATAGCCTAAGCCTCAAATTCATAATTCTCCTGCCTCTGCCTCCTGAGTTCTGGGATTATAGGCATGTGCTGCCACAGCCAATTTTCAGAGTTAGTTTCAAATGACTAATGCAGAAATTGAGGCTCTGTCCTAAGTGCGCCTAAACTCTGAGACTCTGAAGAAAGATCTATCATTAAAATTTAAGACTAGATATGCCTGGGAGTTATTCGGGCTCCTGGAAGTAAAGACTGACCTCGGCTACTGAGTCAGAGACCATGCCAAGGTGTCAGGAAGATTTATACTTTGGGGGAGTTGTCGGCTTTATAACAGGGGGACAAGGAGAACAAACATTCCCTCCTGAGCCCCACAGTATCTCTGCTCTAGGCTGCTCAGCATTATCCAAGTAGAGTGTGGAATGTAGACACCAATATTTTTCTGAGTCTGCTGCCGTGAGGAGATATAAACCTAACAGACCTAATATTGTTCTGCCACAGGTACAGTTTATGAAGTCTAATGAGGGGTATATAAAACTGAAAAGAAGTTACATTCTGCAGAGAATCAGGACTGGGGAGAGAGAAGGAAGGAGAGAGAGGGGGAAGAGAAAGAGAGAGAGGGAAAGAGAGAGAGAAACACGGTGGTCCTGTTGATATTCACAAGGTCAGTAAGCTGGCAGCCTTGAGGTTTTGATTTATGACCACATCTGTGCCTCAACCAGTATTCTTTAGATGGGGTGAGGCGACACGTACACCCTGATTAGAAAGCAGCAAGGCCAGCTCTTCCAGAAGGACAGGCAGAAAAAAAGAGGATCTAGGATCGATACATACCTCATCACAGGATCAGGAAAGCAGCGGCTAAAGAAGCCTTGAGGGTGAATTGAAAGAGCACAATAAAGGGGATTTGATGGACTTCCTAACCAGGAGCAGGCGACGGCGCAGCTTTCTTTAAACCTGTGTTTTTCAAAATTGCAGACTGTGGCCCATTTGTGCATCATAAAATCTATTCAGTGGGTTATGCCCTATGTCTGGGAATGGAAAAAAAAAAAACAAAAAACGGAAGGATGAAGGTAGGGAGAGAGGGAAGAGGGCAGGAGGGAGGGGGGAGACCACCATTCGGTGTACAGGATAAGGGCAGCTTGAGAACATTTGTAAAATTTATATGTATAGTGCATAAACTCTGAGTTGTGAGATAAATGGTTTGTTCTATAGCAGATTATAAACAGCAGTGACTGAAAACCAGTGCACCAGACTGATTGCCAGGCAATGGAGCTGTGACTTTTGGCTAATCACCTTAATCCCTCGCAAATTAAATAGGGGTGGAGTCTCAGGAGGGGGTACCCTTTTGATCTGACCTTTGTAGAAAATGCTAGGTGAGCGCTGATAGGGGAGAGGAATGGGCAGAGGTCCATGTGTACCCCGATTTCTTCAGGTTGCTAGGAGGTAAAATGGAGATTACAGGGGAAGGAGAGAAACCCTCATAGAGCTACTGCATTGAACAGGGGTTTGCATCTCACAATTAACTTGTGGAGTCCTGGGAAACTGCCCAGAAGACCGAAATTCTAACTGCAAGCTTTCCCGGAGGGAGCATGGTTCCCAATGATTGGCTTTGCATCCAAGGTGCTTGAAGCCAGGTCGACCTCAGTTAGAAATGGGCGTTTCCTTGCCTGTCCATTGTCTGCATCCTCTTGGCAGGTTCTTACAAGGGACTCGATTCGGATGACAGCACATTTCACATCAGAACCTCAGTTACAGCTGCTGTGTTCCTTGTGGCCATTTGGGCCATGCGCCGGAGTGCTCAAAGCACTGTCCTTGTCTTCTAGGAAAGCCTGCTAGGGCTGGATCTAGGGCTGTTACAGGTTGGTTGATGGTGCCTTCTCCTGCCAAGGTGTATCTCTTAGAGCCTTAAAAAATTGCATTTTTTTTAAAAAAATAAGGAAACCATGGCGATGTAAGTGAATGAAATATGGTAAGATAAAAATCAGCCCAGGTTAGGATTATACTCAAAGCCAATGGTAAGTGTCCTTGGAGACAAAGAGGAGACCAAGATTGGAATAGTGCTACCTCAAGACAAGAGTGGCCACAGCCAACCAAAGCTAGGAGGAGACAAGGGAGAGGCCTCAGAGGGAACAGGCTCAAAGTGACCTTTATGTCAGGCTTCTCGCCTTCCAAGCTACAAGACAGTATGTTTATGATTTCTTTTTAGCCACACATATTGCTATTTGTTCAGAATCCTAGAAAACAAATACGAAAGCTAAGGGTTTGTTGGGTTGGGCGTGGTGTGCATTCCTGTAACTTCAGCAGGAGGATAGTAAGCTGGAGGCCACTCTGGGCTACATAGTAAGGCTCTGTCTTGACAGACAAGCAATGAAGGGTCTGTTGGAGAGCTGTCTGTTAACTTGGTGTATTAGTTTTAGAGAGTGAAACCTTCAGCTAAAGCAAGAAAGCAAGAGGGACCTAGTCTCAGGGAGGACCATTGATTATGGAGACCCTGAGGGACTGAGTTTCAGGGAGGATTGTTCAGTATTGTGACCCAGAGGAACTGAATCTTAGGGAGGACCGTTCAGTATTGGGACCCAGAGGGACTGAATCTCAGGGAGGACCGTTCAGTATTGGGACCCAGAGTCTTAAGCAATGTTCTGCTATTGAGAACCCAACATTTGCCTATAGCAGAATCAGACAAGTGATGTCCTCACTGGTGTGTGTGTGTGTGTGTGTGTGTGTGTGTGTGTGTGTGTGTGTGTGTGCAAGTCTCCTTGAAGAAAAAATATTGACATTATGAATTACTGAAAGAGATCCTTCTTTAGAAGGAAAATGAGCTAGACCACCATTTATCAAGTATCAAATGTGTTCATATTTGGTGTGTTGTCTATTCTCAACCACCAAGAAAAATTTCTATTCCTGATTGCTACTTATATAGCACTTCGTGGCTAATGAGCCAAAGAGGAGACCAGACCTCAGTTTTGGTCCCAACCCAACAACAACATTCCAGTTCTTTCTATGGTGCTATCTTGCCTCCTACAATGGCTCTCCCCTGCCCTTATGACTTAAAAAAAAAAAAGAATTTATCAAGATAAATTTATGTACAAATTGCATATACTTAAAATGTGCACATTGGTGTGGTGAGATTGGCATATGTTTCCATATGGGAGACCATGACCACCATCGAGGTTTGTTATATCGACTCTCCCAGATTGCTGTAGCTCGCTCTTTTGCAGGCCCTCCATCTTACCCCTCCCTGCCCATGCTCTTTAGAGAACCACTGATCTGTTCTCTGTCCTTAGAGAGATGAGTTAAAATTTCTATAATTTTATAAGACTAGAATCACGGGGTGTGCACTCGGTTTTGTCTGACAGCTTTCCCTCAGCATGATTACTTGGAGGTCCATCCGCGATATTGTATGTGTTTATGCCGCACGTCCTCCTATTGCTCTAGAGTGTGCTTGTGTATGAGGTCCATCCACGATTGTATGTGTCTATGCCGCACGTCCTCCTATTGCTCTAGAGTGTGCTTGTGTCTGAGGTCCATCCGTGATTGTATGTGTCTATGCCGCACGTCCTCCTATTGCTCTAGAGTGTGCTTGTGTCTGAGGTCCATCCGCGATTGTATGTGTCTATGCCGCACGTCCTCCTATTGCTCTAGAGTGTGCTTGTGTCTGAGGGCACCAGTGTGACTCTCACCCACTTGTTGATAGACATTTGGAATATTTCTAACTTCTGAGTTCTCACAAAAAAGATGCCACCACCGTTGCTGTACAAGTCCTTACCTGAAACTCAGCCATCATTTCCCAGTTCGTACCTACAATGGCTGGACCATACAGGGATGGGATTAGCTCTAAGTAAGTCTACATGCAATTATGTAACAAAAAGTACTCTGCATTTCCAGCCTAAGACTGCTCCTGTTGCTGAATCTTCACAGGCAGCTGGGACAGTTAGGTTTCTGTTTGTTTTGTTTTGTTGTTTGTTTTGTTTTGTTTTGTTTTCATTTTAGATACTCCAGTAGGTATGCAATGGTAACTCATTATGGGCTTAGTTCCAATTTTTCCAATGACTAAGGAGTTTTGTGCATAATTTCACATGCTTACAGATGATATGTATGTCAAGTTTGGGGAAGCACATTTTCAAATCTTTTGACCATTTTTAAGTTGAATTTTGAGAGCTATAATACATTCATTGAATTTTGAGGGTTTAAAGAACTGTATTCTAGAAATAAATACTGTGTCAGATATGGAACCTGCAGATGGTTCCCCCTAGTCAGGAAGTTGTCTTTTCAGCCAGTTTGGTGCCTGCTGTGTAAGCATGAGAACCACGTCAGGGGACAGTCAATAAAACACAGCGTTCTCCAGGGTAGCATTTATATACATCCGACTTCATTTATCCAGCCCAGTGTTAACTGGACGGCTTGTTGTGTCTGCGTATATATTTTCTGGTGCACGTTTTACTCAATTTTGTTTGGATGTATCAAGAGCGAGCTTGCTGTGTCGGAGGAGAGCCAATGCATTTAACTTTAGTAGATAGAGTGTAAAAGCTCCTGATGACTGATTCTGCCAGTTCACACTCTCACTGGTGAGGCAGGGGAGTTCTGATTCATTCACAACCTCTTTAATATTCTCACTAGAGACTTTCATTTTAGATATTCTGGTGAGCAAGATGTGGTAAATTGTGGTTTAATTTTATTATCATTATTATTTTGCCATAGTTTAACTATGGTTAGAAAAATTTGTTGGTATATGCATAGTCCACTAACTGACTTATTTTAGTAAATGTTCTACATGCCCATGATAAAATGAGTATTTTGAAGTGATTAGGCATACACACACACACACACATACACAAATACACACACATACACACAAATACACAAATACACACACATATGCGTGCGTGCCTGTGCAGTCTATAAATGCCAATTAGGTTAATTTTGTTTGAATTTTCTATATTCTTCATGATTTATTTATCTCATTTTATCATCTAATATGAGGTTTTTAAAACATTGATTAAGATTTTGAAGTTTAAGTTTTTCACTTCTGCAAGTTTTTTAATTCATTCATTCATTTTATGTGTGTTATGTATGTGCCCACACATGTATGTAGTACCCACGGAGGCCAGAAGAGGGCGATGTGTCCTTGGGGATTGGAGTCACAGACCTTTGTGAGCTGCTGTGTGGATGCTGGAAACTGAATCCTAGTCCACTGGAAAACACCCAATGCTTTTAACTGAAGCCTGGGCTTTTGTTTTGTGCTTTTACTTTATGTATTTCAAGGCTGTCTTGTCAGGCCATCGGTATTTAAAATGATTACGTTTGCCTGGTGAACTGAGCCTTCAATCACTATGAAATTTCCTTTTTATTTCCCCAGAGCGCTTATCTTTAACTCCGACTTGTCTGGCATCGGTGAGTTTTCACTTGTGTCTTTTCTGTTTGTGTCTACACTTGCAGCAGCTTCTGTTTAGCATCCAGAGGTGACGGCAGTATTTCCTATCCTAATTTTTCTCTTCATAATGCAACCTTGAAACTCATTTGATTGAGTTGTGAGTCTATATTCTTTCTCTTTGAAACTGTGTCTGTCTGTCTGTCTGTCTGTCTGTCTGCAAAGTATAGCACTATAGTCTATGTATAAAGAAACTAGTCTAAGTATAAAGAAACTAGTACACTTCATTGTTCGTTCGTTCGTTCGTTTGTTTGTTTGTTTCGGAACACAATTCTTGGAATTTAGCAGCCCTGTTTTGCTAAACCTAAAGTGGCCCACATGAAGAAATTGCACAGAAAGATAATCTTAGGAGTTCTGAACAACTGTCCAGTTAGTCACAATATAAACTGACAGTCATGAGACCTTTTTCTGATGCCCGGCCCCAGCTGTTGGGGTTCCCTTAGCCTGAAAGTCATCCCAATTCTTCTAACTGTTCCAGCTCAAACATCAAACACAGCTAACCAAAGGCTGCTCACCCCAATGTGCCTTTCCAGGTGCCTAATTATCAACACGATTCACTGTCATTTTATGTCACTGGTTTCTTAATAATCAGTAAAATACAACTTTTCTCTTGTTAGCCTTTGTATATCCCTATGTTATCAACAGCATGCAGGCTTTTAAAAAAGAGAGTCTGATAACTTTGCTCTTTTAATTGAAATATTTGAACTACTCTAATTTAATGCAATTATGTATCTACTTAAACCCACACTTCACTTTTCCTTCCTATTTGTTGTACCTTTTCTGTATTTTTTGGTTTGTTCTTTCTTCTTTTGCTTTCTCCCTGCCTTGCTGATTGTATTTGATGCTTGCGTTTTTCCCTTCATCAGCTATACACTAGCTATGGATTCTTTTGCAGCAGTTTCCAGCAGTTACACTGTAAACTACAACACATTCTAGACTTCCTGCCTTAATGTCTAGTTTCAGGCGGTCATTCAGATAACGATTACTAGTTTGACAAGGAGGAAAGACACAGGCGTGGGCTGACGTGGGACTGGCTGTCCCACATACACAGACCACAGTGACACAGATCACAGCCTGCTAAGTTTCTGAAAGAAACTATGAACTTTGGGGTGGTATGTGCTCCAATTTCCCATGAGCAAGATACAACCTGCAGAGGCCGTTCAGCCTTCAGGAAAGTCCCACTTTCCCACCCATGTTACATGTGGCAGTAGAAGACAAGGAACACAGACCTCTGCAGACCAAGAGGCCAAGAGGAATGTCAGGTAAGAGCACTCCTCTCAAGAGACATGTCCAGGTTAGACTAGATTTCCTCAGTTCCTGGGTAGCCATGTTCACCAGTAACAGGACGGCTACATCTTCCTTTCCATTCATAGGATGGAAACTTTCCTACCCATCATCCTGGTGAGACCAGGAGCTGCTACATTCAAGCCTGAGAATAAAAGTGTTCTGCGTGGGCACAAAGGTTGATGTGGTAGACTGCTCGGAGGAGTACAGTGTGGCCAAGACTTCGGTGTATTGACAAACTCACTTTCTCTTCTCCCTGGGCCCAGGAACCCAGGACCTATTGTCCTTTGCAAGGAAGTAAGACTTTGCAGAAGTTCCAGCTGGTGGACTATGAACACAAGGGAAGTGGCCCTTTTTCTCTGAGGAAACCACCCAGAGAACAGCTTCCGTCTCACTCCTTTTTATCTTGATGCAGATGACTTTAGAATGCATCTCTTCACTAGTGAGCCAGAAGGCGGTGGAGTCTCTGCTCCTGACTGTTAGCTCAGGGGTGGTCTTGGAGTTTATCTGAGTGAAAAAGACTCCTCTATTTGCCCTACCAGTAACATCACTGGAATGCACAAGACTGCCACACACCCCATCCACACACAAGGAAATGTGGTTTGAATAAGAATAGCCTCACAAGTAGATATATGCGTAGATTCACATATTTGAATGCTTGGGCATCAGGGAGTGGAACTACTTGAGAGGGATTGTTAGGTGTGGTCTTGCTGCAGGAAGTGTGTCACTGGGGAAGGGCTTTGAGGTTTCAAAAGCCCAAACCAGGCCCGGTGTCGGTGTCACTCTCTCTTCTTGCTACCTGAAAATCCGGATGTAGAATTCTTACCTACTTCCCCAGTCTGCTGTGCTCCTCACCATGATGACAATGGCTTAAACCTCTGCACCTGTAAGCAAGCTCCCCAACTAAATGCTTTCCTTAATAAGAGTCGCCATTGTCATGGTGTCTCTTTAAAGCAGTAGGACACTGACTAAGACAGGAATTGTGGAAGAGTACAACGCCATCTTTTGGGGGGGGTTGGTTTTTCAAGACAGGGTTTCTCTGTATAGCCCTGGCTGTCCTGGAACTCACTCTGTAGACCAGGCTGGCCTTGAACTCAGAAATCCACCTGCCTCTGCCTCCCAAGTGCTGGGATTAAAGGCATGTGCCAACACCATCTTAAATCTCTAACTTTGATAGCTTTTCTAGACGCTATCACGTGATGTTGAACTTTAAAGGTGAAATCTCTAAGTTCCATCCGGGCTGAGTGCCTGACCCATGCGTGACAAGTTCATGGGGCTTAGACCTCCCCAAAGCTCATAGTTTATTTTAATGAGCTGCCTTCCTTCACCAGAGAGCTTTGAACACTAAGAAGCAGAAGCCAGTGAGGGAGACTCCAGGAGAACTCAGGAACACTGGGATCAAGAAGGGCCATAGATGCTTAGAAGTCAAGGTTCTGAGGGCAAGGGCTGTAGCTCAGTTGTAGAGAGAAAACCAGAATGTTCTAAGGCTCTGATTCAGTTTCCCATCAGGTGAGAAATGGGGGAGCAAAGGGAGAGTTCCCTGAGATAACTTAGTTGGGCTTCTCTTTTGATTGACAGGAAGACAGACATAGGCTTAAGACCTTAGTAACTCTTCCCATCATTTGTCGACAGAACTACTATAGAATGGAAGCAGATTTCTGTTCTCAGTCATGGCAGAAGAAAGCAGGCATATCTGCATTTCTTTTTTTCTTCTTCTTATGAGACAGGGTTTCTCCTGTAACCCTGGCTATCCTGAAATCAGGCCAGCCTCAAACTCAGAGACCCACCTCCCTCTGCCTCCCAAGTGATGGGATAAAAGACATGTGGCACCACACTCGGGTTCTTTTTCTTTGATTTTAAAATTGCATGTGTTTATTTCTGTGTGGTAGGAAACGGGTGTGCTATAGATCGTGTGCAGAGACCAGAGGACAGCTTGCAAGAGTCGGTTGGTTCTGTCCTTCCACTATGGGGATAATGGGGATCAAACTCAGGTGGCCTGTCTTGGCTACAAGCGTCTTTACCCAGTGAATCATCCCTATAGCCCAATGGCATTTCTTTAGTCCCACATATTTTCTTTAAAATTCATACAGATTTGTCAACCCACATCACCCTAAATCATCAGTGCTCTTTAATGGAACAGAAATGACTTGTCCCAGAGTACTGGAAGATGTGGTTTTCTCCCATTGGCATCCGGCCCCTTCCTCCAGGAATTGGTTCTACCCCTTGGAAATCAGCACCTCCATTGTGTATGCAAAATAATTTTAGTACCAGGGCCTTGGCCCTTGGTTCCTTCTTCATCTCTCCTCTTACACTTTCTGGCATCTCAACCCCTTATCCAGCCCTGGTCCTGGTGAATCAAGCACATCCTGTAGGTTGACCTGCCAAATTCCTAGTTCCAGGTTCAGGCCAGCAGCAGCACCTCCCAGAAGCCTTTGATCTTCCCCCGTATGCTTGTTACCCTCCCCTCCCCCACCCCAGCCCACAGCACCACACACTCTGGAGACACCAGTGTCCAGCCCTCACCACCATGCCTCAATCCACCATCATGGGGAAATAGAGCCCAGGATCATGCTGATTGGCATGTATGACACTCAGCAGTGGCTCACTTACTGGCTTGGGGAGGGACTCCGGAGGTAGCGGGCCTGTACGGCTCTCACGTCAGCTTCATCCTCCTCGTTTGGAACTACCTGCTCCTCCTCTGTGTCTCCACCGGTAGCCATGACAGCCTGTCAGCCTCTGTCTGCCTGGCAGGAAGAGGTCGTTTAGGGAATCGGATTCCATAGGCTTTGTAGTGGGGGAGGGGGCCGTGTCACCCATGTCACCTTGGTGGGCTGAGAATGGGGAGGGTATAGCATGCTAATACCCGGGTGGGTAAAGGACCCATATAGGGAAACCAATAAGATGGAGCCCAGCTGTCATTAGCAGGACACCATGAGGTGACCCAATATGTAAGAAGTGACATCTTGACTCCTTTCCTTTATAGTAGCAGGGAGGCAGGGAGGAAGGCCACAGTTTATCTTAATTGTGGTGCAGAAGGTTTGTGAAAGATGGCGGGATCTGCAGATTAAAAAGGACATTTGAAGACCTCCCCCACTTCCAACTACACTAATGTACACACCTTTTATCTTACTGGAAGGGACAACAGGCCCCCTTCAGTGATATTTATTGACGCTGTGTCAGTCGGGGCCTTGGGCGGAGGAGCCACCCCATAGCCTATTAAGGCAGAAGAAGTCCCTGATGGCTAGCCCCAGCTATGGCTGTGGCCTGACACTCAGGGAAGACTGCCACCCACTTGAGTCTAAGTCTCAGCTCACCACAGAAGACTTGAGGGGACAAACACTCACCTCGGGCTGGTGTGTCCTCACTAGGGGGCCAAGGACCCCAGGAAAATGACCAGAAGTTCCAGCTAGAGGTGGGGTGGGGGGTGGACCAAGCTTTCTCCGTTCTGGTGTGCTTCTGCTCTGAGGGACAGCTGCTAACAAGAAACCTTAGCCAGTCTCTAAATTTAGCCACTGGCCCCACAGGATGGCAGCTCTCTGGGAGGAAGGAATGCAGGCTCCACTTAACCCCTTCCCTTCTGGCTGATTCCCAGACACTCATGTTTAGTTGTGGGTTTAGTTTAGGCCCACGCCGTGGACGGAAGGACCTAACGAACACCGTCTCCTCCCGCAGGAGGCTGCCTCTTCGAAGCACTTTCTGAGAATACTCCAAATCGGCACACTTGGAACAGACTTCACTTTACCTCCTAGCATCTTGGGAGAGGCCTAGGAAAGGAAAAGAGCAATTATACGGAACAGGCTGGCCCTCAGCCAGGCATCGGGAGGGCACCCTGGTTTGCTTAAAGAGAAGTCATGGCTTGCCACCAGCCTGACATTTTTAACTGAAATGTCTGCGGACCATATGGTGGGCGAATTGTACCTCCCCTTCATATCTCTGCTTTGGCATTCACGGCCCTGGTAATGGCCAGTTGCAACTAGAGACTAACATAAAAATTCAGAAGACTTGGTTAACACCAAAGAACTCATGACCCACCCTATGATGGAACTCAGGACGTTCTGCCACCATCCCCGCAGCCCTCAGCTATCCACAGTTCACCCTCTCATCCTCACTGTCCTGAGAGTTCATGCATTCTTCCATCTACCCGCCTGCCTCCGTGCTTCCGGTGGCTTCCAGTTCACCCTTTCCACATGGTGACCCCTCCATCACCCATACATCTCTCCATCTGCCTCCACGTTTGTAAATGTTTCCTAGCTACCTCCTAGGCACCAGGCACTGTACCTGACGAAGTTAGTCAGACTCGTAGCCCCAAGTATCCTGTCGTCCTAGCTAGATGGAACCGTGCCCAGAGTAGTAGCATCAGAGATTGGCTGGATGAATGAATGAGCTCACAGTTTATTAGGAAGCATGAGACAGAGACTAAATATAGCTGAAGTGTAAGAGTAGAGTTTCTGCTCTAGAAGAGACTCAGAGCCCTGCACTGAATCACGGGAAGGAGCGAGTTCTGAGCTGCGAAGCCAGGGAAGGCTTCGTGGGAGAAATGATGTATGAGCAAGCCTTTAAAGGATAAGTTGGATGAAATATAACCGGCACAGTAGTGGGGCGGGGCTGCAGAGAACACAGTACACAGGAAAGCACACACACATTCTGCGGCAGAAAGAAGGAGCTGCAGCCGGCTAGATGTCCGAGTACAGTCAGAGCAGAGGTTACATACTCCAGAAGATAACTCTTAAAGGGGAGGGGACGTTGAAGAATGAATCCTACCACACCTTAAAGGACAATTTAAGGAGCAGGTAGATGTCTGTTCATTTCTTAAGGTCTGCCGAGTCAGCAATAGAGCCAGAGTAAAGACCCAGCCATCAGAAGGTCCGTCCTGAGAAAAATAATCTGACAACGGTGTCCAGAAATGTCAGAACTGGAAAATTATCATATAGAGTAAGAGAATGCTAGACCGTGGCTAAGCAAAGTGTAACAAATAGAAAGCAATCATTTTGTAAGTCAACTAAACCTGGTAGCCAAAAAAAGATTGCTGCAAGAAATTTACACAGGGGATTTGTAATACAAGAGAGCACCCAGGAAAGCATTGGTAAGTAATCACTTTATCATAAGTGAGTTTCCCAGGAACACAAAGACCCTCTAGAAATCAGGAAACCCACGACCAATAAATATGTAGAAATATGAACAAACTTGGAAGAGGTAAGACCCAGTGTAATATTATTTATTTCCTATTAAACAGAACCAGGCAGTGTTGTATGTATGAATGCAAAATAACTCTAGGACATTTTATTAAATGAAAAATATTTAAATGACATATCATTTGTACATATTCTATGTATAGAGTACCTGCGGCAGAGCCTAATCAGATAGCCCTCCTGGAGAACTATTTCCTATAGATAGCCCTGGCTGTACTGGAACTCACTCTGCAGACCAGGCTGACCTCAAACTCACAGAGATCTGCCTGTCTCTGCCTCGTGAGTGCTGGGATAAAAGGTTGGCTATGGTTCATCTCTTAAATCTGAAGGTAGCAAACATCAATTGTTTGGGACTGTGAAGTTTCAGGGCTTCTAGAATACAACTTCGGTGTTAGAAATTGAGACAGGAGAGCTGAGACATACCATCGTCTTGATTTCTTGTGTGTTAGCTACTTTCCCAGTCCGAGTACCAACTCTAAACTCAGGAATTTCCTGTGTCCTCCACGGCCACATTTCTGTCCCAGTGTGGGTGTCAGAGAAGAGAGGAAGGGCAGAGAAAAAGACAATGCTGGTCTTAATGTGCCTCGGCAAATGTGGGCAACACCCTGCTTTTACTAGCTTTTACTTGAGATTGATCCCTTTTTATTACACGACACCAACATCCCATCAGTTACGAGAGGTCCACACCTTCTGACAAGTACCGGACTTTGCACTCCTGCCGAAGAGGGAGAAGGCAGGAAGATGGCTGGCTCCAGGAAGGAAGACTTTTGGTGGGGCCTTTCACAGAGTAGGTGGGGCAGGCGCCTCACCCCATAGGTGAGTTCACCTGCCAGTCTGTTGCCTGGGTGGGGCATGTGGGCCCAGTCTGGCACAGGTGAACCGGTGGAGGGTCAC
Source organism: Mastomys coucha (assembly GCF_008632895.1). NCBI lineage: Eukaryota > Metazoa > Chordata > Mammalia > Rodentia > Muridae > Mastomys > Mastomys coucha. The sequence goes on from NW_022196891.1 coordinate 63,534,896, forward strand.
AGGAACTACAGGCTGAACCAGGCCAGAGGCCGTAGCTTTAACCGGACAGCCCAGACCTGTCCAGTGCCCTGCCAGTTCCAGACTGGGTTTGTGTCAGAAAAGGAGCCAGACCATGTTGGGGAAGGCCGGACCGGTGGTGTGGATGCTCTGTGCAAGTGAGTAAGCCCCTCTCCTGCCAGCCCTGGGGAATGGGCGTGGTGTATGACCACTGAAGGAGGGTGGGGTAGGACCACTGTCCTACTGTCCCTCACCTCCGCTGGTCCCAGCAGTGCTGTGTCCCACTGAGCAGAGCTATAGATTCTATTCTTTGGAGGGGCAGTTTTCAGGCCTCTTCCTAAATCAAAATGGTTCTTATCTCCATTAGCTCCTAAACAACCCCCAGCCCGTTGCTGGAAGGAGAAACTCAAAGGGTCAGACACAGTATTTGAAATCATCACTGTGTTCTCAAAAAAGCCAGGGTGTGAACAGAGATAGATTTACTACCTAGGACAGTGGTTCTCAACCTTCCTAATGCGCGGAGCTTTTAATATAGTTCCACATGTCCTGGTGACCCCCCAACCATAAAACTGCCATTGCTGTCTCACGACTGCAAATTTGCTACTGTTATGACTCATAATGTAAATATCTGTGTTTTTCAACGATCTTAGATGATCCCTGTGAAAAGGTCATTCCATTTCCAAGGGGTCGCGACCCACAGGTTGAGAAACATTGATCTAGTTTTTTTTTTTTTTTGGTTTTTCGAGACAGGGTTTCTCTCTGTAACCCCGGCTGTCCTGGTACTCACTATGTAGACCAGGCTGGCCTCGAACTCGGAAATCCGCCTGCCTCCGCCTCCCAAGTGCTAGGATTAAAGGCGTGCGCCACCACCGCCCGGCTTAGTTTTTTTTTTTAATGGTGAAAACTTCACCCTAATCTAAACTTATTATTATTATTTTACTTTTTTAAAAAAGATTTATTTATTAGTATATGTAACTACACCGTAGCTGTCTTCAGACACACCAGAAAAGGGCATCAGATCTTATTTCGGATGGTTGTGAGCCACCATGTGGTTGCTGGGATTTGAGCTCAGGACCTTTGGAAGAGCAGTCAGTCTCTTAACCGCTGAGCCATCTCTCCAGCCCCCCCTATTTTACTTTTTATTGGATATTTCTTTTATTTACATTTCAAATATTTCTGTCTCCTTAAAACTAGGAAAAGACCCTAACCCTGTTAGCACCTGTGTCACCCACAGGAAACCCTTTAAAGAGGGAGAGACTTCCTCAATATCCTGCATAGAGCCACACGAGCTGGAAAGCACGCTCCCGAGGGCCAGTGCTCCCTACCTGGCCCGCTGTGAGCACCGACATCTCTGAAAGGGAGCACCCCTCCGTCCCGCTCCCATATCAGCACCCGATGGGTTTGTGGCTGAATTGAAACTAAGCACTAAATAGCAAAGCAGTTGTGTGGAGATGGGCAGCGTGCATGAGGGTGTCTGCACACCCAGAGACGGGGAGGCTGAGAGAAGGAGTTTAGTTCAGAGACCCGAGTCCAGTGTCTTTGTCCAGCAGCTTGCTTCCAGGATCTGCGAACCACAGGGAGGAAGTGAGAGCCAAGTTAGACGCTCAGGAACCCCAAGGAGCCTGGGAAGCAGATCCCGGGGGCTCTGGTTAGCACTCTGTTTAATATACCCTGGCAAACCCAGAACCACCTAGGCCCCAACCCAGGCCAGTTCCTCCAGGTCTCTGGGCTTCCTCTCCTGCCTGTCTCTGAACCTTGGCTTTGGAGGGAAGGACAACCTGCTAGGCAGGACAACTGCTTGATCATTTCAAGGCTTTGAGGGCGAGTTAATCATCCTAGCAGGTTCAAGTTCTATGGGCAGGTCCATTTTCCTGAGGCAGACGCCCCTGTCCCCTTATCATCAGCCAAGATGGCCTGTCTACTCACTCCTTCATCTACTCAGCTCCTCACGGGGCACAAGTATTGTGTGGGTGCCCAAGGGATTCTGGGAAGTCTGGATTGGTCAGCCTCAGCCTTCATACGTGAAGGGAGGATGCTTGCCTCAGGAGAGGGAGGCTGGAAGGACATGACTACCCTTCCCTACTCAGCTCAGGGATTCTCTGACCCTCTCCTGAGCCAGGACTTTTCTCCATGCACATGGATGCACACACGCACGCGCTTGACTTGCACTCGAACACGTGCACACACATGCACATGCACAAGCGCATGCACACAGACACCAGTATAAAACCCTGTGGTCTGCAGCCTGGTGCTAACACATGTATGCAGAAAAGAAGTAATACTGGCTCAGGGAAATACCAAGAACCGGGAACACGGTCACTTGCCCAGCTTAGAATGAGAAATGTCCTTAATTCTGAACTGCCTGGAGCGGGCTGGTGGCTTTCTCCTGGAGTGTGAGGCATGTGACCTCTGGGTGAACCCAGCCAACAGAACTAGTGGGGGCTGGGAGCTAGGGATGTGTGTGTGTGTGTGTGTGTGTGTGTGTGTGTGTGTGTGTCCTGACACGCTGATAAAGTATGTCTTCTACCCTCAGCCCTTTCCCCGCTCCCCTGCCAGCTCTGCTCAGAACAGCATGCCTACCCATCTTTCCTCCGTGACTACCTGCTCTAAGAGGAAGGGTTGGAGTGCTGGGGCAGAGGAAACCACTCTGCCAAGCCGTGGCTTTGTCATTGCCAATCCCAGGTACCATCACAGAACAAACCGAAAAGTCTCTGGGCAGTGCTCTCTCCTGGCCCTCAAGGGTAGGCATCATGTTCTGCTCTGTGTGAGGGGAGCCTAGGCAGGAACCACAGAAGGTCCCCTTCCCTACCGACTGTGCCCATCGTAGATTGTGCTGATGTCTGCGAGTGAGACACTGAGCTGATGAGGTAACCCAGGCTCACTGAACTTTGGGGAAGTAGAAGGTAATATATAAGGTTATATGGAGGTGGTATAAACTGGCACCTTAGGAGTTTTTTTTTTTCAGATTTATTTACTTTAATGCATATGAATGTTTTTGCTAGCATGCATGTATGTGTACCACAGGCATGCCTGTTGGCTCCCTGGAACTGGGGCAGCGAATGGCTGTGAGCCACCACATGAGTGCTGGGAATCTAACTTGGGTCCTCTGCAAGAGGGACAAGTGCTCTTAACCTCAGAGGCATCCACCCAGCCCCAGAATTGTTTTTAATGCTAAACGAGGCTGAGACAATGACTCAGTGGATCAGAGTGCTTGCTCCGGAGACTAGAGGACATGAGTTCAAATCCTCAGTACCCACATTAAAAAAAAGAGTTGGGATAGCTATGCATGCCAGAACTCCAGCCCTGAGGAGCAGAGACATGCAGAAGGTAATGGGCAGCCAGCCTGGCTGAGACAGGGGGCTTCAGATTCAGTTACATGATTCCAAAAGGTGAAGTCAAGAGAGATGGAGAAGACATTTAATATCCTCCTTTGGCCTCTACATCTGTGTAAACACACACACACACACACACACACACACACACAACTAAAGTTAGTCTGCTTTCATCATGATAGAGTAATTGACAAGACACATCAGGCAGATGCCCCGCCCACTTTCATGCTCTCACGCTGAGGACCTCTAACTGGAGCATGGGCACATACATTCCTTCACCTCCTGAGAGCTCCGTGCTGAGGTCTGTAAAACCCAGAGGCTAATTTACAATGCATCCAATGCCCACTGTACCTGTCTGTCCCAGAGTTTCTACAGGCAAAGATCTTAGAACTGAGCCCTGTGTGGAACACTCAGTGGATGGTGGTATTATTGTTGCTATTATTAGAGTGAGCAAATGCAGACACTAGAATTCAATGACACACTAGTGACCCATCATCTAACAGCTCTGATCTGACCAAAATGAGCCAGGAAATGACACTGAAGTCATTGGGGACAAGTCCCAGTTATCACCCAAACAGTTATCACCCAACATGAGCCTGCCTGCTCCCCTCAAAGGCTACTAGAAAATCCCTCCAGTTTATACACAAAATCAAGGCTCTTCCAGTCAAGAAAAATTTCAGCCACTAGATCTCCTGAAAGATGAAGAGATGTGTAAAAAGGATTCCATCAGGAAAGATCCAGAGGGAGAGTCCATGATCAGTTCTGCCAGGAGCCAAGACCTGACAGTATAAAAATACAGGCATGAACATTGTGCATGTGTGTGCACACACACAAACAGACACTGACATACACAGACACACACAGAGACACACCCACACAGACAAACAGATAAACACATATGTACCCAGATATCCCCCCACAGACAGACAGACACACAAACACAGAGACATACAGAGATGCATACATATATACCACACAGCTACACCCACACATACAACACACACACACACACACACACACACACACACACCACAGCCACACACAGCCACCCACTCTCACATACATACATCATGCTGACACATACACAGACACACTCAAGACACACACATGAACACACAGACAAACACACAATACAGGCACACTCAGATATACCCCACACTCATACAGATACACCCCACACAAGCACACCAACACACACAGACCCACATACAGACCACATAAACAGTCACACACATCACACACACACAGACACACATAAAGACACACACAGACATACACACTGACAAAGACACACACACACACAGAGACCACACAGACAGACAGACAGACAGACACAGACAGACAGATGCGTGTGTGTGCGCACACACACACACACACACACACCCTTTTCTTTGTTGCTTCTATGCTAAATTAGAAAAATATTGGTTTTCATAGAGAAATAAAGGAATCTACCATTGCAAAGTGTCACACTAGGTAAGAAAAAAAAATCTCTTTTTTTTTCCTCCTCTTTCTCTCTCTCCCCAGACATTAGAAGCTTTCAGTAAACTCCCTGGTGCTGGGCCACAATGGGATTTGGGGATTTAAGTCTGTTTTCAAGCTGCTGGTCTGTTAAGGTTGTTCTCTAGGGCTGTCATCAGCAGACACAGTCCCCAGCAGGGTGAGCTTTCCTACAAGTGCTGCTCACCACTTGCCCCTCTGAAGTTGGCTTCACAGGCTGGGAACTCCCAGGTGTCTGCTCTGTGGGAGCTCAGAGTCTAAGCTCTATACAGTTCCCTGACCCAGGCTGGCCAGTGAGAGGGCAGAGTCTCAGGTGAGGATATCTATCTGATAACGGTCAAATCCGAAAGTGTCCTCCTTGTGCCCAGGAACTCTCGACTTCAAGAAGACACGCTTGGGCCAGAGCCAGCGTAGTGAAGTACAAGCCGAATCCTGTCCTCCCTGCTCAGGGCCCTGGGTAGAATCCGTAAGGTCCACCTCCCACCTGATGCCTGGACATCACCTGCTAGCACAAGGCAGAAGCCAACGCTCCCAGATAAAGTGCAATGCTGCCTGTCAGAGATGCACCTGGAATTACAACATCCCAGCTAGCATCAGTCTCAGCCCCAGAGGGGAAACAGTGTGAGGACTGACCCACCTAAGAGGGATGTGTTCCAAGGTGGAGCATGGCAGGCTAATGGCCATCCACCCTGCTCATTTGTATCCACTAGGTTCCTTCCTATTTCCTGAATCAGATTCCAGATAAACAGACTGTGTGTTTCTCTGTTGAAAAATCACCCGCATGGTCTGAGAAGTAGCTTGGGCTTACACTTTCACAGTGCAGTGTGACTGGTACCTTTCATCAATGCCCTCAGACCCTGAGTGTGAATTTATTCAGTTTCCCATCATCTGGCGTCATCCCTGAGAGCTGCTGTCTAGTCCCTGGTTGGGTGTCTTGACTCAGGGAAGCCAGCTGCCTGCATTCTTGCACTCCAATGTGCACACGGGGAACCTGGGACCTTATCCGATGCATACTGATGGAAGGTCAAGGGTTGGATATGGAGTTCTGTGTTTCTAACAATCTCCCAGGTGAGGGTTAGGTAGGAAGTTGTTCAGGGACTGCAGTCTGAGACATGAAATCTTTCAGATCCCAGCTCAGGGCTCCATGAAAGCCAGTTGGGATGTTTATTATGATGTTGCTCACGGGAAAGCCAGTGACCCTGGCCCTGTGCATGCCTGTACCTTGGCAGTATGCTTTCCTGGTAATCTCTCTCTCTCCTCCCTAAGAGGATGAAGATGTGGCCCAAGGCACATGCTCTCCTCCTTTCCATGGGGGTCTTGGCCCTCTCAAGCATCTATAGCCTCATCCTCCTCTACCCCTCTGTTGTCAGGGTTCCCTACACCCAGTTCTTCCATCACCCATCTGTGAATATATCTGCACCAACAGCTTTCTCTGTTCTTCACCCCTAGCTAACCTCAAAACTCCAAAATGCCTGTCTTCAGCCCTGCTTCTCTACAAGCTAGAGTCCCATAAGACCAATAGGCAACTTTCCAACTCATTTATCTCTAAAGACTTCCACCTCACAGGCTACAGCCCACCTCACAGGCTACAGCCCAACTCACATGGGGGGCCTTCTAGCCTAAGTCCTCAATGACCTCTCTGTGCCAATATCTGATGCTCTGTCCATCTAGGAACAGAAGGCAGAGCCCTAGCAGTGATCTACTACATTTTTCTATTGCAATGTTAAAAAGCCATCTCAAATTTACCGCTTAATCAAAATGACAATGCTAATATTCCGTTTGCTCACAGATCTGGAGTTGAGAGGGGTCTTAGCAAACTCTGCGATGTGCAGCTTAGCTGGGGTGGCTGTGCTGGGGGGTGGAAAACCTCTTCTTGTGGTGGTACCATCTGCAGCAGGCAATCTGGTGCTGGCTCTGGCTTTGTGCTCCCCATGGCCTTCCACAGTCTGCAGCCTTAGCGTCCTCCAAACTTTAGTGGGAGGCCAAGAGCAAACACCTAGAGCCAGAAAGTGGGAGTGCCCAGCCCTCAAAGGGAGCCCACAGGAAATCTGCTGCGTTCAGCTGTTCAGAGAGTCATAGGCTGTAACCTAAGGGAGGACATAGGAGGAAGGAGGGAGGAGGGAGGAGGGAGGAGCCCTATTTTTTTGTTGTTGTTGTTGCTGTGTATCCTGGGCTGACCTGGAACATTGATCTCTAGGCCTCCATCTCTCTGTCCCCAAATGCTATGGAATCATAGATAGGTGCTACCACCCCTGGGAAATAGTTTTCTTTTTCATTTTCTCCAGTCACCTGCCCTCCCCATGCCTCCTCCCTCCCCCCTTTCTCTTTTTCTCCCCCCTCCCCTTTCTCTTTCTTTTGTGGTTATGGAGGGCCTTGTGAATGCTAACAAGTGTTCTACCACTGAGCTACACCTTCAGCCAAACCTTGAGTTTTTCTTTTTCTCTTTTGGTTTTTCCAGACAAGGTTTCAATATGTAATCCACAACCATCCTGGAATTCGCTCTGTAGATCAGGCTGGCCTCGAACTTAAGAGATCTGTCTGCCTCTCAAGTGCTGGGATTAAGGGGTGTTTGCCACTCTTGCCACACCTCAAACCTTGATTCTTGATGAGAACAGTTTCAAAGAGTGGTGGGCCTATCATAACTTGCCAAGTCACCGTTGATGGCCCCCACTTTCTTACCTAAAGCCAGGTCAGCCCTCTGTGCTGATGAACCTGTCTTCCACCATGGCTTGACTCCATTCAATTTGCTTGACTTCTTTTGAACTCTGTTGTCATGGCCTCTTAGGCTTGGGCTCAACTCACGCTTATGTCAGTGGTGTGACCCTAGAGTTGCTTTATAGGGAGGTACTGGTGGGGTGGCCATAGGTCATCTGGCAGAAAGGATGCCAAGTAGCAGGCTTGTCCGAAGCTGCCTTCATAGACCTGGAATTCTATTGTCGATTAGCCTTTGTGTTTTATCTGGTGTGTGTGTGTGTGTGTGTGTGTGTCCCTTTGGTCCTGTTGCTACACCCTGCCCGTTTCTCTGACCCTTACCCACTTCCCACAGATCCCCTCTTCCGTTTCTTTTTCTTGATGCTGTGTATCCTCTGGCCCCTGCCGAGGATCTTGTTGCCCGCTGTTCCTGAGGCGCTTCCTCCGTTCTCTCACCCTGTGGTATGTGTGGGGGGAGGGGGCACTTGTGACCATGGTGGTTTCACATTTGCTCTGAGATTATTTATTTATTGCCATCTGACTCACCCAGAGGACTGAACTCTGAGAGAGCAGAACTGTGCCACCATGGGCTTCCCACCACTGGCCAGGAGCCTGGAGCCCTGCTGGGTGGTGCTAATGCACCAACGCCTGCCCTCTTGCCTCTTTCCAGGCAACGAGCCTGCTAGCCTTCACTCAAGCTGTCTCCCATTGGCAACACTTAACTCTGCTCTCTGCTGTCTTCTCCCTGCCTCCGGGGCCAGGCTCCCAGCTCCCTCTGTCCTCAGAGCAGCCTCCTGCCCAGGGCACCAACTACTACCTTCCTTCTGAGATGCTCCCTGTTTGCCACCCACTGACCTTCGGGCCACTTCCTTGTCTTCTGCGCTGGTGAGTCAGTCATACCACAGACATCTGACGCGGGCAGGCACAGACACGATTTTAGACAGACACTTCCGGTTAGGACAGTCACCCAGTGCCTTGGAGAAGTACAAAGTCCGGCTTGGTGCCCCAAAGCTCACTGCCCTTCACTTGCCCACCAGCTTAATAATACGTGCCCTGCGAGGGAGTAGGGAACACACCGTGAATGAGCTTTATCCTCTACGTCGCGATCCGGTCCGGTCCGGAGTTCCTGCTCCTTCCCAAGATGCTCTACTTCCTCTGGTCTCTCCTCTGTCTTCAGTCTCTTCCTTTATAGAAGCCCATTTTCTGTAACCTGTAGGCTTTCTAAGCCTCTCCATCCTGTCTGGTGGGGACTAGGGAAACCTCCTCCAGAGGCTTTGTCTGGTTTCAGCTCCCTCGTTATACTGTGCCAGGCAAGCTCTGGAACACAGTAGGTTGCCCCTGAACATAGGTTGCCTGCGCTGCCTCCATATCTTGGCTTTCCAGTTGGAACAGTGTGGCTGCCCATTGTGTGTGTGTGTGTGTGTGTGTGTGTGTGTGTGTGTGTGTGTGTGTGTGTGTGTGTGGTCCCCCATTACTTAGATGAATGAACCCGGAGGCAAATCCTTAAGTTGCCTCTTGACACCCAAAGTCCAAAGACAGCTGTTATTGATGCTGTCTTTCTGGTTTGTTGCCTTTTAGAATTCACCCTGTGTCTGTGGTCATGCGGGATTGTGGGTTGTGTAGACACAACCCCTGCCCCCTGCCTCTTTTCCTTATGCACACAAATTCAACACAGTGAATAGCATCCCTCGAGGGCTATATCCAATTTCACCTCTTCAATAAGCTTTCCCATTAAAATCCTTTTCCTGATCCCCCCATCTCTCTCTCCCCACCCTCACTCCTAATACTCTATTAGGCTCCATTAGGGTACTGGTTGACAGTGACATCTACCTACTTCTTATTAGGGATTATGTCATAAGCCACTCAATCAACCAAGCCCTAATTAGTACCCAGCCAAGAAGCAGGCCTCTTGGGCATTGAGCCAGTGAGTGGCACTTACTAGAATAGTCTGAAACACGGGGTCCTCTCAGAGAACCCCAGCTGGTAAAAGAAGGAGCCTACACACAGAGACTCATGTCATCATGCAGATTATACTCAGAGAGGTAGACCAACAAGGACTGGCTGTGGATGCGGGGGCGGGGCCGAGGGCCTCCAGAGAATGTAGGCTACAGACAAACCCTGTGAGTTCTGCTGGGCCTGACACAGGTCTAGGGTTTTAAAGAAATGTATTGAGTTGACCTGGAATTTATAGGTTCCTAAAGATCTATGTTGACCCAACAGTTCAGCAAGTGTGGATAGATTTCTAAAAAAAAATGACAAAACCTACTCTCTGTGGCTTTGGCTTCTCCATTCCTTGTCCCAAGCTGAGCACTGGGCTGCTCTACCTGCCCATGGGAATTGCCTCCTCCTCCTTAGAGACACGCTCATTCTCCTCACCAGAAAGTGTCGGCCTGGCCCAGGCTGGGTCCCTTCTGGCCTTCGGCATCTCCTCCCTAAGCCAGAATACGTGGTTTGTCTGAGCAAATGGATTTTTCTAAGTGGCCACGTTGCTGCCTGTTTCCCCAGGGCTCCCATAATGTGCTGTGTGCGCCTCAGGCATCCAGCTCACGGAAAGCATTTCATTATCTTCCTGGGATGTATTATTTTCCGTTTCACTCTCAGGAGACAGCTTGTTATCTTCTTAACAAACCTTAATTATTTACAAGCAATCATTGAGGCCTCAAGCTGGGTCTCCACACCCTAGCTCCTCAGGGGGCTTAAATGACCTCTCTCATTACCACTTAGGGCTTCTTGCTGGCCTGGCTTCCCATCCTTGGGAGGGGCTCCCTGGGTCCTTTATTTTATATCCAAGCAGTTTCTTTCCCTTTAAATAGATGCCTTTTTTTTATTTCTATTAATATCCATTTAAAAAATCCCAAATGGTAGCATGAATTTCCAGTCATGTGCTTAGCTTCTTTTTATTTTTATTTTCGAGACAGGGTTTCTCTGTATAGCCCCGGCTGTCCTGGAACTCATTCTGTAGACCAGGCTGGCCTCCAACTCAGAAATCTGCCTGCCTCTGCCTCCCAAGTGCTGGGATTAAAGGCGTGCGCCACCACCGCCCAGCTGTGCTTAGTATTTTGTAGTGCTAGGGATCCTGCCCTGGCCTGTGACTTTTTGCATGGTGGCAAGGTCTACCGCTGAGGTGTGTCCCCCTAGTCTCATGTGGGGACACTTTCTAATAACTCAGGGATAGGTCCTCCACTAAGTGTCTTGAGTTACCAACCCACCCTTCTTGTGTGAAAGTTATCTCTGACTCTGCCGGGCTGTCAAAGAACACCTTCCAGAGTTTTGCTGGAGCCTTGGAGATCTGAAGTAAAGACAATCCAAGGCAGTGGAGAATTCTTACAGTTCTTGCTAACTCCAGGCTGTTCTGGCAGCCTTCCTGGGTACGTCCTGAGAACTGGCAGGTACTCACTCACCACTCACCTGTAGCACGGGACACAAAAAAGCAACATCTGCTTCAGAGACTTCAAACTCTGGCTGTTTTCAAACTTTTCCCACAAGCTGCTACGACACAGGAAGATTTTTGAAATTTCCCCCTGGCAGATAAAAACACTCCTCCCCCCTGTCAATCTGGATGTCCCCAGGGGTTAACACATCACTGTATTATTAGTTCTAAAACCCAAGAACGGCTGTGTTAGTCAGTCTCTGTCAGTGTAAAAAGCTGAAAATAAAAAAGACCTACTTAAATAGAGGAAAGATTTATTTTGGTTCAAGATTTTTAATCTACTGCCTCTGGGCTTAAAATAAGACAGCGTATCATTGTGGGTGCTCACTGTACAGCGAAGTGGTTGACCTCAGGTTAGATGACAGGATGGAGGAAGGAGGAAAGGGAAGGAGGAAGAGGGGAAACAGGACAAGAGGGACAAGCTGTCGTCTCCAGAAACATGGCCTCAAGGACACACTCTCCCACCTTCAACATTTCCTACCACCTCCCAGTAGCCATCAAATTATGACCCTATTAATAAAGTAATCAGTCCACCAATGAGGTCAGCGCCCTCCTGTCCAACACCTTCCGCAAGGTCTCACCTCTGAACACGGCTGCCTTGGACACCAAGCTTTCAATGTGGGAGCTTATGGGGGCTGTTTCAAATCTCATCCATAAGAGCAGCTTTCTGAATCGGAGAGGAGCTTTCCTTGGGCTCTGAGGGGAAGGCAGGCAGACGAGTGAGGAGGGGAGGGAGGAAACTTCTGGAAGCAGGAATTGTGAGGAACTGGGGCTTTGTGGGAATTGCAAGGGTGATATTAATGTCAAGGAGGGGGTTGGAGGCTTCTAGAAATGACTTCTTTCCTTCTATTCTAGTCTGAGGGTTAGATGTCTCACCTACCTTTTTTGTTTAATCCCTCAGTGGGGGTACAAAGACCCACAAAGATGATGGAATGAAGAACCAATAAGCATAAGATCAACAGGAAGGAGAGAAAGGGACAGGATTTATTAAGTTATGGTGAAGCCAGTCAGGTGTTTTATTGCTGTTAGGTCAGGAGGGGAGAACTCTGAGGGTATCAGCAGAAAGGACTGAAGCTGGTTAGGGTGATGCCCAGGGTAACGTAAAGTCCCAAAACACAGGGGACCATCACACCCAGAATCATGAAACATGTAAGCATGCCCCAGGGCACACAGTCAGACTTTTAAAACCCCTCTCAGATTTACAGCTAACATGCAAATTGCTCTAAGCACCAGTCAAAGGGTTTTCCTTCTTCTTCGTCTTTGCGAGCCTCCCTTCATTTCTATCTCTTTCCTTATAATTCTATTAGCACGCAATGATTTTAACTCACTGTTAGAATGATTGCTAAAATTGATCCATTCTTTGGCTTCAGTCATTAGTGATTACTCCTGCTTTCTGTCGGCTAACTTGTGATGGTGGGTGGTTGTCTCTCATGATTAACTTCTAGCCAAGATGCATCTCGACAGCAGAATAGGAGATGACAAAGTACAAGTGGCTCAACAAGGAAAAAGGTAAATAATGGTAGCCATCACTCAGGGAGCTCTGATTATGAGTTGGCAGCCATTAAACAAAGGACACATTGCTTCCTCGTCACTTAACGCTCACAAGACCTACTTTTCAACTGAGGGCTCTGGCACCGGCGGCTTCGGCTTCAGTAAACCACTTGGGGTTTCACACTGGGTGGATGAAGGAATTCTAACTGAGGCATTATTACAATAAGACATTTGAAACCTGTGCATTTAAGCCACCTGCTGCTTCCTAGAATGGATGCATCTAGTTGTGTTGTGGGAACAGAAGTGAATGGACAGGGGATAATCACAGGGGTATTTCTGACTTTTAAAAAAAAGGGGGAGTTGGGAGTGGAAAGGGGCAGGTAGGAGGAATGTTTTTGTCTTGCTGGGAAGGGGATGCACAGAGTTCCTGATCTAGCCAGAGCAGCCCATTCTGATGGCCCGGCTTAACTTCTGATAAGGATGTGGAATATCTACTACAGAGGTATACAGTGTTCTCCAACAGCAGGTTTGGTTCTCAGGCACTCTCCAGGCCTAGTTCTTCTCCTATAAAAGTCGCAATTTTGTTTCTCTTCTGCTGGGAAATGGTCTACTTGGAGTTTGATTAAAAGGATTGCGAGGTGGCAGAGAGATGGCTTAGCTGTTAAGAGTGCTGTCTGCTCTCCTGAAGGACTTGAGTTCAAGTCCTACCATCCACATAGGGTGGCTCACAATGGCTCTGTAACTCTAGCTCCAGGGGATCCCACACCTATTCTCACATCTGTGGGTATGTATTCGTGCGCACAGTACCCCTGTGACACATAGAAGAACTAAGTGCATGTGCGAGCCTTGTCTATGTCCACAAACCCTATCCCAGTAAGAAGGAGGCTCCATGCATTTTTATCTTGCCTTGGTAGACACAAATGTTCAATATTTGACCATGAACTGAAAAAAGGATTTAAGAGTTTCCATTTACAAGGAAAGGGGTGGAAGAAATGGATTCTGCTGACAGTCGGTACTAACACCATCCCTGCCATCTCTGGCCCAGCAGGCAGTGTGATCCTTTTGCGCTGACCATTGGGTAGATGCTCTGTACTGTCAACTATGGCTTCGTAGAATACATTGCTTAAACCCCTCCGAGGTACATGTTAAGGCATGTGAAGACTGAACCTCAATTTTGTCGTCTGAAAACTAGGGATAATGTCAACAAGAGAATGGGAGTGAAAGAAAAAAGACCTGCGCCATTGAGTTGTAGTTAATGTAATGTAAGACTGGTAGGGATTGGGAATTACTGCGTGTTGGCTTGTTCTTCTTTCCCTGATAAGTGAGTGGGCAGCTGAATTCTATAGGATTGGCTCAATGAGTTGGTTCTCTTTGATTTGGTGGGGAGAACTGATTGATAAGCTGGACTGTGCGCTATCTGGATTCTACCAGTGGCAGCCGTTCTAACAGGCCACTCACGTATAAGACAAGAAAGAATCCTTATTCAGGCCACGGAGAGGCCTGAGAATGGTCACCTTGAGGATAAGGCTCCGGGGGAAATGGGTCCGGGCAAGAGGTGAGGTGAAGATCAATGGTAGTTGCCATGACTACTACTCAGCACCCAGAGAACAGCATATCATCGTGCTCTCTGAACCAGATGTAAGCCACAGCTGGGACGCAGTGGATAGAATCAGAGGCCTTTTCCAGAAACCCGCCTCCTGGTGAAGGATACCTTAATAATGACAATGAATGTGTTTTCTGATAAATGAAATGGGTGGAGAGGCTTCTGGTGACATGGAGGAGCATTTGGTGGGCCATGGCCATGAAGGGAACAACCCAGGAGCAGGCTTCAGATGCCCAGAAAGACAGTGTTTGGGACTGCAGAGTGACATCTGGCACTGGGACACTAGTGTCCCCTAATCCAACTATGCCAGGAATTTACAAATGCCAAGGAGAAGGCTGGCTTTCCGAAGCTTATTTATTTATTTTTTACTTCCCTCCTCTAGTACCTATTTCTCTGATTTCACCTAGAAGCCCTAGAAGCTCTTGTCACCCAGACCCCTTGTTGGGCAGTGTCCACTCTGTAAAGGCAGTTGGCTCTCACTGCGCACCAAAGTATGAATAGGAATTTGTTCCTGGGAATTTGCATTTCCAAAAGAACCTTGTGTTCTTGTTTTATTTCTGTTACTCTAACCAATTCTGACAAAAAGCCACAAAGGAAGGGTTATAGTGCCAAGTACATCCCATCATTTTGGAGAAGTCAAGGCAGGACTCAAGCCACTAGTCACATCATCAGCATTCATGAGCTAAGAGAGAGTAAATGTGTTCTCACTTGCTTGTACAGCCTACCGCCTCTGCTTTTACACAGTTCAAGGCTCCCCAGCCTAGGGAATGGTGTCGCTCACAATGGACTTGGTCCTCCTACCTCAATGAACAATCAAGACAGTTCCTCACAGATATACCACAGTCAACATGGGTGTAGATAATTTTTCAATGATGACTCTTCCCCCGTGATTCTAGGTTATGCCAAATTGACAGTGAAAACTAACCAGCACACCTGGTTAATCTGACTGAGACCCATGTTTCGCAGTGGTGGCTTCAGAGCTAGGCGATGGAAGGCTACCTTCAGCAGGATGCTTTCATTCCTTATGGCACAACCTTATCACAGGAACCCTCAGAGCAACCTTTGTTCATACTGCTACCCCCAAGCCAACCCATCTGTACCTTTAGCCACATCTTGTCACAGCAGATGAGTGTCTCGGGGTCCTTTCTAAGGCTTTCTCCTCCCACCACCCTGCTCATGATGTTCTCTTCTGACTCATTCTTTCCAATAAACAGCCTCAAAGTATTTTTAAATCATCAAATATACCATCAAGTCCCCGAAAGACACAAACCTGTCTTGGTCCTAATGCTTATTTTAGCTATAACGCACTTATATCCTTTCCAGAAAGGTTGTCTACTTGTTCCTTATTCTTGTTCCCTTTGCTCTTGAACATCTTCCATTTAAGCTCCATTCTCATCTCTCCAAACTCATATCACGGTCATCTTCAGGTTGCCACATCCAGCTGTCAGTCTCTGGGTCCTGAACCCCTGTATAGACAGATCATTGACTTTTGAGCAGTTGACCCCTGTCTTAGTCATTGTATTGCTGTGAAGAGACACCATGACCAAGGCAAATCCTATGAAACAAAGCATTCAACTGGGGGCTGGCTTATAGTTTCAGAGGCTTAGTCTGTTATCATCATGGCTGGGAGCATGGTGTCATGGCGTCATGAGGGTAGGCACTAGAGCAAGGGTTAGGGAGGGAAAGAGAGAGAGAACCTGGGCCTAGCATGGGCTTCTTGAAATCTTAAAGCCCATCCCCAGTGGCGCACTTCCTCCAACAAGGCCACACCTCCCAACTTTTCTAATCCTATCAGAGAGTTCCACTCCCTGGTGGCTAAATATTCAAATGTATGAGCCTCTGGGGCCATTCTTATCCAAACCATCATAATTTCTTTCAGGAGACACCTTAGACTCTCTTAGCTCGTGTGTGTGTGTGTGTGTGTGTGTGTGTGTGTGTGTGTGTGTGTGTGTCTGTCTGTCTGTCTGTCTGTCTGCTGAGCTTGCTCACCCAGTATTAGCCAGAACCCCAGAATGGCATCTGGAAAGGATGAGGCAAAGCACATTCTGTCATATAAGTTAGCCTGGGAGCCAGTCCTCACACCGTAATTACAGACTACCCATATTCACATCGGTGCCAACACTAAGGATGGAGAATGTGTGTGAGGGAATGGTGGAACTGTTTTTTTTTTCTTACAAAACTCTTTTTTTGATAATTACCTCTGATAAATAAAATGCTCCCCAGGAATACTCTCTTTTACCTTGCTTTAATCTTGCTCATAAGGTTCTTTATGATATGCAAGTGTGTTGCGGTAAATTTTTAACCCAGTTTACCCAATCAATGAATTCACAACTCAATTAATTGGTATACAAGCTACTTGCCTAGACTGGGCAGATCTACCACTATACTACTTTATTTCCATCTATTAGATCCCAATATGACTTGCAATTTCTCCAAGCCACGTGCTTCAGCTCCATCTTCCTTCCACCTTGTCCTCCTCCATTGTCCTATCCAGTCTCCTCCCCACCCCGACACCCCCCCTCCCCTGTCTACTCTCTCCCCTTTTCCCACAAACTGTTCAGCTCTACCTTCCCTCCTGCTGCCCAATCATCAGCCTTAGCCTTTATTTGAAAAGTTAAGGTGTGGAGAAGGTTCACCAGGCACCTGTATGCGTGATTTGCGATTTGCTCCTCGTCTCCTGTGTTTTCCGGGAAAGGAGAATTAGCATCAAAATACAAGACCAGGGCTATCGCCACGCAAGTGTCCCATTGTCTTTTGTTAAGTAAGTAAATACATAAGTCAAGGTTACAATAGAAAGGCGTTTACCAAGAGCTTTCTGTGCTGGGCTTGAAGTAAAACTTCATCTCCCCAGTAACTGAGGGGAACGCTGGGGCTTAGAGCAATCCACGGCGGACTTCTGAGCTTGAAAGCCAGGTAGCCATCAAAGGCAGGTAACTTCTTCAGGACACTTTAGAGTAAAGAAGACGGCGGACCAAGGCACTTGACTTCCTCCCTGCCTGGTCTTGAAGACTGCTGCTAGCATGCCCTGACAAGGTTGCTGCTGTGTTAGCTTTCCTTTCGTATAGCCACAGAACTCCTCTGAGCATTTTTGCTGCGTTCGTGCATGCATGGGTGGGTGCACGCGCGCCATTTATTTTTCTCTTTCTTTCCAGTCTGGGTGGCCGCTGATGCTCTTACCGTGGAAACTACACAGGATGTTCTTCGGGCTGCTCGAGGAAGGAGTGTCACCCTCCCGTGCACCTACAGCACCTCTGTTTCAGACCGAGAGGGATTCATTCAGTGGGATAAGCTTCTCAGAAGTCAAACGGTAGGACTCCAGGGTGGATGAAACATCATGGGTCATGATTGTCACCTGACTGTGATCTCTTGACAGGCGCGCACCTTAAAAGCTTCTCTGTATCACTTCCTCTTTCCTCTTCCCCCGGTTCAAACCCAGGGCTTTGTGATCTGACCCTGTGTTCTATCACTGAGCTGTGGACTCCGTATCTTATTTAAAAAAAAACATTTTATGAAAATTATATATATATAAAATTATATATATATGTATATATATATTTGATTTGTTTCCTATAGTTTGCTGCCACAAAACTACAAACATTATCATATATGATGCATGCATATAATATCTGATAGAGTATTAAAAGTGGAACCTACTTGCCTAACATTCACAAGGTCCTGAAACAAACAAATAAATGAACGAATGGAACTTCTGTGTTAATTTCATTAGATGTCTTACCAGTCTTCATTTTCACCCACAATGGTGCCCACCATTTTCTCAGCGTATGCTCAAACTGTCTGATAACCAGTGCTTTGATAAGTGAAAAATGTATCTCATTTGGGATCAAAAGCACTCCTGTGTAACTATAAGACACGGAGCACCTGACCATACATTTAAGTCAGGTCTTCTTTTAAAATGCTAACACACACTATGGAGGTGGTGGAGGGCACCTGAATACTGGGGGGGCAGGGGGGGGCGGGGGGAGGAGTGGAAGGAGCAGGGACGGGGGAAAGCCAGAAAGAGCTCCAGTTTGATTCCAGCCCCCACACTCCCAAAAATTCTTTTTAAAATAAAATTGATTTATTCTATAAATAAAGCTATCACATGGCTAGTTTCCAAACTCTATACATCTCAGTGAACTTGTAGATGGTTAAGATGGTCATTCAGGGGCTGGAGAGATGGCTCAGTGGTTAAGAGCACTGACTGCTTTTTCCAGAGGTCCTGAGTTCAATTCCCAGCAACCACATGGTGGCTCACAACCATCTGTAATGGGATCTGACGCCTTCTTCTGGTGTGTCTGAAGGCAGCTACAGTGTACTCATAATAAATAAATAAATCTTAAAGAAAAAAAAAAAGGTCACACAGAAGCCATGAACTTGGCTTAAGGTCTTACACTTTAATTATCAATTATATTTGTATTTTTAAAAATTATCTTAGGATTCTATTGCTCTGATAAAACACCATTACTAAAAAGAAACTTAGAGAGGGAAGGTTTACCTGGCTTACACTTCTGCACTGCA
Source organism: Mastomys coucha (assembly GCF_008632895.1). Lineage (NCBI taxonomy): Eukaryota > Metazoa > Chordata > Mammalia > Rodentia > Muridae > Mastomys > Mastomys coucha. The sequence goes on from NW_022196891.1 coordinate 63,553,455, forward strand.
GGCCATTGTCAAAGGAAGTCAGGGCAGTGACTTAAGGTAAGAACCTGGGTGCAGGACCCGAAGCGGAGGCTGTGGAGAGCGACTGGCTGCTCCTTTCTTCTGGCTTGCTCAGCCTACTTTCTAACAGCACCCAGGACCACCAGCCCAGGGATGAGATCACACACAGGGAGGGGCCTTCCTGCATCGATCATCAGTCAAGAAAACGTACTACAGAGTTGCCTGAAGGCACATCTTAGGATGGAGGCATTTTCTCAGTTGAGAGCCCCTCTTCCCAATGACTCTAGCTTGTGTCAAGTCGACATAAAACTGAGCAGCACATTTATCCACTACAGATAAAAAAAAATATATGATAGAGTTGAAACTAGGGAAAAAAAATAGCTTTCTATCCTCTGGGTACTTTGACTCGCCCTTGGTCTCCTTTCTCTAGTACAACCTTTAGGGAAAGAAACTTTTAATAACATATCTGCCAGAGATAATCATCAGGTCCCCCAGTCAGGCAGAGAGAAAGGGGCTTTAGCCTTTTCTCTGACAGAGAATCGTAGGACACCTGCCTTCTGGGTGACAGGGCTGACAAAGGACTCAGTCTCATCTTTATGAACCGAGGGCCTTGATGGGCCATACACGCCTCTCCTGTCTGCTCCCAGAAGGAAACCCCCAAAACTCCCTGCTGCTGTCTTGAGCTTCAGCCTGCAGGAACTGAAGGGCCCTGCAACTCCCTCCAGATGCCTCCAGCAAGCCAGGAGTAGCCTCCACAGCTGACTTCTCAGAGTGCACACACACACAGATTCTAGAGTTATTTATTGACTGCTGGGTACTCCACTTCCAAAAGGATCTGAGGCAGCAGCAGCCTTGAGACCAAAAACAAATGCAGAGAAAGGCATTATTTTCTGAGAGTCTTAGGAAGTGGTGTTGTCAGGAAGAGATCCAGGATCAATCTTAGGATATCTTTGATAAGAGGATTATGAGGGCCGGGCGGTGGTGGCGGCGCATGCTTTTAATCCCAGCACTTGGGAGGCAGTTGGGAGGCAGAGGCAGGCGGATTTCTGAGTTTGAGGCCAGCCTGGGCTACAGAGTGAGTTCCAGGACAGCCAGGGCTACACAGAGAAACCTTGTCTCGAAAAACAAAAACAAAAAACAAAACAAAACAAAACAAAAAAACAAAACAAGAGGATTATGAGGTGGGAAACCGAGGCAGAGCCAGTCAGGAAAGAACTGGGCATCTATGAACTGTTTCTAGGCCTAGGCACCACCTCACCCTCTGCCTTGGCTCCCTGAATCAGCCAGGCATTCTCAATGGGTTGTCCACCCTATCGGTGGGGTTGGACAGCTTGTGTCTTGCACAAGGGTGTCCAGCTGAAGGCACCTGGGCTCCAATAGCTACACCATGTGCCCTAACTTAGGCCGTATCTGTTGGAAAACTGGAATGCCTTGTTCTAACCGGAAAGGTGTTGCAGTAATTTCTTACCCCAATAAGCCCATATAAAAAAATGCAACCCGTTATTATATTTATAAGCTATATGCCTAGCTTGGGCAGATCTATCACTACACTAATTTATTCTCCAGCTATGAGACCCCTCGATACTTGTGGCTTCTCCAGACCATGTGGTTCTGCTCCATCTTCCTTCCACCTCCTCTTCCTCCCTTGCTCCCCTCTCTCCTTCCCTTCTGAGACCACCCACCCATCCCACCTTTTCTTTCCGTTGCCCAGTCGTCAACTCTAGCCTCTATTTGACCAGTTAGAATGGGGAGATTCAGTGAGATCACCTCACCAGGGGCAACCCTTCTTGAGGAAGCAGAATTAACGTCAAAATAGAAACAGCCCCGGGCAACCCACACCAGACAGGCCCTAGCGCTCAGGACTCAGACCTGGGACTGGCTCTCCAACTTCTCTTCTCTGCCTGTCTCACCCATTTTCTCTCCTAACACTCTTGAAATCACCAGCATTTCCCTCTAGCAACTACTTTTCTTTCTCGGAGCCCTTCTTGGCTTTTGGGGACACTGGCTTGGTTTTCTCCCTTGTCTCTCTGACCTTCACTGGATCCTTTGAATAACTTGGGTACTTGGCACTCGCTTCGAGCCATGTCTAGTCCACGTCTCTGTGAACACCTGTGTGCCGTTGACTTTCAAACATTCATCCCCAGATATATTACCAGCTGAAACTCTCTTCTTAGTTCTGTCCTCAAAAGAAAGAATTCAACCAAGAGATTTGTACAGTTAAAACAGAAGTTTATTTACCCAGGCAAAATGTGAACCCCAAGGAGAGACTGGAGTGGGCTGACCTGAATGTCAAGGGAGTAGCCACCCACTTGGTTCTGTATAGCAGTTTTTATGAACATTTATGAGGTGGGCCCTCATTGTCATTGTCATTGGGACAATGTGGCCCCTTTTCCCTCTTAAAACCATGGTGGGCTAAATTTTGCTTTTAGGATATTTCTTCTTATGATCCTTTTTGAAAAGCCCACAAAGTGGGGGAGGGGTCAAGGCCACCATGCAAATAACATGCTAATGAAGCTGGGGGCTTTGGAGGAGACACTCCTTTTATAGGTGTGCATGGATGGCCATGAGAAAGCGCCCTGGTGCCTTAATCTCTGATACAGTAGGAAGAGCTAACTGCATCTATCTCCCAGTATGTTTAACCACAAAGGGCAGTTTAACTGCGGGAGGCACGGCTACCATGAGATGGACTGATTTCCTTGTTTCCTCTTGCCTAACTCCTTGCCTGTCTAGTTCCAGCGAGATTCAGCTGTCCCATCTGGCCATGCTGAATTCCTCCACCTGGGTGTCCCAGGGACTCTTCAGGCATCCCACAGGTAAAGAGAACACAAACTTTTTATTTAAAGCCCTCTGCTCATGTGTTAACTCTGTTGGGAAGGATGCCATCAAACATCCATGCCTAAGCCCTAAATCTGGACTGCTCTCTAACTCTGCATCTTGGTCCCACCCCCAATTTCATGTATCCCCCATCTTCTTGCTCCTCCAACTCATTTTTGTCTCTGTGTGTTGCCACAACCCGATTTGACAACAATCATGGTTTTTCACTTTTTTTTTTTAAATTAAAGATTTCATTCATTTATTTATCAGGGTGAGTATGTAGAAGTCAGATGGAGGCTTTGTGGGACTCGGTTCCCTCTTTCCTGGGACTTGAACTCAGATTGTCAGGTTTGGTGGCAAGTGGCTTTACCTACTGAGCCATCTCTCCAGCCCTTCCTGGTTACCTCTTAACTTGTCCCTTTTCATGTGTGCTCTGGAAAAAGAGCTACCTGCCCCTCCCCAAAATACAGACTTCTGGAGCCAGGGATGCTGCTGGGCAGTAGAGCTCTTGCCTTGCGTGAGAAGGACCAAGGTTCACTCCACATGCACACCCGAAACCAAACCAAACCAAGCATCAACAAAAAGCTAATGCACGTTATTGCTTTGAAGATGAACTGTGAACTACTCAGTGTTACAGAGCGTCTCAGATGTGACTCAGTAGAATCTGCAGCGTTCAGGCTCTGAGCCCCAGGATCATCTCAGCCCCGCTAGACAAATATGTCAATTGGGGGAGCATACTTAATCCACCTCGTGGTGTCTCTGTTTCCTCCCGTGTAAGACGGATGTGATCATAATGTCTAATGCATAGGAGTGTGTCGGTTAAATGAGATAATAGATATCCAGTACTTGGAACACTACGCAGCATAATACCATACATATCATAAGTAGCAGTTATGACACTTATTGCCCAGGCTCAGCTCTTGCTAGTCTGTCACTCACTCACATTGAGCCCCTTAGGGTTGATGGGTTGACACTGTTGCTTTCTGCTTTTTTTTTTTTTCCTTTGCTTCCAGTGACTAACACATTATACACACACCCTCCAGCCTTCTAGGTATTTACCTGGTTAATTCACAGCTGCTTTTCAAGATTCAAGATTCAAGGCAGCTATCACCCTCTGTAGGAATCCTCCCCCAGGTGGCCAGTCTATGTTATAATCATGAGATACCCTCCTTGGTGGGTTTTCAAACTCAGTTTTGAGAGAAGAACTCATGGGTTGTATGCCGAGGACATGGTGGACTGTCAACGGTGGCTAGTCATGGTAGACACCATGCCAGGCCGACCCCAACTGCTCCGCGGCGTGCATTATCACCTTTAGCTCTCACCACAATCCTAGGGGGGGCTGTGTTATCATCATCGTCTCTGTTTTGTCGTCGAGAAAAGACAGTCCCAGAGTAGCCAAGGATGTTGCTCAAGGACATTCAGCTAAGAGCAGGGTGAGGGTTTGACTGGGGCAGCCTGGTCTAAGCCACTGATGTGCTGTTTCAGCAATATGAACGAATACAGAAACAAATCTCAAGGGTAATAGTCAAAATCAAGTGAGCTTGGAACTCAGGGGTTACCTAGCATGGTACCTGGCTTACGGTGGTGCTCTGTAGGCATTGGATGAAGGAAGGAATGGATGAAAAAAAAAAAAAACCCACAGGCTGAGAAGGAACCAAGGAGAGAGAGGGTGGTCACAAGTGTGAGTGTTGAGATCCGAGCCGGCCTCTTTTACACACTGGTATCCCTGGGTGTGTGCTTCCGTGCAGTTTTGTGGTTTTCCTCTGAGTCCCAGTGTCATGCATCCCAGATTGACTTAGAACTTGCTACATTAGCCAAAGACGATGTTGGACTTTTCCCTCCCTTCGCCTCTGGGATGCTGGGATGATCGGCACGCACTGCCACACCAAGTTTGCACGGCACTGGGGAATCAAATCCAGACCTTTGTGTGTGGTAGGCAAGTACTACCAACTTAACTTTCAACCCCAGCCCCTAGAACTTTCATTTAAAAGCAAATCTTTAAAGTCTAGATTTACCTAGCTAGGTAATAAGAGGAATCTACCGGCAGGTACTGCTCTTCTGTTGGACATGCTGTTGGTTGGCTGTCGGGGAGGAAGATTGAGTCAGAGCAGGTCCACACCAGAGCCTGGCAGACGTTTCCTCTTTCTCTCAGGAAAGAGTGGTCACCTGGAATTTTATGGTGAAGAAATACATCTATGGGGACCGTTACGAGAACCGCGTGAGGGTATCTAACGATGCAGAGCTGTCAAACGCCTCTATCACCATCGACCAGCTGACCATGGATGACAATGGCACCTACGAGTGCTCCGTGTCACTGATGTCAGACCAGGATGTCACCTCCAGGTCTCGAGTCCGCCTCTTGGTCCTCGGTGAGTGTCTCTTGTCTTTTCCTGTCAGAGGAGGGTGGGCAGAGGAGTTCTGTCGGTAAGCAGAGCCATAGTTCCGTCTCTCCCTCTGGAGCCAAGTGCTCTCCGGGTTCTCAGTGAATAGCAGGCTGTTTCTGAGGATAGACTTTGGAGTAGCTTTGGAGTCATCCCTTGCTCCCGTTGCTGGTCTCCCTCCACACCAACTCTTCTTTCCTCCCTCCAAACTCATTACTGAAGAGAAGGGAAGGGGATTCCCCAAGCAATGCACGGGTTCTCATCTTGCCTTAATCAGTGTGTGGGACTCACAAGGCTGATTGTGACTCCCATAGGTGGCTTGTCTTTCTCTGCTCTGGACTCAGCTCCACACCACAGTCTCCGCCCCGCCTCTAAGAAAGGCACGGCCGCCAACCAATGGAAGTATGTCCCAGGATAGCATCCTTTTCACAGGAGAATTTGTTGGGAATTTATAGTTTTGGAGGGATGAGGAAACTTATATGCGTTAGTTTCTGAGTAGACGAGGCCCGTAGGAAGGGCCTCAAAACCAGTTATTTGGGGACACTTTAATGAGCACCTGGTCTATGTGCAGTGTAAGCAATGGCTTCACTCCTGGGAGGCAGCAACTTTGTGCATCAAAACAGTGGATCCTTTCTCCTCTTTTTCCTTTACACTACTTGGAAGAATTTCTTTTAAATTGTATATGGTAGTTGTTGGACTCATAGAAAGCATTATAGTGTGTCAGACTACACTGCGGTATCAACTGATGCTGCATAAAGAATAGGTAAGACCTCTTCCCACCCCGCCACCCTGTGGCAGCCAGTGGTAATGCATGCAGGCGTCTTAGACTTCGCCCCATGTTTTCCCAATGCTTTCCTCTTTCCTGTGAAGATGTGGGATATTTTAAAGCACTTAGCAAGTTGCTTCTTGTCGACACTCCTTGAACACCCTCAGGTTTCAACGTTTTTTGTTAGTTCTTGTTTAAACAAACAATACTACAATATAACCCTTTACATCACTTTGTGTATGTATAAAAATCATACATACATTATATGTACATATAAGGAATATATATATATATATATATATATATATATATATATATATATATACAGACTTATGTAAATTTTGGGTTCTTTAAATATCTGGCCTGGCCTTTTTGGTAGAGGATTTTAAGCAAATGTCATGAATCAGTATATATCTGAAACCTGATTCTGCTAGTCCTCCAACCAAACTCCTGTTCCTACATCAAGGACCACCTACTTTTAAAGATTAACCTGAAAAGTGAAGGATTCATGTTTAATCTGAGAATATGAAATTCGTTGAAACTAGTCTTTTGCTTAAAAAAAAGCATTTTATCCTACATGTTAATAAACCCGCCAATATTCTTTGTGAAGTTTTCTTTCTATAACTGGTTATGATTTTTTAAAGGAGAAAGTCTTTAATTATACGGGGCGGACCATTCTGGGGAGGCTAGCAGGAAGCCCCTCACCCCGACCTTAGCCCCTGGGAGCTAGCCTTGTCTAGCTCACCTCCAGGAAGCCGCGACTCAGCAGCCTGTGCGGCAGGTGGGGAATCCTTGCTCTGGCCTCTGGCGCCCCCTGACGTCTCCAACGGGAACAGTGGCATCCGAGAGGCTTTGAAGCCTAACCCATCTCCTCTGACCCTCCATGGCCTCTCTCTTAGTAATTATTCAGGTTACAGTCAGTTTGTAAAACAGAGCACGTGAGAACAAGACCCTCTCCCTTGTGAGTACTCGCTCTCTCGCCAGTACTCTTGGCTCCCGCGCACTAGATCTAATTCGAGGTCCCAGCTGTTTGTGACTGGGGCGCTAAAGATGTGGAGAGAGAGGGCAGGGGTGTGCCTGGCACGGGGACCACAGGAAGTTTAGAGCCTGTGATCAAGGGCCAGGAGCAAAAGATCTCGACACAGTCCCCCTGAAAGCAGATCTCCCTTGTTGGCCATCAATCACCCCCGCGGGCTGTTTGTGGAGTGCCTGCTCAGGCCACACCCAAGGAGTGGATTAGACGCGAGTTTTCAGTCATGCATATTTGCCTTTTATGCTTCAGTGGTTAGTCTCTGGCACTTTCCTTCCCACATCTGTCTGTACGCAACAGCCCCTACCCGTCCAAACAAATACACAAACAAACAAAAACTAGCTCAGGGGGTCCCTCTGCTACTCCACTACTTTGTCTGATAGGCGTGTGGGAGTTTGCCACTGCGCCTCCTGCTAAAGGCACAGCCTGAGGGTGAGGTTGGCTAGGTAAGGACCCTGCAAGGTTCTGCTGTGGGGCCCAGGAGGAGAGAGAACAGCCACAGGGAAACCCAGAAGGTAGGTTTGTTTTCCCTGCACTGCCAGAGTCGCAGGTCTGCTAACCCCAGGGCTAGCGGGATGCAAAGGAGGCTGCTAAGTGCCGACCTCTGTCAGGTGTTCTGCTCACCTGCTCCTGCAGGCTGATCTTTGATCCTCAGAAGCTTGGGTTTGATTCGGGAGTGCCTCTGATGTGTCCGGTGGCTCCCACAGTACCTGGCTGTCCCGGCTGGATCAGCAGATATGAGGCACTCTCCTAATCACAGCCTGCCTGTGTCCAAGAAGAAATTATGCAGCTGTTGGACTGGAAGACAGGAGTCAGGGACATTTCCTCCAGAAACTTCCAGGTGGGCTAAGACTGGCATTAACCCTTAAGATGGGTGGCCATGTGCCTGAACCGGGGAAGCAAGCCATGACATATGGCATATGACAAAGGTAGAAGGATCCAAGGACATCAGTGATAACATCCTCCACTCCCTTCCTCGCCCCTAACGATGTTTCCTGGAGTCTCACGGATACTTTCTGCTTCCTTGCCTCTGAGCCTTTGCACATGCTGTTCCCCCTGTTTGGCACACTCGTCTCTGCTCTAATTCCTGTCCCTTCACCATGGTGACCTCCAGGTCACACAGACCATATTGTGTGTTGGGTCATCATTCTCTGCTCCAGCAGTCCTGCCCCTTGCTCTGCCATTGTTTCGTTGTCTTTTGTCCCCTACTTACTCAGTCTTACTCAGAGTGCCACCATTGTTAGGCAGAACCTGGGTACCTAATAACGTCTACAGAACCACCCACTCCACCCAACGTGACATTAAGGGAAAGTTACAGGAGTAACTTGGAGTCTGAAGAAGTCAGTGAGGATGGTTTGCAATGGCTGCTGGGGCTTATAAACCCCTTTCTTTGGCGTTTCTTGGTCACCTCTGCCCATTCCCATGTCTTCAGTCACATTCTTCACCCAGCGGGAAGGTCTGCACTGCCTGGAGTCCCTCCTGCTGTCTAGCTACTAGTGCTGATTGCATTTTATTAGCAAAGTAGGGGTGGGGGGAGGGCAATGGTAGATCCACAGAGAACAGTCCCAAGATGCTGAAGGGCTACAGAGATCATCTAACCTAGGGTAAAGAAACCCTGGACCAGCGCCAGCCCACAGCCAGCCCTGCCCTTAGGGTTCTAAGGCATTATTAAAACCAGAAGGGAGGGAGGAGCTGTCCAAGGGGAGTGACTGGAGTGGGGGTGGGGTAGAAAACACGATCAAAATACATTGCATACATATATGAAGATTTCGAAGGAAAAAATCTATTCTACACACCTCCAAGAGAAAAAAAAACAGCATTGGAAATAATACTGTGTCTACAAAGCCCATATGGCCCCCTCCAGGGGCTGGCTGTCCCCCGACTTTACAGATCAGGAACGTGGTGATCCTGGCTGAGTTAGGAGCAGAGAGACCTCACCTGGGACAGTAGAGCCAGCTCTGGGTCTGGAGTCAAGAAGCCTGGGTTCTGGTCCCACATCTGCCAAAACCCAAGAACAAGCGTCCCTTCTGTGTGCTCCGGTGGCCCCCATCTGTGTAACAGCTATGTTGATCATGTTTAGACTCCCAAGAGTCCAGAAAGCACAGGAAGCCACTACCAACCAGCCTACGGGGGGAACTTTTTCCCAGGAGAGATGCAAACAAACTCTACAGGACACCAAAGACAAACCAAAATGTTTCTACCAAAGCTCAGCTTGGAGAACTCAGTTACTGTGTTTATATGCATAGCTCGGGCGAGCCCAAACAAGCCACAGTGCTTGAATCTCACCTCAGTGTGGACAATTCTCCATGGCTGTATAGATGGACAACTCCCACTTCAAATGCATCCCACAGTCCATGTACTCTAGCATCTTCTGACACAAGACCATGAACAGTTAGGACAGGGTTACTTACAAATGGCCATTGGTGTATGACAGAGTGGCTGGAATCTCAGGTGAGATTGTTCAATACGGTCCCCAGCCCCTCCTTCTAGGAGGGCATGCCAGCAGCCAATGAGACCAGCCTTGAACATCTCTGATAAGTCCTCACAGCTTTTCTGACGAAGTTGTTGCTGTTAGGGTGGGAGGAGCGTTCTGTGTAGCTCAGCCTGTGGTGCAGCCCCTTCGAGAGGGTGCTGTGACAGTAGGTATTTCGGGGATGAATTAGCTTTATAATATTAAACCTCACCACTAAACTGTGAGTTTTTCTGCAAGCATTCCTGTGTGTGTGTGTGTGTGTGTGTAGACATAGGTTGATAGATATCAGGATGGGCACTAGTTGTCTCCAGGCGACTCAGGTCTCTCTTTTCGGTCTCTTTCTTTCACAGTACCACCCTCCAAGCCAGACTGCGGCATCGAAGGGGAGACAGTGATCGGCAACAACATCCAGCTGACATGCCACTCTGCAGAGGGGTCTCCGACCCCACAATACAGCTGGAAGAGTTACAATGCCCAGAACCAGCAGAGACCGCTCGCTCAGCCAGGTAAGGGGGCCCGCAGGGAAGGCCGAATGTCCCACATAACAGGGGCACCTGACTGCCTAGGGCACCAGAGGAGACAGAGGCTGACCAACCAAAGTCCTGTTAACCCAGCCCTGCCCCTGAGCTACCTCGGACCATCCCTCAGAGCACCGAACCCGTGCACCTCACAACTGTGAAAGACAGCAGTGGCTCCTGAGAAGCTCAGCGCAGGCTATGGTGGAGGTCACGTGGTTTCTGCTCTTCCCACCCCCCATTCTCTCAAGGAAGTGAGCCCTGCTAAGCATTCTGTGCAGGAACACCGGGGCTTGTTCTTTTATGTGTTATTGTGACCTAAAGCCCCGTTTTGAAGTGGGGAATTTCCTAACCCCGTTTCTCATCCACACCAGTCCATCTCAGACACCAGTCCATCCACAAACACGACATGGGCTGTTAGGGTCCCCATCCTCAAGCAGGCTACGGCGGATTTATCTGTGGTTGCCAAGAGACCCATTTTGTACTGGTCACCCAATATTTGACCTTTTGATCAGGAAATAAACTAGATACAGGAGAAGGTTAGGGGAGAAAGAAGAGGAGAGAGGGGCAGAGCACCTCCATGGGACCATGATACACTCTGCTGCCATTATGGCCGCTGGAGTGGAGATCGCGTGGGCACTCAGCACGCACACCAGCTGCCGTGGCTGCACCAGTGAACCGAGAGGTGCCCATCAGTTTTAGCCTTAAGGTTATTCAGTTCTGCATGTGTGGAAATGGGACAAGGAGGTGAGAGCATTCTGTGGGTGAGGCTGATATGTGCCAGGGAGGAACATCAGGAGCCCCAGGAAGACCCGTGAAACGTCCAGTGTCCTAGGGAAGCCCCGTGGATGAACACTCCACGCACCCCCCATCAAAGGTGAGTGGATTAGCATGCTGCCTCTCAGTCATCTGGAGGTCAAACAATAACTTCTTAAAACCCCCCAAAATTAGTAGAATTCACTCGACTTAAGGTAAAAGGGACGATGTACTAGATAGTAACAGATGCGATGTGGATTGCCACCAACGTCCAGTCTTGCTGGTATCTTTCTGGCTTGCCAATTTTTTTTTTAATTTATGTATTTATATTATGTATGTGTGCACACTGTTCTCTTCAGACCCATCAGAAGAGAGCATCGGATCCCATTACAGATGGTTGTGAGCCACCATGTGGTTGCTGGGAGTTGAACTCACTAGGGACCTCTGGGAGGGCAGTCTGAGCTCTTAACCGCAGAGCCATCTCTCCAGCCCAACTTGCCAATTTTAAACACGTTTCTAAAGTTGCATTTGTGTGGTGTGCATAGATGCAGGAGAACAACCCAGAGAGAGGCCAGAGGACAACTTGTGGGAGCCCCTTCTTTTCCACCACGTGAGTCCCAGGGCTTGAACTCAGGTTATCAGGCTTGGTACCAAGTCACCAAGGGCCTTTACTCACACAGTCATCTCACCAGCTCCCGGACTGCCAGTGATTGAGTGTCTGGGATTTTGGTTGAAATCACCTGGCAGCTGTGCTTAAACTCTCCGGATGTTGTGATGGGGTAGCAGTGCTATTCTCAACCTCTCACTCCCAGAGTTCCCTGCCGAGCCCCATGGGGGGTGGCTGCTTTAACTTTGTAGCTGTAAGTCACTTACAAACTCCCTGGTCCTTCAAAAAACCAAACAAAGGCCGAGGTGGTGCTAATGTTGCCTTCCTGAAGTAAAAAGTGGTTTCTCATAGGACAGCTCTGAAAATGCTGCTGAGCTCAGCAAGTGGAAGGAACAGGAATCCTTCAGGGGTCTTCCCCTGCCCCAGAGCCTGGGATGAGATGTGGCACCCAGAGCATCTTGACTGGCGTTGATGGGGGGTGGGGTGGGGCAGAAAGAGCAGATCCTGTCCACTCAATACTAATATCTTGGAGTTATCAGGGCTTCTTAGCCCTTCAGCGGGACAGGTGACGGCCATACGCATTCCCTTTTCTTACCACAAGATGGCGCCACAACAACGGGAAACCGGGTTTCAGACAGCGGTGGGCTCTCATTTCCAGAAGAGGCAGCCACTGCTGAAGAACTTGATGGAGGAAGAGTTTAAACGGACATGGCCCCTCAACTCACACAACATCCTCCCATTCCCTACACCACACACATCACATATGTACATTTCCTGTTACGTCTATAGGAAAAGTATCAACCCAGGACCCCCAAGGCCAAGATCCTAGCATAAAGGAGATTTATCTGCCGCAGAGGGTCAGAGGGCAGGGATAAGGGACCAAAACAAGCGATAGAGGATGAGGGAGGGTGGAAGGGAACAGGGCACAGTCTCTGGCTAGTGAGGAGACAGACATGGCCCATAGGCAAATGGCAGATTATAAGGGGAAAAGGGGAACCCCCGTGGTAGGACGCAGTGCTTAATTTTAACTGGGAGTATTAATTAGTTGAGCCAAAAGGGGCTTTTGATCGCTGGACTTCAATACTTTGAGAGCTGGACCTTGGGAATCAGCCTGAGGAGGAGGAAGTGGCCAAAGAGTGGAATCGATTGTGATGGCTAGCTATGGGAAACTGGGGGGAAGGGCAAGGCCTGCCAGAGTCATGCTGACCAGAGTCTGTGTGTGTGAGTGTATGTGTGTGTGAGTATGTGTGAGTGTGTGTGTGTGAGTGTGTGCATGTTTGTGTGTGTATGAGTATGTGTGTGTATGTGTGAGTGTGTGTGTGTATGAGTGTGTGTGTTTGAGTGTGTGTGAGTGTGTGAGTGTGAGCGTGAGTGTGTGTGAGAGTTGCGTGTGTGAGTGTGTGTTTGAGTGTGTGAGTGTGAGCGTGAGTGTGTGAGCGTGAGTGTGTGAGAGTTGCGTGTGTGAGTGTGTTTGAGTGTGTGAGTATGTGTGAATGTGAGTGTGTGTAAGTGTGTGTGTGTGAGTGAGTGTTTGTGTATGAGTGAGTGTGTGTATGTGAGTGTGTGTGTGTTTGTGTGTGTGAGTATGTGAGTGTGTGTGTTTGTGTGTGAGTGTGTGTTTGAGTGTGTGTTTGTGTTTGAGAGTATGTGTGAGTGTATGTGTGAGTATGTGAGTGTGTGAGTGTGAGTGTTTGTGTGTGTGAGTGTGTGTTTGAGCACGTGTGTGTGTGTGTGTGTGTGTGTGTAGTACTTATTGCCATCAGGCATTCTACTGGGCACTTATATTTATTATTAATATCTCATCTTAGACTCACAAGCACCGTGTCACACAGGTACCATCACTTCTAATTATAGATGAAGAAACAGATTTGATAGGACAAGTTACTTGCAAAATGCATCCAATAAGTAGGCAAAGCCAGAGTTTGCACCCAGGGTTTTGACTGCATTTGAGGCTCTTCCCTGTTGTCCTGCCTGCCATGTTGATCCCCCGGCATCCTTAGAGGTAATTTTCCCTCCATCACTGATGGACTGGCTTAGAAAGACTCAGGGGTAAGTGGGTGAGTGTGCAGCTCCCAGGGCCCAGGCCTTCGAGCCCTGGGCTGTGCATGCTTCACCACAATGTTGTCTTTTCACCATGCTGTTCTGCGTTCAGTCTCAGGCGAGCCCTTGTTTCTGAAGAACATCTCCACAGAGACAGCGGGTTACTACATCTGCACCTCCAGCAATGACGTGGGGACAGAGTCCTGCAACATCACTGTGGCACCCAGACCTCGTAAGAGCAGGGTGGGGAGGGAGGGAGGGCCACAAGGTTCAGAGATGGCAGTGAGGCCATTGAAGGTGAATGAGTGGCCACAGTGACCCCTGGCCCAGGCTTTTCTCACCCTGAGGCTAGCCCAGCTCCTCCAGTTCTTTGGAAATAGAGCCTGGGACAGACTTCTGGAGACCTCTTCAGCCATGTCTGCCTTGTAGTCACTCAGAGAGTGTGAGAGAAGTTTCTTGAACCAGTTGTCTTGGTTTAAACCTTATTCTCTTTTTGTAGGGAGAAGGGAGATGGTAGCTACCTCAAGCAGAAGCCAGAAGCAGGTGGAGCTAACGCTCAGGGTTTTGGGGAGCCCAGGGACCCCCCCCCCTATCATGCTCTGGTCCATCTCCCATTGTCTGCACTTCTAACCTAAAGAATGTCCTCAGATCTGTCTGATCACAGTACTCCAGGGCCATGAGTGTTATCATGTGTGTTATCAGAGGCTTCTAGCCATGGCTCCCTAGTCAGGCAGAAGAACTGGGGTTGCCCAGAGGCTGGGGAGGGACAAGCCTTCTGTGCCCTGTACCAGTACTATGGTTCCTCACCTCCAGCCTGACTTTCTATTTTGTACCCATGATTGACTCAGGGGGAGAGAGGTAGAGTTGGGGGGAGAGGTAGAATTGGGGGCAGGGGTAGAGTTGGGGGA
>NW_022196891.1:63568260-63570617 GCF_008632895.1 Mastomys coucha
AGAATGGGGCAGAGGTAGAGTTGGAGGAGGGGTACGATTGGGGAGGGGTTGATTTGGGGGTCGGTAAGTATGGCTGTTCCATCCTCTTACAGCCTCCATGAACATCGCACTGTATGCGGGCATTGCGGGCGGTGTCTTTGTGGCCCTCATCATCATCGGAGTCATCGTCTACTGCTGCTGCTGCCGGGAAAAGGACGACAAAGCTCAAGACATGGAGGATGCGCGGCCGTAAGTGTGCTGGGATGGGGCTGCCCCTTGGAAGGAAGCCGATGGAGACGCACATCCCAACTCCTCGGGCATGCCCATATGCGCCTTGGGAGACAGCAACGCATTTCAGTCTTTCCCAGCTGCAGTTGTGAATGAGCGACTCAGCCAAGTCAAGGGTCGACTAAGGTCCTGCACTTGTCCTCTGGGCCTGTGGCTTACAGCCTCTCTTCTCAGGGCCAGCGGAGGTCAGATAGAGGCTGGAACACACACACACACACACACACACACACACACACACACACACACACACACACACTTTCCACGACGATCTCCTAAGCTCACAAGTTGGGAGATCTCACTGTGCGCGGGGTAACCAGCCTGCGGCACAGAATCCCTTGGCAGCTCATGGGTGGGGATGAGAGTAGGAACAATTTACCTCCCCACCTGCACCCCAAGAGGGAGGGCTAACTTTCTTTTCTCTCTTCATTGCCCTGCAGGGACCGAGCAGCTTACCAAGAGCCTAAAAAACGGCAGATAGAAATTTCCAGAGGGCGGGAAGATGAGGATGACCACAGGCATGAGGATCGGAGGAGCTCGGGACGGAGCACTCCAGACCAGCCTTTCCAGTGAAGGGTCCTTCTGCCCAGCGGGAGCGGAGAGAGGGCTAGGGCCCAGACTCCTGCTCCGGCTTCCTTTCCCCTAAGCCCCATAGTCCTGCCCCTCCCCCAGGCATGGGTGGAGCACTTCTTCCTGTGTATCTGCCTCTGGGGAGCATCACTGGCTACCTGATGACCACTGAAAGGACCTTTCCTCGTTGCTAAATCTGACTCAGGGCCTGGCCTTCCCCCTAGACCAGACAGCATCCCTCTGCCTCCCTCATGGCTGGCAGGGCCTCCTAGAAGATCAGCACGATCCGGGGCTGCTTCTGTTCAGAGCTCCCCATACAGGCAAGTACCGGTTTAAGCGCCAGCTTTAGAAGGCGGGAGTCTGCCCCGTCCAACCATGCCCAGCACTCAGGGGAGAACCAGTGACGAGCTTGCACTCAATATTTTGTCGAATGAAGGGAAGAAATCAACAATAAGATATCGTCTCTGTGATTTACTGAGCTTAATTGTGCCCTCCATGCTGAGGGGCCACGGTGGCCTCCAGCTTCTCCCTCAGCCTCATCTCCCACCACAGCATTCTTAGGACTTTTCAAACAGCAGTTCCATCTCTACCTGTCAAAAGCCTGCCTGTCCTTAGGACCCACCAGTCTTAGACCCCCAAATCTTTCTTAATCCTGTCGCGACCGCGAACACACAGGGAGACAGTGAAGTCACATTGTCCCACACCTAGACCTGGGCTGCCTGCAAGGCCATCAGAGATAGACTTCCTGCTGTGTTAGAGTACGTGCCCTGGAGCAGGGTCTGGATCTTGAAGTCTGGCAGCCAAAACTGGGGGCTTGCCCTCATGGCCAGTGCTTTGCTTCCTGCATGTGACTCGAGACACCTGGTGACTCCACCCAAGCCCTGTGTTAGTCTGGTAAGGGGGGCAGACTGGTTTAAAATGAGCACAGACACAAGCTTACTTCCCTCCACCTCTGCCCAGCCACGGCCTCTGAGTGCCAGCTGCCCTGCCCGCAGCCTCCCCTTCCTGTCACTTCTCCAGGACTCAGACCAGATGGGCTGCTCCAAATGTGTTTTACTACTGGATAAACTTTTCTGGATCATCAGAGAAGCAACTCTATCAGTCCCTTCCCCACTTCTGATGTTATGGACACGTGTAGTTTTTATATACTTTCCTGAACTCTTTTTTTGAATCAAAATGCTTCTTTATCAATAAAGTTCCTGGAGGAAATTCACTTTTCTTTGCGCACCCGTCTTTCATTTGTGCTGAGTCTGCCTGTGCCTAGCGGGTCTGTGAGAGAGGCAAGGTGACCAGGTAGAGAATCTTGGGGTTCTATGACTTGTGGCCAAGGTGAGGGCAGACAGTAACTCTGAAGATTGTTAGAGACAGGACAGAACTCAGCCTGGGGGTGGAGGTGTTGTACTCTGAGAGCCTGGTGGTGGAGGTGTACTCTGAGAGCCTGGTGGTGGAGGTGTACTCTGAGAGCCTGGTGGTGGAGGTGTATACTCTGAGAGCCTGGTGGTAGAGGTGTTGTACTCTGAGAG
>NW_022196891.1:63571894-63596415 GCF_008632895.1 Mastomys coucha
GAGAGCCTGGGGGTGGAGGTGTCTCTGAGAGCCTGGGGGTGGAGGTGTACTCTGAGAGCCTGGGGGTGCAGGTGTACTCTGAGAGCCTGCAGTGTCAGAAGGCCGGGCAGGCCTGGGAGTCATCCACGTGCCTCCAGGATGGAGACTCCCTCACCTGTGATACCCTACAGTGCCCCTTCTGAGGAGATGGGCAGATCATCCTCTTACAGAGAACGATGGCACCTCTCCCCCAGCTTGGATCCATGGTCAGTGTCCAGCTTGAACATAGACTCTCGAGACATTTTCAAGGTCATCTCCTCCATGCCTATTCCTGCTGTGGAACTCCGTGTTTCTCCTGCCTCGGCATCTGCCATATGGTGCTGGCACGACCCGGGGTACACATTCACCTCAGCTGCTGCCAATAAGACGCATGAGCATCGGAAATGGCCCATAGGCATTTGGTAAGGATTAGTCGCATAGATAATGTTTACTATCACAGTGTCTTGCTCAAGGGCTAGCATCTAGCTCCCCCTGGCTACTTGGAGGTGCCACTGTCCCTCATGGTTCACAGCTGCACAGGCATGTCTGGAGGCTACTCCATCCTTGTTGGCTCCCATCTTAGCTTGGGTTTAGGGAGAGCACAGGAGGAAAAAGGTTCTACTTGAGCAGGGAATGCTGTGAGCACCTGCTAGCTCTGTGCTGCTCACAGAGGTAGAAAGCGGGCAGAGGAACAGGTGCATGAGACAGAAGGACTGGGGCAAGGTGTGTGTGTGTGTGTGTGTGTGTGTGTGAGGGAGAGAGAGAGAGAGAGAGAGAGAGAGAGAGAGAGAGAGAGAGAGAGAGAGAGAGAGAACAAGTGCCTGGGGATGATTCGGTGACATTTGGCTGCATCTTGACAAAACAGAGCAGGTGCTGACGCTCACCTGTCCTCTAGCGCAGGGCTCCATTATTTCGGTGTCAACTCTCATTATCAGTTGGCAACACTACAGACTCCTGCTGAATTTATCACAGTCTAGAAGCTGTGGCAGTTAGACTGCCCAGCAAGGATGTTCAGAGTCTCTAGGTGGGTGCTCAGATAGGTCCCTGAAAGATGAGATGAGGCTTATAAATTAGCTACTCTTCAGGGCTTCTAACGAAGCTGCTTTTGTGTCACAGTGTATCGGGTCTCAAAGGCAGAGGTATATACCAAGGGCAAGCAGTAAGGCTGTGCTCACTGTGGGCCAGCTACGGCTCTAACCACTCTCCACATCTCTCCTCACCATCCTCACAGGACCGGTATGAGGCTCTGTCTTAGTCATGTCTTAGTCAGCGACGACCGAGGCAGTTCTGATAAAGGAAAACATTTAACTGGGGCTGGCTTACAGTTTCAGAGGCTTAATCCATTGTTGTCACGGCAGGGAACATGGTGGCATAAGGGCAGGCATGATGCTGGAGAGGTGGCTGAGAGTTCTACATCAGGATCCGCAGGCAGCAGGAAGAGAGAGACCCTGGGCCTGGCTTGTGCTTTTTGGACCTCAAAGTCCACCCCTGGTGACACACTTCCTACAAACAAGGCCACACCTACTTCCTCAAGGCCACCTCTACTAATCTAAAATAAGGGCACTCCCTAATGGCTCAGCATTCAAATCTATGAACCTATGGGGACTGTTCCTATCCAAACCACCAGAGATACTTTTAGTATTCCCATTTCACAGAGCAGATGTTGAAACATGGAAAGTTAAGCACTTAAAACACAGGATGCCAAGATGCTATTTCCAGTTATAAAGTCTTTTTGTCTCGGTGACTGGGGACCATGTCCTCAATTGCTTATCGAGTACGGAATCAGCATAAGAGAATCTGGCTGCCTTCCAGTAACCCTCGCCGTCTATAGCTTACAAGTGGGCATTATATCGCCTGTGGAGAGTCTAGAAGCTTCCGGGGTTTTGGTTCTATTCCTGTACGTTGTTTCTAGGCTCTGGTCATCTGTACAGGTGATCTTGCTGGGAATCATGGTCCTGTGGGCGGGGTCTCTTTGACCGCGCCCCATACATTTGCATACTGGTGGTTTTTCTTTTCTGGTCTCAATCAGGTACAGTTCCAGAGGCCCCTAGCTGGTGTCTCCGATGGCCCTTGTTTGCTGAGCAACCTCAGCCAACCACGTTCGCTTCTTTCTCCCTTTCTTTCTATTTTCATATTTTCTTCAGACTGGAGAAAAACTTCCTCCGGTACCAACGAGGTGAGCTTGGCCTTGGAGCTGCGACTTATGGCTAGCTTTCTGCCGTGATCTGCCGTGATGTGTTGGTTTTCACACTCATCTCAAGTGGGCACGTGTACCCCTGACTGCCAGGCTGTTGAGTGGATTTTTGTTTCAATTAGGATAAACCGAACTGTTCCAGAGATGGACTTAAAAATCGTAATGACTGAAAAATCAGCAGACGTTGCTTTCTCACACATGCAAGTTCCTCATCGCCAGCTTATCTTTTTGTTATTTATTTATTCATTTTATACAGGTGGGTGTATTGCGGAGGTTAGAGGACAAGGTTTCAGGAGTTGGTTCTCTCTCCTTCCATCCTGGGGATCTCGCTGAGCCAGCCACGGAGCCCCCTGTCTGTCCGATGGGTGGATATTCTGTCCTCCGGATGCCACTAGTCAGCAGAGGAGACAGAACACACAATAAAGGTCCAGTGGTCTCTTTCAACTTTGGTCCTGAGGTGACTGACCACAGAGACCCTTAGTCCACAGATGAGATACCATGTAACAACACAGCACATCCTTGGGTGGCAAGATGTCAGTCAACCTGTGACCTTGGCGTGGCTGTGGGTCTCTGCAACCATCGCCTCATTTCTGCCTCCGAGGATTCTCCGTTTTACAGAAGAGGCTGGGATGTCATTAGAGGTGACAATGCCAGGAGGATGAGCATGAGACTCAGGTCTGATGATGAACGCCTTGCCCTTATCACATGGTCACATCTTCTCCTGGTCGTATATATATATATATATATATATATATATATATATATATATATATATATATATATGCATGCCATGTAATGAGACCTTGCTCAGAAAGTAATTGACTTGTGTGATGAGCTGAGTTTTCTGTTTTGTCAGACACACTTCATTTCCTCACACCTTTTGAAGGGACAGGGTGACTCATTCAGCTTTGTGAAAAGCTAGAGCTTATTCATTAAACTTTTCACTTACCACAGTGTAAGTCCCCCCAAAAACCAGTCTCAGAAATATTCAGATCCTATTTTGAGGGTGATAAGTGTCATGTATTGCTTTTTCAAGATGCTGAAGAAGGTGTGTGTGTGGGGGGGTGGGTATTTCTTAGCTAGCTGCTCCTACAGCAGGGCATCTAGGGGCCAGAGAGGCTGGGGGTGGGGGCCCTGACAGATATGCACAGCATTCGGGGAAGGGACATGGTTCTGCAGGACATCTGCCCTGCACCTTTTCAATCTCAAACTTAAAACAAGGTAGGTACAGTACGAAGACCTGAATGGTGTGAACTAATTGTTGACACACTGTTCACTTTAGTGTGACGCAATGAACACGTCAGTGTGTTTACTTCAAAAAAAGGTATTCTCCCACAGAACTGCATGTATCCACTCAAACCAGGAAAGGGGTATCATCACGCCCTCATTACAGCTCCATCCTCAGAACCTATCAGTGTTCCACGAGCTCCCCAGGAATGCCCACGGAAGCAAAAAGACCCAGGTTAGATTTGCCTACTGGGTTTCCGATCACATATATAGGCAGTCTCCATTAAGCTAGACCCATTCTTTGTTTTTCTCTTTCTAGATTTCTGTGACTTTGACATTTCCAATGGCTATAAGCCAGCTTTGGAAAACAACCCTGAGCGCCTGATGGTTTGTTTTGATTAAGTCTGTGCATTTCTGGTGAGGAAACCACAGAAGTGAAGCTGTGCTCTTGTGTCCCTACATCCTATCACCTGGGCCTGACAGGATTTCTGCTTCCCCACTGCTGGCGATATCAGCTTTGTTCACTGGGTCAAGGGTGTCTGCAAGATTTCTCTGCTCACTTCCCATTGCAAACACTTGTAAGCTTTGGAAGGATCTCCTCCAACTTTATTTACATATTTATAAAGTCTCTGCTGATTTCTGTGCTTCTGTTTCATTATGTAGGCTATAATCTATCACTGACCTCCCCCCCCCCCATTTGAACCACTTGCAAGTTGGCTAGGGAGTCCCTTGGCCACTGGCATGTCCCTACCATTCTGTGTGTACTGAGTGCCTTCTTACTGTGAGCTTCTTTTGTACCATTTCTGTCCCAGCTCTGACGTCAGCTGTTTCTCCATGGACCATCTGTCTGGTTTAGGGTAACGCTTTTCAGAAAGTGAGGTGTGCTCATTGCTGCCAGGGAATAACCGCTCTCAGCCTTCCCCAGGAGCGGACAGACTTAGTGAGTGAAAGATGCGTCTCTTGAACGTGCAACTACGGTCTTGGGTTAAGGATAGACATTCATTACAATGTCTCTGTTTGGCATCCAACAAGCCACAGGAGTTTCATTTGAGTTTCTTTTGTCCGCAAGAGGCTCTAGAACCCCATTTTCTTTTGTCTAGTTACTTATTTGAGCAGTTTCTCTGTGTCATACACCACTTTCCATTTACCGTCTTTCTCTCTCTGCTACGTGTGACAGGGCTCTGCCTTCCCTGCTGAGGAGCCTGGCTTATGAAGATAGACACTTCTAGAAGCACGTGGCTTCTGCTTCCATATGCCCTTACCCTCCAGGGCATAGTGTGAAAGGTTCAAATACAAGCTGAAGGCACTTTTGTTTGCACATACATACACACACTTGTGCTGATACCACTTACCGAAAGGTCTCTTTCTCCCATTGACCTGCCTTGGTATCTTGGAGATGGGGAGAATCAATTGAGGACCTAAGTGTGAGTCTCTTTCTGGACTCTCTGTTCTTCTCCCTTGAGAGGTTTGTCTGTCTTAACGCCAGTACTGCCCTGGATACTAAGTGTCAGAGTATGCCTTGGGGTGTGATAAATCAGTTAAAATCTCAGTGCTTTTTAAGGATTGTTTCTGACCAGTTGAGATTGTTTGATTCTTTGCTATCACATGAGAGCTAGTTTTTGCATCTATGAAATAAACTCTTGGGATTGTAGTTAATACATCAAGCTGGGAAGGCTCATGGGGAAGGCTGACACCTTCTAGCTTATGAAGGAGCACACAGCTGTTTGGATCTCTTGAACTTCTCACAGAGATACCAGGCAGTTCTTCTCAGTGTGGAGATTTTGCAGGCATTTTGTTCCACTTGGAAATGCTTAATGGTTTGGATACTATGATAATCAGAATTGGTTTTTACATCCCATTTACTTTGCCTAATTTATTTTGCATCTGTATTCTTAGATACATGCATTTACAATAATTATATCTTCCTATTTAATTGGTCCTTTTGTGAGTAGGAAGAAATGTTCTTAATTAGTTATGCTAATACTCTGTCTTGAAGTTTATATTAACTAATAAATGTTAAACATAAACTAATATGTCTATAGATTATAAGCCATTTGCTATCATTGATTTTTTGACATGTATAACATATATCAGCATGTTATAAATATGAGACATATCCTTATGATGAAGAAGTGGTAACTATGGTTAATACAAAAAAAGTTACATGTTTAAAAATGTATGTATATGTGTGTGTGTCTATATGTTCACCCATGTGCACAGGTGTCTGCAGAGGCCAGAGGGAGTTGTGAGCCTCCCCAAGTGAGTACTGGGAAGTGAACTCAGGCCCTCTGCACACAGCCATCTCTCCAGCACATGAAAACGTTTCATGCTCCCTGTTGTATGATGCATCTGCTTTTGTAATTTTACATTCAATGTGTTTGTGTCACTGTACTTAAACTAGATTTCCCTTTTCTAATCTATACTGACAATCTCTTGATTCAGAGACAAGGTCTCACTATGTCGCTCACACTGGCCTTGAGGTCAGAATCTGCTTACCTCTGCCTCTAGGGTGCTGGCACTAGAGACATGTACCACAGAGCCTGGATTTAATATTTTCCTTTCTGAGAGTTTATTTTTATTTTTATTTTAATTTTATTTTAGTGTTTGTTTGTTTGTTTGAGACAGGGTTTCTCTGTATCCCTGGCTGTCCTGAAACTCCTGGAACTTGTAGACCAGGCTGGCCTTGAATGTACAGAGATCCACCTGCCTCTGAGATAAAAGAAGTGTGCCCTCCCCCCCCAGCTGGAGAGCTTATTTGTGTGTATTAAAATTAGTGGTATCACTTGTTTTAAGCCTACTATTTTGTCATTTGTTCATCCTCTTTTTTTTTTTTTTTTCAAGAGCCCTGGCTCTGTATAGCCCTGGCTGTTCTGGAACTCACTCTGCAGACCAGGCTGGCCTCGAACTCAGAAATCCGACTGCCTCTGCCTCCCAAGTGCTGGGATTAAAGGCGTGCGCCACCACTGCCTGGCTCCTCTTGATCCTCTTTTATTCCTTTCCTTTCTGCTAACGAGATATTTGAAAACATTTAGACTCTTGCTGGGTTAGAGGTAATGCATGTATGGTAATGCATGCATGCATGTGTTTGTGTGCGGTGTGTGTGCATACATGTGGATGTATATGTGTGTGCATGTGTGTATATGTATGCATATATGTATGTATGTATGTATATGTGTGTTAGTATTGACTCAGCATATAATTAGTTCTGCCCAGTTTTGCTCTTCCTTTGAGGAAAGCAGAACATATTAACATCACTAAGACTCTACGGAGAGGCTTGCAAATACTTCAGAATGGGAGAAGCCTGGGAAGATGTTTCTTGTAGTTTGGATGCAGTGTGAGTCATATTCTCACTCTGACCAAATGCTTGACAGAGGTCATTTAAAGGACGGATTTATTTTAGCTCATGATTTCTAGGTTGCAGTCTGTTGTCACCGGGCTTCAGTGTTTCTAGGTGAGACAGAGTGTCACTGTAGGGAGTGTGTAAGGAGACAAGGGATGCACGTATGGAGAACAGGAGGCAGACAGCAAGGCAGAATGGGGCCCAGGTACTGTTCCTGTAGACTCGAGCTTCCAGTGACCTACTAGAGATATACCTCCCGAAGTGTCCCGCATCTCCCAGAATAGCATCTCTAGCCAGAGAAAAAGCTTTTAACACACAAACATTAATGCACAAGGCTCTGGGGGAGACCTCAGATCCAAATTGTAATGAACAGTGCATTTACCTACTGTCCGCCATTTTGTAACAAAGATTCTACTGGTTGCAGACCAAGTTAAACTAAACTTGGCCTGAGTCCTTATGTAAGAAGCTACAATCTAACTCAACAAGTAAATAAATAGAAAACCTAACAACTGAGGAATTGGTCTTTATAAGGAATAGCTGGATCCCAGCCATTTGCAGCCATACCCATCAAAGGTAGCCAATGGTCTAGACTACATGCAAGTGAAGCCAACAACTGTGACCAATCCAACTCTCTTTGTGCCTAACTCCATCTCTGTGTCAACTCTTTTCCCCTCGCCAGAAATGTCACCTGCAAGTGTGCTGAGTTGCGGTAGTCTATTTTCCTGCCAGATTCTAGAATTGCAAATCCACCCCTCCATTTGTTGTGATTGTCTAATGGGGCTTTTCTGTGGTCATCATTTTCCTAATACTTTCTATATGTTCCTGTGTATGGAGGTGGCATTCTCATGCAGAGAGAAAGATAGAAAGACGACAGACAGACAGCAATATGCATTATAGTCGCTATAGAGGAATAAAGCCCAGAACTGTCCACCTCAGTTTCACTAAAATCATGTGGCCAAGGGAATGAGGTCTAGGGGTCCACATTTGCTTAGGCCCCAGCCCCGAGACTCCAAGGCTACCCCGCCTCCAGGAGACACTGATCCCCAGAGACTCTGTTCCTGGCACAAACCCTGAAGTTCCTCTCCTGATGGCATGGAGGCCTCCAGGGTGCAGAGGCTGGGAGCCCAGTGAAGGGCCCTTTCTTCTTCTGGCTCAGCACCCCCTTGATTCTTGAAGCTGGCATGTCATGCATCCATGCCCAGAAAGAGCCTGGAGGATTGTGTCTTTTCACAGTGTCTGAATGGACTGAGTCATAAACATTTCTCAAGCTATATCAGTTTTGTTAGCTGCAACTTGTCAATCTTTTTTTAAAAATCATCTTTTTAAAATTAGGGTTTTATTTTTACTTTATGTACATTGGTGTGTTACCTGCATGTACATCTGTATGAGGATGTTGGGCTCCCGCTGGAACTGGAGTTACAGACAGTTGTGAGCTGCCAAGTGAGTGGTGGGAATTGAACTCGGGATCTCTCGACCAGTACTCTCAACTGCTGGGCCATCTCTCTGGCCCTTCTGTCAGTTGATCTTGATTGTGCTTGATAGCTGGCTGCTGGCAGTCACAGGTTCTTTTGTTTCAAGCACTGATATTAACTCTCAGATCATATGCTGTACTTAACACAATTTCCACGCATGCTTGCAGGTTACAGGATGGCGGAGAAAGGATTAACGGTGGAGTGGCAGAGCTCAAAAGCTGTCCTGAAGTTGGAGGCAAAGGGTTGACACACGCTAGCTCAAGGAGGAGTCTTTAGGGGACAAGATAAGGAATCTTAGATCCTTGTAAGGACATCAGGTGCTGGCCAGGGGGATTAGGCCAATTAACGGTCAGCTTGATGTTCATTGGCTGTCATGGGCAGGGGGAAGTATGCTGGCACTGGAGCTGGTGACAAAGGCAGGGGTAAGTTCCCTGTGACTGTTTTCCTGGAAGAGGCTCACAGCAAATGACCAGGTGGGCCAGTCAGTCTGCTTGCCAAATTTAGCCTTGGGGTGCTTCTAGGTGATGGAGCTCCTAGGTTACATCTGTGATCAGTAAGCCCATTTGTCTGGAGTTTCTCACATGGCTTACTTACAGTATCCTC
This sequence comes from Mastomys coucha, assembly GCF_008632895.1. NCBI lineage: Eukaryota > Metazoa > Chordata > Mammalia > Rodentia > Muridae > Mastomys > Mastomys coucha. The sequence goes on from NW_022196891.1 coordinate 63,580,749, forward strand.
ATTCATTGGCAACAGATAATTATCAGTTTGTGCCTCCCGTATTGGCGTGTGTATGTGTGTGTGTGTGTGTGTGTGTGTGTGTGTATTTGTGTGTGTTGTGTGTGTGTAGGTCTTTCTTTTGTGGTACTTAGGCTCAAAATGGAGTAACTTGGGTCAAAGCCATTGCTTTATAAAATGGGGTAATTATTCAACACAACACAGTGTAGCCCAGAGCAGGCCCAGCCTGGTCTCACAGGCCTGCAGTATTGGGCTAGAGCAGCCTCCCTTCTCAGCTGTGACTGGATAGGGAGTGATTTTTGTGAGGTGATACACTGAGGAGAAAGGGTACAAAATGAAGGGTTTTTCCAGTCTGAGAGGCCTAGGCCTCAGTCTCTCCTGCCAACCAGAGGCCAGTTCTGAAGTTTCCAACAGGTTTTCTGTAGTGAGTCCTCTCCATTTTCTCCTGGCTGCAGCAGCACGGTTCTCCCTTTACACAGTGACCTGAGACGTCACCTGCTGATGTCCTTGTATGGCAGCAAACCTTGGATTGCGTTCTGTTCACTGATGGTCCCTCTGGCAACTCAACACAGAAGCCTGGAGAGTGGCTTCTGCTTGGGCAGGATTTACTGGAGGCAGCTTAGCTCCCATAAAAGGATACGATTCACTCTCACCTCCTTCCTGCCTTGGCTGGCTTCTCCAGAGAGAACATCTGCACCTAAACCGGGCACAGAGTATTTGCAGTCCCAAGACTTCAAGAGACTAACTTTGGGCTCACTGCCACACAGTAATTCCAAAACTCAGTTGAAGAACAGTGTGAAGAAGGCGATAGTTACTTTACTCTGGTCTCAAGGCAAGCTCTCAGATTTATATACTTGGTTTACTATCCTGACTCGGGAATTATTTTACATAAATACTTGGCATCATTCCACGAGGTATTGTAGGAAGTTGTCAGAAATAGCATTAAGCCTCTCTACCTTCATATTTATAGTTAGGATGTTGTCAAAGACATGGCCTTAGTACATTGCAAGTTATTTGTTGAAAAGAATCGCCTGGGGAATTTTCTCTCAAATCTGCTTACTAGAAAGAAGGTCACTGCTGCTCATAAACAATGGATTTGCTATGTATTATTTTAATTTAAAGACACTTCACACTGTAACTTGCTTTTTCTTTGCAATGGTTGCTAGGAAACTCAGAGTGAAAGCTGAACTCTAAAGAATTTTTCAAAATGGAGTTGGTGAACAAATTTTATCCATAGTTTCATCTCTTCTTCCCGTCATATCCTCACACAGATGTTATCTTTCCTTAGTTTTCTCTGTTTGTACATTTATTAAATCTACCTCACAATCTTTGTAAAACAAGACAAGGTTGAACTAGTGATGAAGACTAGAAGCAACAGCGTAGGGGAATGAGTTTTGTTGTGTGGAACCCTGGGGACTTGTGGCTGATTTTGGGCTTTGGGGATCATAGGCATCAAAAAGGAGAGAAGTCGGGCATGGTGGCATCCTGGGATCTAGAGCCCAAGAGGCAGAGGCAGAAAAGTTGCCAGAAGTTCTAGGCTACCCTGGCTGGCACAGACTAACCCAGACTACAAGGTGAGACTTTGTTTCAGAAAAAGAAAGCATTCTCCTCCCAGGCTAAGAATGAAAACAAACCAAAACCAAGGGTGATGTCGTCCTAGTGTGGACGAAGCCTCTTGGTGACGAGGATCCATTCTGAGGATGGTTAACAGCAGATGGAGGGAGGGAGCTCAGCAGAGATGGGGAGACCTGCAGAGGCTTGAGGAAAGCCCAAGGCAAGATGGTCCACAAAGCAATAGAATAGATACTCCTTCCCTTTAGATTATTTTTTAAAAAGGGCTTTCATGTTTTATTCTATTCTTCATAAAACACAACCAGAGAGATTGAAAGAATCAACCAAACACAGCCTGTTCAGAGTGTGGCAGTCTGACTGCCCCAGATCTGCCCCAGAACAGCAATAAGCTTTTCTGTCCTCAGGAGAAGTTCACTCCCCAACTTCCCACCAGCCTTGACACACCTCTGTCGGTTTGGCCCATGTGAGGCAAGCCTTCAGCCCTTTCAGGCTGAGAGCATGACCTTCGCTCTGGAGTCCCAAAGCCTAGTCTCTGTCTCTGTCTCTGTCTCTGTCTCTGTCTCTGTCTCTCTCTCTCTCTCTCTCTTTTTGGTTTTTGGTTTTTCGAGACAGGGTTTCTCTGGGTAGCCCTGGCTGTCCTGGAACTCACTTCGTAGACCAGGCTGGGCTCGAACTCAGAAATCTGTCTGCCTCTGCCTCCCAAGTGCTGGGATTAAAGGCGTGCACCACTACCACCCAGCTGCTCTGGAGTCCCAAAGTGACACTGTTGTCCACATAAGCATCTCTGGTCCAGCAGGGAGGCAGAAGAGAGTTTCTGCAGGGAGACACCTGGACTCTCATTTTAGGCTGCTTATTCTGCCTGCCTCACTTAGCAATCAAAATCCAAGAAGCAAGAAGCTTTGCATTCTCTGCCAGAGAGGAGGCGAGCTCTTGGGCTGATGGGCAGCCACTTCCTGTCACTCCTGAAGGAGCAGAGGCAACAGCTGCCTTGGAGCGGGGCTTTGTGGAGTGGATTCTGAGTGTCTCATCTCACCCGGCATCCAGGAAGAGCTTCAAACACTCCCCCGAAACACTAATAAGCAATCCTCTGGAGAAACCAGCCTCGGCAACCCCAGCTAGTCAGTCTCCCTACCTAAATCTCTTGCCTGTGCAGGCTTGCTTCAGGCTGCCAAAGGTGGGAACGTGCAGGACAGCCACAGCACAGGGGACAAAAGGATAACCCTGACCCATCCCAACCTTCTAAGGACACCACTTTCTTCTCAATTTCTTTTCTTCCTTTCTTCCTTCCTTCCTTCCTTCCTTCCTTTCTTTCTTCTTTTTTTTTGTTTTTGTTTTTTGTTTGTTGTTGTTGTTTTTTTTTTGAGACAGGGTTTCTCTCTGTTGTCCTGGAACTCAAACTCTGTAGACCAGGCTGGCCTCGGACTCAGAAATCCACCTGCCTCTGCCTCCCAAGTGCTGGGATTAAAGGCGTGCACCACCACCACCCGGCTTCTTCTCAATTTCTAGATACCCTGAGGCTTGGGACACTGAAGTAACTTCTTAGGAGCCATGGAGGGGCTAATGAGAGGTTTAACTAAGTTCTGGAGTTTACTATAGAACCCTTCTTTCTGGGGGCAGGGGTGGGGGCAGAAGCCTTTAGTAAAATGCTAGTTGCTTATGTTCACTTTTTCTTATCACAAGCCTTGGCCCTCCCTTGGTAAGAACTTTTATATAATTTATCAGCTCAGAGCAGCCTTCCTGCCCCCAGCACGACACTTTAGTCTTCTTTCTCCCACTTTTCTCGGAGTGACTTTCGTTGTCAAATTGCAAACATCCTGTGGTCTCTTTGAACCTGTTCCATGACCCTGCAGAGTTCAGTGGCTTGGCCCAGGAACAATCAAGCTGAAACAATGCCACCAAAGACTGCTTAGGATGCATTCGCCAGGCTGGGCTGGGGGACCGGGGTGAGGGCTGGGGTCCTGGTTATGCTTCTCAAAGCTGATCCTGCAGAAATAGCTCAGGAAGACCTGAACACCAGAGGTCTTCAGACTTGGAAAAGTGTTAAGATCTCTGGATTTCTTTCCTTTTATTGGTGATGAGAAAATGAGGCTGGAGACCTTCTTCCAGGGCCATCTTCATGGTGGAAACTAGGATGGCTGCTTTTAACTAGCTCATGCCAAGTGCTCCACCAACGGGGGCTAACCCTACTGAAGGAAATACAAATGTAGGGGGCAAAATATGAGCATATTCTTCTAGGCTTCGTCTTTTAGCTCAGACTGGAAGAATGCCATGTTCTTCTCTATTGGTTCTTAAAAATGGAGGGAACATTTATTGTTGTATTTCTAGTGCTTCCTAAAGGGCTTGGACATAGTATGCACGTACTAGTTATTACATGGATTGCTGTGTGAAACGAGCCTGAACACCTAAGATACCTAACTTCAGTTGTAACTGTCTTGAGATAGGGTCTCACTATGTAGCTCAGGCTGGCCTTGTTTGACCCTCTTGTCTTTGTTTACTAGTGTTAAGACTATATGCATGCACCATCATGCCTGGCTTCTAGTATTTGCCTTATATTTAACTATAATCATTGAAAATTACTTTTGCTTCTGTGGATGTGTTAGAGTCCTGTGATAGTCCATGCCTTCCCCCATCACCTCTCAACCCAATTTCAATAGGACCTGAGGCCATTTTGACATATTCTACACTTGCTATAATTTGAGCCTGTCTTAATTTATACAAAGATAATTTAAGCATAAGGAAATGCCTCCTATGAGATGTGAACTGGCAATTCACAAGGAAAAAGTGAAAATTAGCCATACTTCTGCAAAATAACACTAACGTTCACTTACCTTACCAAAAGAGGAATTTAAATGGAACCATTTCTCATGAAGGAGGCTGGAAAAGCTCCAAAATCTAACCACATACTTACTGGTGCTGCTAGGACAAAGCAAGAGCTTTTCATCCAGATTTTATTGGCAGAAATGAAAAATAGCATAATTTAGAGACATTTTGGTAGTATTTAGGGAAATTTTACCATTTGATGGAGAAATCACAGCCAATATTTGTTGTTTGGGGATCTAGATGCTAGAACACAGTCTCAAAGACATATCTGCAAAAATATGCAGATGCAGAAAGACAAACACACCGTTGTGTGTGACAAAGCCTGAGTCAGCAGGATCCACATTTCAGAAGCAGTGCCTTGGTCACAGACGACTGAGGCCACTGCCCGAAGGAGGAGGTGTTTGCACAGTGAAATGACTTCTAGAGCACAGACAGAGCTCAGAAAGCTGCTGCCCTCCTGGTTACCATTTACACATTAAAGGAAAGAAGTCAAGTCAACAATGGAAAATGATGACACAGGTCAGACCCTAGCAGCCACATGCAAGGCTCCAGGTGTCCTCTCCCAGCACAGGCTCTGAGTTTTCCAGACAACGATGAGTGGCAATATGCATGAAGAATGGCTAAGTGCAGGAGGTTTGGTGTCAGAAGACAGAGGGTTTGGCCCCATGGCATGGCCCTCTACAGGTCAGCTCATACTGCGAGGCCTGGACTCCTACCACAGATATAAAGTTAGCATAGACTAGACTAGCCATTATAGTCTGAGGGCCTAGAGAAAAGACATTCTTATGGACTTAAAGATTTCCCTATGGATTGGTCAAGGGTTAGAATTTTCTTCAGAATGTGCAGGGTTTAGAAACCCAGGCCATTTGAATTATTCCTTTATTAAAAACTGACCTAGAAGCAATGCAGTCCACTAGCATGCATGTATGAACTCTTTAAAGTGTGTATTTATAATCGTACAAAAGTAACCATAGCGATTCATTGGCTCTTGAAAAGGTACTACACTACACAGCCCACACGATTAACTTAAAGAAAGGTAAATGAAATCATACTTGTTTTCTCTTTCTTAAATGGCTAGAGTGATGGTGTGATGGTGGTGGAGTCAGAAGGACTTCTCTTTGTAAAAGTGCTTTAGCTTGGAAAAAGAAAGAAAGGACTGGTTTTTAGATTCTACTGAAGTAGTGTGTGTGGCCAAGGATCACCGTTCTTTAAAGTAACAAAATAGTCCTCTCATTAAAAGTACAAATACCACATGAAGAAAACAAGATTGAAAAAATAAAAATATGATCTAGCACCTGGGTATAACTATCAGTTTATGGGTGTCACAGAGAATAAATATGTTAAATGATCCACGAAGGCAAACAAAATCAATATTGTGCCGAATTAGAGAGCTTGTTTTTCAACCCAAACCTTAAATTTAGACAGTAAATTGGTGTCTTAGAGTTTCTATTGCTGCGATGAAACACCATGGCCAGAGTAAGTTGGGGAGGAAAGGGTTTTGGGGGCTATACTTCCATATAACTGTTCATCACTGAAGGAAGTCATGGCAGGAACTGGAATAGGGCAGGAACCTGGAGGCAGGAGCTGATGCAGAGGCAATAAAGGGATGCTGTTACTGGCTGGCTTCACATGGCTTGCACAGCCTGCTTTCTTATAAAACCAAGGTCCATCAGCCCAGGGATGGACAATGGACTGGCCTCTCCCCCACTGATCACTAATTGAGAAAATGCCTGACAGCTAAATCTCATGGGGGCATTTCCTCAACTGAGGTTCCTGATTACTCTAGCTTGTGTCAAGTTGATACAGGAAACTAGCCAGTACAATTGGTAACCTGTAAACTAAAAGAGACATCAACAAATGAGTGTTTTATACTTAGTTGTAGCCCAATTTAGGCTGCCAAATTATAAAAAAAGCAAGACTCAAACATTCCTAAGACAACTAAGTGTAAAGTACGTTACATTGGTAACCTGTCCTGTGCTACTTAAGCTTGTTAGAAGCAGACTCTGGATTAAGATGGCCCTCCCTTGTCTCTTCCAAAACCCTCTGTTCAGGGGTTGCCTGGCCCCATAACTCTAATACATAGAACGGAAAGTAGCAAGTAGTTAAAGATATTAAAGCATTATGTGCTTGAGAACACTAGGAGGGAATGCATTTCCAACTGAAGCTACTATTGTTTATCCAATAAGAAGTGTCTGCAGTGACTATGAGAAGCCAAGCTCATTCATGGAGATGGCAGAGGGGACACTGCCTGGGACTCCTAGCTGAGAACGCCAGCTGAAATGTCTCAGCTTCCTCAGTGTTAAATTTAGCAAAACTCAGTGTTATGACAAGCAATTAAGAAAGAGAAAGATGAATAAGGAGGTGTGGATGTGTGCAAGGGAGTGACTGTATCACTCCATCTTGGACTTTTAACATGGTGTCTTAGTTTGTGTTTCCATTGCTGTGAAAAGACATCAGGACCAAGGCAACTCTTATAAGAGCAAACATTGAGTTGGCTGGCTTACAGTTTCAGAGGTTCAGTCCATTACCATCATAGCAGGAAGCATGGCCGAATGCAGGCAGAGTTGGTGCTGGGGAAGCCAAGAGTTCTCCATCTTGATCCGAAGGCAACCAGGAGAGGTTCTCTTAAGCATAGGACCTCAAAGCTCACCCCACAGTGCTGCACTTTCTCCAACCAGGCCACACCCACTCCAACCAGACCACACCCACTCCAACCAGGCCACACCCCTCCAATCAGGCCACACCCCCCAACAGTAGCACTTTCTTCCCATGGGTCAATGTATTCAAACCACCACACATGGTAAGAAACACAGTGAGTACACAGAAAGACACAGGAATGAGTGATGCAGCCAGCTGGTTGTAAGTTGCATGTGAAATAAAAGAGTTGTTGACTTGGGATGTTAAAGGAAGTAAGCTCAAAACTGGCAGTGAGGCCTGCTGTAGTGGTGCACTACACTAGCACTCAAGAGGCAGAGGCAGAGACAGAGGCAGAGGCAGACGGTTCAAGGCCAGTCTGGTTTACATAGTGAGCTAACCAGCCAAGGCTAAACAGTGAGACTGTCTCAAGAAAACAAATTAGGAAAATAAAATAAAAACCAGAGATGCTTAGCAGAGTGTATCCTGCTTGCCTTGGAGTGTGTGGAGAGATGTGTTATGAGTAATGATGACTAATATATGAAGAAGGCTGTGGACAGTGGAAGTGGGTGAATGACAAGTTCACTGAGGAGAGGAGTCATCTGCTTTTGAAAAGATCGTCGCCATGGAGACCGAGACCACCATAGCAGAGGTAGCATTAGGGAGTGGAGCAGAGTCACAATCCTCAGGGAATGAGTGGGAGAGACGAGCAGCTGGATGGCAGGAGCAAGGACAGCTTGTTGCTGTCAGGATAACATGTCATGGAGGGGATTATTCATGAGTTAAGGTGAGGACTCCTAGAACTGAATTGAGGTCTTCTTTGAGAGAGTTCACTCTTCCTTTCTATCTTATGTTTCCCACAGATAGTGGTATGGAGAAGACATTTTAATGAGGTAACAGACAGTTGTAGCCTGGGTTGGCCATGCCAGTCCTAGTCAGCTCCTGGCAGTCTGAATGATATAGCTCTCTGATGGCATCAGTCTCGAGCCACCAAGCAACGCCTCCCCTCCCCATATTTATCTAGTCTACATCCCATATATTCACTAAAAAGAAAAGGGTATGGGGCCAAGTCCCAGCTACATCAGGCAAAATCAGCCATGCAAAGTTCAAAGCAGTGTATACAGATGGGGTTGAGGGTGAGCTATTTCAGAATCCTGCACTTCTGAACACTAGCTGTTGTGAGATGAGGGAGATATGCAGGAAAGAGCAGAAACATGAAGGCTTCTCTGATTTCCTCGGAAAGGAGGAGGCCATAGGACCTAGGAAGAATTTTCTGACTTACTCTGAAGCAGGTCATGAGACCGTCATGTGAGAACTAAATTCTTGTTACAGGAGGAAAGGACCACCCTGGTCTCCAAAGCTCAGAGACTGGAAAGGGTCTGAGCAGGAGTTCTTGCTAAGGTCTCACCACAGCCTGCTTGCCCTATCAGACTGCCCAGAACTGTTCAGTCCACTGGGAGGTTAGCCTGGAAGGTGAATGTGCAGACCTGAGTTCAGTGGAACTGGAGCAAGCATGCTCATCTCCAAGTCAGGAGTGCATGGCAGGGCTTTCTTTACCTTCTGATAAGGTTTTTTGTTAAAAGCAGAACCCAGAAAATTTGAAGAATTCAAAAAGGTGTTAGTTGCACCTGGTAAAAGTCAAGGGTCTAATGTTACTAGCTAAAGGCTTTTAAAGTGCTTGTTGCTCGCGTTAGGACCTGCTCCATCATTAAAGCAGTTGCGGTTCACACCACGGTATGCTGGCAGGAGACAGAGAATGTGGATTATTTTTAGCAAATCCTAGTACAAATGGTAGATGTTCTGTGCACTCTGCTGGCAGATTTGCCTTTCAGCTCCTGGGAAGCCCAATTTATCTAAATTGCCATCTCTGTTAATTTAAACGGCGAAATGGACATTTTAGCATCCTCCAGCAGAGATGCGGTGGGTGAATAACACCCCCAGGTGGCAGTCAGCTTGGCCAAGTTCAAAGCTTCAGTCTATTTGTTTTTCATTCAAAGTAAGGACAAAATAGCAAGTCAGTGACCAAGAACACCCGTTTCCTGAGAAAGCACATGAAGAATGGGCTCTTTTTATCCTTAAAGTCTCTGCTGATTCACCAACTTCTGCCTTTAGCATGTCAAGTAGGAGAAACTGGCTTTAGGGTAAAGATAGCATAATTTCTACTGCTTGTGGTGAACATGCCTGCAATTACAATTTCATATTCTTCCCAGTTAGAAAACTTTTAAAACTGAATGCAATGTCTTAAATCTACTGTAGTTGTAGATTAGTTTTTAATGAATGCAATGTCTTAAAACTAATGTAGTTGTAGATAAGTTCTTAATGAATGCAATGTCTTAAATCGGATGTGCTGCAGACAGCAATAGTCTCGTTTGCAGAGAGCTCCTTCCCTATTATGTCTTAAGAAATCCTGAAAGCCTGATGATTAGGAGGTGTTAACTTTTTTATAGGTTGTAAAGATTTCTTTTTAGCACACAAAGTCCTTAAACAAAACCGGGCTGTTCTTAAATAGTGCGGAGAAATAACTTTTAGGTCTTCCCGTTCTGGGCTCACCAACTGCTCCTGGACAATCATCTGAGTAGCCACATTGTTCGGAAATGCCAAGTCTGTCACGCCGCACTGCTCTACAGGCAGGGGTCCTTCCATTTCTGTGGTTAATTTGTTTATATAAGTCCCCCACCCTTCACCATATTACTTCTCTATGGCAGCACTTCTAGCATTTTCTTCACCTTTATTATTCATGGAATTGACATATGTCTCATGAAAACAAAACTGTCATTTTGATTGGAAATGCACTAAATCAGCTAAGGGAAATATGAAACCTTTATAACACTGTGTTTATCCATAAACGAGAATCTCCAATTACATTCTTATGGTTCTCACTAAAATTTTATCATTTTCTGCATATGGTTCTTACAATTTGATCAGATTTAGTTAGGTATCTCATAAATTTTCTGATACAAATGCTGTGGGTTTTTGGTAATGTTTTAAAAATGTTTATAAGGATGTACAGAAATATATTTGAGTTTTGGTACTGATCTTACAGTTGGGTGCATCTTATTTGACAGAAAACAAATTCTTTTCACTATGTAGACAACTAGATTCATGTACAATATAATCTTATGTAATCTTTCCTAAATACTGTGGGATTTTCTATTTGTGTGTGCACGCATGTGTGCACATGTGTGCATTGTGTGTGTGAGGTATGTGCATCACACACACACACACACACACACACACACACACACACACACACACACACACGGCTAGAGTCGCAGTCACTGGCACTGGGAATTGCACCCGAGTCCTTTCGAGGAGAAGCAAGCTCTTTGAGAAGCAAGTTCTTTAGATGCTGAGCCATCTCTCCAACCTAAATCCTATTTTTATTTTCTTTCTTGTCATATTTTATTCAATTCAAACTTCAGTACAATGCTGAGAACCAGCCGTATAAAAGGTTTTCTAATCTTGTTGACTTTAAAGGAAACGCTTTAAATGTTTTCCTATTATGAATACTACTTGCCAGGGCTGAGGCGGCAGCTCAGTGAACAAAGCATATGCTATATAATACATGAGTTTGGATCCTCAGCACCCAGACAGAAGGTAGGTGTGGTAGCTGTTTTATACTTGAATGACTAATTTCTACTACTTCTATTTTCCCCCAGAACCTCTATTTCTTCTCTGAGTTTTCCTCCACTTTGTTAACTTTTTATCCAGGTGCTAAACTGATTCTTACTTCACTCATCTGCTTGAATCTAGAAGGTAGTCCTTGATCCTTTAAAAAGTAGGAACCTGAAATAACTTTTCTGGTATGTTAGGTGTCTCGTTAATGATCTACCTGTTACAGTGGCTTGCACTCTCGGTTTCTGTTTGTTTTATGTTGACTTTCTATTGTTGTGAGAGACACTAACTAAAGCAACTTGAGATGGAAGCTTACATTACAGCTTACAGTACTCTATGAAGAGAAGCTGGGGCAAGAACTTCTGGCAGGAGCCTGGATGAAGGAGTGACCAGGAGGAATGCTGCTTACTGGCCCTCTCAGCCTGAGCCGGGGTGAAGGAGTGACCAGGAAGGATGCTGCTCACTGGCCCTCGCAGCCTGTTTTCTTATGCACTCAGGACCCCTGCACAGTGCTGGCCCTCTCCGCCTGCTTTCTTATGCACTCAGGACCCCTGCACAGTGCTGGCACTGCCCGCAGTGGGCTACACCCTCCCACATCAATGATCAATCCAGACAGCGCCTCCCCTCACTGGCCTATGGGTCGATCTAATGGAGGCATTTTCTCTTTTGGGTTGCCTCTTTCTAGATGACTTGTTTTGTCAAGCTGACAAAACCATCACAAATTTGTAGTCAGCTACTCCCCACCCCCTGCAACCCTGTTTTCTCGCCTCCCTGGCGAGTTGTCTTGAGGTTGTGTGTGCCACACCACCTTATGAGACATTGACTTTGTAGCTGTTAATTCTCTTCCTACTAGGACCCTGACTTCCTCAATGCTCGTTCTTGAGAAATTGTGTCTGCAGGTGAGCCTGTGCCAAGTGCAGTGCATTCTTACTGTTTCTGTGTTGCTGCTCACCTAAGCAGTGGCAGGGTGGCACCTCCAATATAATCTTTAGGCTCTTGTGACATAGCTTTATGATAATCTCTATAGCCAGCAGGGCCCCAGTTGTATCTCTGCTCACGCTATGTCTTATTGTATCTCTCTAGCCTGCTCAGTATTTTCTTTTTAAATTTACTATTTTCTAGCATTTCTTTGTGATCTTATCTTTATCTTTAGTAAAATAAAACCAGGGAGTACATTTCTTTGGTATAGCTTTCTCTATGACATTTATCCTTCATGACTTTTCTATTAGCTCTCCATCAACTTCCAATTTGTTTTTTAGAGTGGACTGTATTGTTTTATTTCCTGTTATTTTAGGGGAGACAAGGTAGATAAGTGCTTAGTTCTCTAATGTGAATCCTACTTCCTAACTTTTCATGACAAAAGCAAATTCCTTAGCATACATACTCCATGTTTTTACTTTTTTTTTTTCAATGATCCTTACATATCCTCTACCTGTTCAGACCCCCTCCACCAGACCTTATCCAGTGGCAACCCATGGCACATCTATTCCTTAGCATAGCATGGCCCACAATGCACTCTGGACCCAGCCTGGTGAGTCCTCACTCTTAACCCTAACCCACCTGCATTCACCCTAATCATCAGATGGAGTTTGGATACCGCATCTAGTGACCTCGTTCAGTCTCAAAGGCCCATGCACACCATACTCCAGACTTGGGCCAGGACATACAGCCCAGCCTGCTATGTACATATGAGACATACAACCAGCAAAGTAAATCCCACATACCCAGGTCTCATTGCAAATAAACAATCTGAAATGACAGAGAGTATGTGTCTGTGGAGAGCCGCAGCTGCCACCCTAAATATGGCACCCAGAGAGCATCGCAATAAACAAGTCCTTATTTGGAGCATCGCGATAAACAAGTCCTTATTTAGAAAAGTTGAGTGCCTCCAGTTTGTGATGCAAGCTGGCATGATTTCCCGCAGCCTATTATGCTTTGCCACGTAGCCGATGCTGATTGGGACCAGGGAAAGTATTTAACCCGCGAGTTCTAGGGGCCGAGAGGAGGGATGAATGAATGATTCTGTAGTACAAGGTTCCTGAATAAACTGCTTGGAGAAGAGTTCGTGGTCGCCTCCTTATTTCTGCTGCTTGGTGAGGTGGCGACAAGTATCTCCATATTCCAAATATTTCAGTCCTATGGGAATGTTCACCAATGAGAATTTCCTAGTTGAATCCCAGGACACATCTTAAAAGAACAATCATAAACTTCATCAATGGATTTTTAAGAATGGTGGAAACAACAGAATGAGAATACATACATCACAATGGCCTAGAAAACACAAACACAACCATAAGGTTGATTGAAATGACTAAGACAACCCAGAATTTGAAAATAAAATTCAATAAAGAGATAGAAATACAGATAAGAACTCAAGCTGAAATGAAGTTGGAACTGAAGACTCAAAAACACCAATTAGAAAATTCAGGGAAAGTCACACAAGAAGAATAGATCAAATAAAAGATAGGACATCAGGTCTCAAAGATACCTCCAACTCCAAGAAAGAAAGAAAAGAACATGAGGAACTCTTCCAAAATTCTCCTGTGAAGCACGGATCACTTTAATACCCAAATCAGGTAAGATCCAGCAACAAGAACAGCAGCACCCCCAAAACTATGGGCCAATTGGCCTGCTGAACATAGATGAAAAATCCTCAACAAAATACTTGCAAACCAAATATAGGCATGTATAAAAAGGGTCTATCATGATCAAGTTAGCTTCATCTCAGAGATGCAGGGAAGGTTCATCATAAGTCAGTAAATGTAGTAAGTTATATGAATGGGCTTTAACAATTGATGGAGAGATACCTTTGACAAAATCCAAAATGACTTCATAATAAAAGCTTCAGAATAGGACTAGAGAAAATGTACTTCAACATAATAAAGACCAGGAATGACAAATCCACAGCTAGCATTATCATACAGGGAGGGAAACTCAAAGCAGTCCCACCAAACCCAGAAATATCCAGGCCTGTCCCCACTCCTTTTCAACAGTGTGCTCAAAGCACTGGCTAGAACAGTAAGGCAAGAAGAGGAAATTAGGGGTCTACAAATAAGGAAAAGAGAAGTAAAACCATCTCTTTTGTACACATGTATGATATACACAAAGTATCCCAAAAATTTTACTAGACTTCTAGAAACAATAATTTCAGCAAGCTGGCGAGACCTCAACCTACATAAATCAGCAGATTTTCTATACACTAACAACCAAGACGCTAAGAATGATCATGGACACGCTTCCCTTTAGAATAGTTCCTAAGAAACAGGAATAAACCTGACTCAGAAGGTTAAAAGAAAATCTGAAGAGGCTGAGGAAGAAACTAAAAAGACGAAAGGCCTGGATCAGTAGAATTAATACAGAAGTGATCATTCTACCAAAAGCAACTGCCAGATATGATGCCAACCAAAATCCCCACAACAAAAAATCATCTGAAAACAAAGGATAGAACAACAAAGGCCTGATCTGAAAGCCAGAGCAATCTGAGCAAAACTGCCTGGAGACCACTCCAGACTTCAGATGTGACAGGGTAATAAAAACAATGTTATATCAACACAAAATTATACATAGACCACAGGGACAAAATTGAAGGCCCAAACTTGAGTATGCGTAACTACAGCCATTTAGTATTCGAGAAGATGCCAAAACTTACATGAAGGAAAGACATATGCCTTCAACATATGGCACTGGGAAAACTGGATGCTCACACATAGAAGAATGAAATTAGATCAATATCTATAACTCTGCACAAAAATTAACTTCAACTGTATCAAAGAACTAAATGTGAAACCCAAAACTTTTAGAAGAAAACATAATATACAAGATCTAGGTATAAAGAAAGAATTGTTCTGTATAGGACTCCATTTGTCCAAGAATCAAAAGAAGTAATTTAACAATTGGCTGTGGATTTGAACAGAGGGTTTTCAAAAGAGGAAATAAAAATAGCTAAGAAAATAGCACTAAAAATGTTTATCATTTTTAAGATTAGGGAAATGCAAATGAAAACAAACTTTGAAACCTCATCTCACCCCAGTCAGAATGACTCAGATCAAGAAAACCAACAAATGCTGGTGGGAATGAGAGGAATACAGAACTATTCACTGTTAGTTGCACTGCAAACTGGCACAGCCACTCTGGAAAACACTATAACGCCTCAAAAAGCTAAAACTAAATTACCATATGATCCAGCTATACCACCTCTTGGAGTATGGTCAGAGGGCTTGATGTTCTAGTCCACAAATACTAGCTCTGCCACATTCACAACCAGCACAGCAAGGCATTTCTAAAGGTGCAAAAGTGGCATACACATCTTTGCAGTAACAGAAAACTGTCTAATTGTACTTAAGAACCCCTAGCAGGAGGGAAGTTAGGTCTGGGACTGTAAACCTAGACAACCACCTTGGGACTTGTTAGGATGGACTTAGAGGAGAATGTATTATTGCCACTGTACTAGACTAGCATAATTTCTAAGTGCATTCTAGATGTTTATACTCAGAGAAACATGGATATCACTCATCAAAGAAGTGTCTCTTTGAAGCACAAGATCATTATGAAGGTCACAGCTAGTCAACTGCAGAAAACAACAGATATGGGGGTCCAGCCCCAATGACTACATCTACAATTTTATTCTTATACCCAAGGCTTGAGAACATTATGGAAGGGGGTTTGGAAAGATTTTAAGAGCCAAAGGAGCAAGAAGTCTGTTGGGAGGTTGTTCTTTCTGGCTATGTCAGGAAAGCTACACCCATGAAATCTCACCAATATATCTGCCTAAATAAAGCCTGAATAATTCCAAAGCCAATTGATAGTCTAACATAGATGGGGGTAAGTCATATAGAGCTTCATCCCTAGATGAGGAACTATAAGCAATTAAACTCTGGTGATGAGCACCCACCTGGTTATCCAATCCCAAGAGGTCAGCCCTAGAAACACATACCTGCAGACATCACTGAAAGCGCTCAGCAGGTTGTATTTATATGTTTCCTTCACTTATTTGTAACAACGATGGTAAAGAAGAAGCACTGAACTTAGG
>NW_022196891.1:63596425-63599758 GCF_008632895.1 Mastomys coucha
ACAAGAGAGTAATCTTGGTTCAATCACACACAAAAATTTAACTGCCTCAGATACACCAGTTTATCTCAAACACCTCCACTTTAACAAATATCATTTACATTTCTTTCCCTACTTTTTCAATTTTTTTGTACTCTTTATGGCTGGCTTTGATGTCTGGATTAAAGTAGTTCCAGACTTCCCTTTAGTTTTTTTTTTTCCACAAAAGATGAGTTACCCCTTTGCGTAAGTACCTTTTTTTGAGAAAAAGCTCACACACTATGTCTTTTAGTAGTATGTACCAATAAGTGCACAATTTAGAACTTTTTAAAATACAAGGCCTTAAAAACGATATTAATCGAAGAATGTTTCTATTATAACCAAAAGAAACCCAGGAAACTACAAATCTACTATCTATGAATGCCTTTTCTGGAAATTTTGTATACATAATAATATGGCTTCTATGATGCAATGTGCATTAGCAATATATATATATGTATATATCACATTATATATGGCACATTATATATATTATAAATGGCATTAATAGCATAGCAAAATGTATGAATGTACATTTTGTCTACCACTGGATGGACATCTGCTTTCTATCCTGATGTCTACGATGACCACAGTTTCGAGTGTCTGTGGGAACTCTGGTTTGGTCCCCTTAAGCAGTCACCAGGACTTGAATTATATGGTAGTTGTATGTTTAAGAAACTGTCAAATAAGTTTCTATAGTAGCTGCACCAGTTTAAGTTCTACGACAATGTATTAGTGCTCATTTTTCCATTCATAGTTTCTCTTAGGCACAGGAACTAGCACCTTAAAGTAGAATGGGTAAGCCATGAACCTGGACAGATATAAGTGAAAGCAGTAGGTACACCTGGGTACATGTATAAAGTGGAAACTTAAGGGTTCTTTGCAAAGTCGGTTGGCTGGTGTTTCGGGGAAACTAAGTGTTATGCTTACCCTTGATGTCCTCACTCCCATTGGCTAATGCTAACGATGTGGAGTCTTTTCTTGTGTTTTGGCTAATTCTTTTTTGAAGAAATGACTATCCTTGGCTGCTTTATCTTTTTACTGCCAAGTTTTGAGAGTTCTGCATATATTCTGAATATTAGATCCTTATCAGATAAACAGTTTGTGAATTTTTTCACATTCTATGGGCTTTTACTTTGACAGTCTTTTAACACACTAATAACTTTCTTTGGATTTAACTGGGATCAATTTGCTCATTTTTTTTCTCCTTTGTTTTTGGTGTCAGTTAAGACTGTTGCCTCATCCAAAGGCATGAATATTTACATTTCTTTTCGGTATGGCATAGTTTTAGAATTTACATTTAGGTCTTTGATCAATTTTGAGCTAATGTTTGTGTAAGGTGTGAGGCATTTGCCTTAGTGCATTTATAACACAATGCCTAAGATCCACAAGTTTAAAAAATTGAAATTAATTTCTCATCATTCTAGAGGCTATAAAAGCCCAAATTTAAGATGCCAGAAGAGTTAGCATCTTAAGGAGTGCTGTCATCTGGAATGGCTGCTGTGACTTTACATGATGAAAGGAACCGAAGGGTAGAGAGAACTCTCAGGTCAAGTCATTTGAGAAAGGTGCTAGTCAGTCCCTCACTGCTGAAGGCAGAGAGCCTTTTTGTCTGGATTACCTTCCCTAACCCATAAATCAATGTAACTATGAGCATTAAGATTCAGTATGGATTTGAAGGAATCCGACATGTTTTATGTCAGTGTCCCACTGTCCTAAGACTGTTTGCTGAAGAGACCGTTCTTTTGGTTACTTAGTGATCTGAGCATTCACGTGAAAAACTGTCCCAAGGAACCATTTCTAGGCTCCAACTGGTGTGTGTCATCTCCCATATGTTGAAGAGCATTTTACTATCACACAAGTGTTTATTACCTCCCTAGACAATGGACTCTTCAACATCAGGAGCTGTCTTCCTTTATTTTAGCACTCTGAACCCAATATTAGGCAGATTCTTAAAGCATGTTCACAAATGAAATAACTAGGATAAGAATGAAATCCACAAGAGTGGTGATTGGGGCCTTTAACTTCACCATCTGAGGTACCTCTGAAATTCTGCATGCCTTTTTTATTGGCAATAGTAACTAATGATTCTGACACCTACTGGGCACAGGAACTGGCACCTTAAAGTAGAATGGGTAAGTCATGAACCCAGACAGATATATGTGAAAGCAGTAGGTACACCTGGACATATGTATGAAGTGGAAACTTAAAGGTTCTTTGTAAAGTTGGTTGGATGATGGTTTGCTGGGGCAAACACCTGAAGAAAAATTTAGCTGAAGTGGACACAGGTGAAAAGACTAAGGCAGTCTTGTGAAGGAACATTTAGCTGAAGCAGACACAGGTGAAAGGATGTTCTGCTAAAGCAAGCATGTGAAAGGACACATGATGGATTCTTTGCTAACCATACTTGTACTGGTCCACCTTACATTGCATAGTTTAGCTGCATTTGTTGGGACTCCATAGAGAGAAATGCACCAAAAAACTTCTGGTGGTGTGCTGCAGTTAATTGCTGCTTCTGAGGACTTGGGCTGATTGGCAGAGCGATGTCAACTGAGACAAGTACACATGTTGAGGCACACATGGAGGACATGATGTTTGGAAGGTATAAACAAGACAGTGACCGAGGCTGAGCTGGGCTTATAGAGCTAGCTGTGCAATACTATGTGTCTTGTGTCTTCACTTCATGGAGAGAGGCACAGCTGAGAACTCCTGGGGCTCCTCCTGCTGACTTGTACCAAGGCTGAGTGAGTGAGGCCTGGCTGTCTATGCTAGGTCCTGTCACCACTGTGGCTAACCCAACTCTATTGAACTGGACTGCTGGTGTATCTGAGAAGTGTTTGTGAGTGGATAGAGCTACCACTGCTCACCTGTGAACTGAACTGCAGATTTCCAAAACAGACAGGAGGCGCTCCAAAGAACATTTCTAAATGGGTTCACTTCCCCCATATCCTTTTCTTTCTCACTACCTCTGATGGATGCTGGGCTAAAAGGGAGGTTAAAGCATTTAAGAACCATCATTAAAAATAAAGTTTAAAAAAACTAAAGTTAGGCCGGGAGGCACAGGCCTCACAAGTGGCAGGACAGCCAGGACAGGATCCTTTCTACCTCAGACTACACCTAGGAGGGATCCACAGCCCTCTCTGCAGCTTTCCTGAAAGTGGAGAGCCTGTCTCCAGGGTATGCTCTGAGCCCAGGACTCAGGAGGGACGACTGATCCACAGCCATCTGCACACAGGTTTTACCAGAGGACAGCTGATCTCCCAGAAGTGCTGACACAGGCTTACAAACCCACAGGAGGAACAAGCTCCAGCCAGAGAC
>NW_022196891.1:63601011-63608210 GCF_008632895.1 Mastomys coucha
ACCATATAATCAGTCATAAATCAGGCCTCAACAGATACAAGAAGATTGAAATAATTCCTTGCATCCTACCAGATCACCATGGACTAAGACTGCTCCTTAATAACATAAAGAATAGAACGCCCACATACATGTGGAAGCTTAACAACACTTTACTCAATGATAACTTGGTCAAGGAAGAAATAAAGAAATTAAAGACTTTCTAGAGTTTAATGATAATGAAGCCACAACATACCCAAACTTATGGAATAGAATAAAAGCAGTCCTAAGAGGAAAACTAATAGCTTTAAAGTGCCTCCAAAAAGACACTGCAGAGAAGTCGAAGGCAGGAAATAAACTCAGGGCTGAAAACAACCAAATAGAAACAAAAAGAACTATATAAAGAATCAACCAAACCAGGAGCTTTGATTTCCTTTGAGAAAATCAACAAAATAGATAAACCCTTAGCCAGACTAACTAGAGGGCACAGAGATACTTTCCTAATTAACAAGATCAGAAATGATAAAGGAGACATAACAACAGACACTGAGGAAATCCAAAAATTCATGAGATCCTACTACAAAAGCCTATACTCAACAAAACTGGAAAACCTGGATAAAACTAACTATTTTCTAGACAGATACCAGGTACCAAAGTTAAATCAAGATCAGATCAATGATCTAAACAGTCCCATATCTGCTAATAAAATAGAAACAGTCATTAATAGTCTCCCAACCAAAAAAAGCCCAGGACAAGATGGGTTTAGTGCAGAGTTTTATCAGAGCTTCAAAGAAGACCTAATACCAATACTCCTCAAACTATTCCACAAAATAGGAACAGAAGGTACTCTTACCCAATTCGTTCTATGAAGCCACAATTACTCTTATACCTAAACCACACAAAGATCTAACAAAGAAAGAAAACTTGAGACCAGTTTCCCTTATGAATATCAATGCAAAAATACTCAATAAAATTCTTACAAACTGAATCCAAGAACCCATCAAAATGATCATCCATCATGATCAAGTAGGTTTCATCCCAGGGATGCAGGGATGGTTCAATATATGGAAATCCATTAACATAATTCACTATATAAACAAACTCAAAGAAGAAAAACGTTCTCATTAGATGCTGAGAAAGCAATTGACAAAATCCAACATCCCTTCATGATAAAAGTCTTGGAAAGATCAGGAATTCAAGGCTCATACTAAACCACAGTAAAAGCAATATACAGCAAACCAGTAGCCAACAACAAACTAAATGGAGAGAAACTTGAAGCAATCTCACTAAAATCAGGGACTAGACAAGGCTTCCCACTCTCTCCCTACCTATTCAATATTGTCCTTGAAGTCCTAGCTAGAAAGCAATTAGACAACAAAAGGAGATCAAAGGGATACGAATTGGAAAGGAAGAAATCAAATTATCACTATTTGCTGATGATATGATAGTATACTTAAGTGACCCCAAAAATTCCACCAGAGAGCTCCTAAACCTGATAAACAACTTCAGCAAAGTAGCTGGATATAAAATTAACTCAAGCAAATCAGTGGCCTTCCTCTACACAAAGGATAAACAGGCTGAGAAAGAAATTAGGGAAACACCACCCTTCACAATAGTCACAAATAATATAAAATACCTCGGTCTGACTCTAACTAAGCAAGTAAAAGATCTGTTTGACAAGAATTTCAAGTCTCTGAAGAAGGAAATTGAAGAAGATCTCAGAAGATGGAAAGACCTCCCATGCTCGTGGATTGGCAGGATTAATATAGTGAAAATGGCCATCTTGCCGAAAGCAATCTACAGATTCAATTCAATCCCCATCAAAATTCCAACTCAATTATTCACAGACTTATAAAGAGCAATTTGCAAATTCATCTGGAATAACAAGAACCCAGGACAGACAAAACTATTCTCAATAATAAAGGAACTTCTGGTGGAATCATCATCCTGGACCTTAAGCTGTACTACAGAGCAATTGGGATAAAAACTACATGGTATTGGTACAGTGACAGGCAGGTAGATCAATGGAATAGAATTGAAGACCCAGAAATGAATCCACAAACTTATGACCACTTGATCTTTGACAAAGGAGCTAAAACCATTTAGTGGAAAAAAGACAGCATTTTCAACAAATGGTGCTGGCTCAACTGGCGGTTAACATGTAGAAAATGCAAATCGATCCATTCCTATCTCCTTGTACAAAGTTCAAGTCCAAGCAGATCAAGGACCTCCACATAAAACCAGATAGACTGAAACTAATAGAAAAGAAAGTGTGGAAGAGCCTTAAGCACACAGGAACAGGGGAAAATTTCCTGAACAGAATACCAATAGCTTATGCCCTAAGATCAAGAATTGAAAAATTGGACTTCATAAAATTACAAAGCTTCTGTAAGGCAAGAGACACTGTCAATAGGATAAAATGGCAACCAACAAATTGGGAAAAAGATCTTTACCAATCCAATATCTGACAGAGGGCTAATACCCAATATATACAAAGAACTCAAGAAGTTAGACTCCAGAGAACCAAATAACCCTATTAAAAATGAGGTAAAACAAAGAATTCTCAACTGAGGAATACCGAATGGCTGAGAAGCACCTGAAGAAATGTTCAACATCCTTAGTCATCAGGGAAATGCAAATCAAAACAACCCTGAGATTCCACCTCACACCAGTCAGAATGGCTAGGATAAAAAACTCAGGTGACAGCAGATGCTGGAGAGGTTGTGGAGAAAGAGGAACACTTCTCCACTGCTAGTGGGATTGCAAGCTGGTACAACCACTCTGGAAATCAGTTTGGCAGTTCCTCCGGAAACTGGACAGAGTACTACCAGAGGACCCAGCTATTGTCACTCCTGGGCATATACCCAAAAGATACTGCAACATGTAAGAAGGACACATGCTCCATCATGTTCATAGCAGCCTTATTCATAATAGCCAGAAACTGGAAACAACCCAGATGTCCCTCAACAGAGGAGTGGATACAGAAATTGTGGTACATTTACACAATGGAGTACTACTCAGCTATTAAAAACAATGAGTTTATGAAATTCTTAGGTAAATGGATGGATCTGGAGAACATCATCCCGAGTGACATAACCTAATCACAAAAGAACACACATGGTATGCACTCTCTGATAATTTGATATTAGCCCAGAAGTTCAGAATATACAAAGTACAATCCACAAACAACAAGAAACTCAAGAAGAAGGAAGACCAAAATATGGATACTTCATTCCTTCTTAAAAGGGAGAACAAAATTCCCATGGAAGGAGTTGCAGAGACTAACTATGGAGCAGAGACTGAAGGAAGGACAATCCAGATACTGCTTCACCTGGGAATCCTTTCCATATTCAATCATCAAATCCAGACTCTATTGTGGATGCCAGCAAGTGCTGGCTGAGAGGAGCCTGAGATAGCTGTCTCCTGAGAGGCTCTGACAGTGCCCAACTAATACAGAAGTAGAGGCTCACAGCCATCCACTGGACTGAGTATAGGGTCCCCAATGAGGAGCTAGAAAAAGTTCCCAAGGAGCTGAAGGGTTTGTAGCCTCTTACGATGAACAAAAATATGAACTAATTAGTACCCTCAGAGCTCCCAGGGACTAAACCACCAACCAAGGAGTACACATGGTAGGACTGCAGCATGTGTATTGCAGAGGATGGTCAAGTTAGTCATCAATGGGAAGGGAGGCCCTTGGCCCTGTGAAGATTCTGTGCCCCAGTGTAGGGGAATGCCAGGGCCAGTAAGCAGGAAAGGGTGTGGTGGTGAGCAGGGGGAGGGGGAAGGGAACAGGGTTTTTTTCAGAGGGGAAACTGGGAAAGGAGATATCATATGATATGTAAATAAAGAAAATATCTAATAAAAAATGAAAAAAAAACCCTAAAGTTAAACATATACCTTAAGGGATGCGAGTTTGAGGACAATATGGGCCATGTAAATTCAAGGACACCTGACTCACAACAACAACAGTAACTATGTGACCTTGTATCAGTCACTGTCCTTGGTTATGGCCACTATGAGTCAAAGGAGCAGAGACCCCCCCCTCAAGCAGATATCCAAAGTTATCAGCTGATACTCAGTCTTCTTAAGGGAAATGACTACTTTTTAGTTAAAAGTCCAAAGAGGTTTTATTTTGTTTTGAAGAGGAAAAAGAACTTGAATTGTATTAATAATATGGTTTGGGGTTATTTTCTGAAAGACTAAACTATTCTGTGAAAATAAATCTCTGAGGCCTATGATTATTTGTATGTGTACATGTGACTGGGTGTAAATGACATAAGCTCTCGTCTCTCATTCTGGCCTTTCATCCTGTTAACTGGTTTCTTTTTCCAAAGACAGATTACTTCAAAGATTATTTAAAATAACAAATCATTATTTTTTAAAGGCTTCTTTTCTTAATTATTTGCAATGCAAATAGTCCATAGGTCTCAGTGTAATGTTTCCATTTCATAATGGGAAGAACTAAGTTAATACTATTTTAAGGTCTCTTGTAATAAATACTTAATATCCTTACTGTCAGTGGAAAGAATAGTATTATTTTCAAATGCCTTGAAATTATCAGTTTTGTTCTAGTACTCAGACCGCAATGACACACCCATCATACTACTAGAAAGTATAAGTCTTCGAAGAAAATAAAGAAAACAAATAAAACACAGCAAGCAAGAGTGCCAAGATCTTCTCCAACCACAATTACTTTTTAATCTATGAAACAGTTTCCTTACAAATTAAGTAGTTTTTAGGAGTGACATTTGCTATTGATGTGATGTTTGTTAATATGACTGTAGTCAGAAAGGAAGTTGGGCTTGTTATTTTTCCAGAAATTGCACATAGTACCATCATTAAGAAAAGGAGGAGAAAGATTTGTACCCATCTTTTTGGGGCATGTAAGGTGAGATTGAGGTCTCACAGTTGGAGAATCTGTGGATGTTGTTGGAGGAGCTCGAGATGCTCTCTAGTAACCGGGTAATCCCTCTTCCTCGAACACTGCTGTTAGGGCCCGAAATTTTCACCCCAGATGGATAATAACCTAGGGTAGTGAAAAGATAATAAAACAGACATGGTGACTTTACATGCGTGTTATAATGAGGCATTTCAGTTAACTGTAGGGTATGTAGGTATGAAGTGGCAGACATACCACGGTAGGACTCTCACCAAGCCACAATTAAAAGATCATGAGCAAAAGGCAAGTGTGTGGTAGAGAAAAGTGTTTCCTTTTTTTTAAGGAATGAAACCCAAGTGAAGTTCTTTAGGTACCCCTGGACGTTTCATTTAACTGGCTTTTGAAATTTCTCATCTTCCCAAAAGATATCATATATCACATCAAAACTATCAAACTGTAGTTATTACAAGAAAAACAGGGTTTCTTAGAAATTTCCTGCTCAGAAACCTGAGGAATGCTATATTCCATTAGGGACAAAAAATTACACACATTCAAAGTGTTTTAACTGTTGTTTCAAACAAAATACTCAATTCAACTAGCTCCTTATATCCTTATGGTCACCCAGAAACACCCTAGGGTCTCTGTAAAGTTTAAGGCATAACCCATTCTTACAAACTAAAGGTCCTCACCAGTAGGTGTATTTGATCTTTGTTCCTGATTGTAAGAGTTGAAATGACAGAATCCTGGACTCTCAACTCTCAGCTTCTGTAAAGGAACAGGAAAATAACAGAAAAAGTGTTAACTCTAATTAATTATCAGATGGCCTGCTTTAATTCCAGATTACTAAAAATGCAAACATAAGCATTTCCACAATCCTTATCCATGTTTTCTGTAAGGGAGGAGACAGGACAGACTCTGGGGACTTTAGAATCACAGGTTTAAAGTTTTGATTATTTTTAAAAATATAATTATGGCATTTTTGTTTTGATAAGAGTGAACAAGGCTAGCAAAATGGGCAAAGGTACTTGTGCCAAGTTTGATAACCTGAGTTTGATTCTGGAACCTACATGGTAGGAGGAGAAAACCAACTCCTACAAGTTCTCTGACTTTTACATGCCTATATCAACACAGACCCCTCTGCCTCCCCCCCAACAGAGGAGGGGGGATAGAGAGAGAAATGTAAAGAAGAATGATTCAGAATAGAGAGAGCCCTGAAGATTCAAGAATCCCAGCAGTCATGTCTTTTGTCACGCTAAGAACAAGATTCAATATACAAATTTTAAATAGGAAGAGAACATTTGTTCATTAACATCAGGAAAAGCATGTGGGTGAGGTGGTAGGAATATAGAGAATCTTTCTGTGGCTGCTTCTGTTTTCCTGGAGAAGTAGAAGCATCAGCATTAGCTACAGGGAGTGTCTGGGGAAGGTGACAGAAGTTGGAAGAGAAATTTGACTAGAAAGATGATGGCAGCCAGGCAATGCCAATGAGTTGATGAAGCTGATCATGAAGTTTAGCAAGTTGACAGTGACTAAACCCAGAGACTTGTAAGTCTGAGACCAAATAGTCTCACTCAGCTGCCTAGGGTGCCCTTAAACTTGCTAAGCATCTCAGCCTGGCCCTGAACTTGTCATCGTTTTTCCCTAGCCTCCAGAGTGGCTGGAATAATAGTTTTTTACTACCATACCTGGCAGCATAGTAGTTCATTCTAGATTTATTTCAATTCACAAATATAAGTAGTAGAGTAGGTGAGGAATTAGATTTAATCAGGATTAATCTGTCAACCAAGTATGATGAAGACAAGAGGATTAGTGGAGTTTAGATAAAGCAGCAAAAATAGACTAAAATTGAGGTGGTAAAAAGAAAATATGAACAAGAGGCCACAACTTTAGACATACAAATGGTGCCCTGGGGTTGTTCAATGCAGCAACTCTGTAAGGGAGCATAAAATAGAGAAGATGTGGGTAAGTAAGCTAGGTCACAGCAGAGGTCACAGAACTGCTGGTACTGGGTTGCTCAAGGACTGTGAAGTCAGAAAAGAGGTCAGTTGAAGCTGAGATTGGGAACAGTAGCTCTGGGTACAGGATATGATCACAGGAGTGTGGACTTTCATGGTATGAGATGGGAGGAGAATAAGAAACTGAAACAATAGGGAGCTGGATTACTTAGTTGAAAGTGAAAATATATATATATTTTTAATTGGAAAACGACTTGCTCCCTTGGTTCAGTATCTGTCATTCCAATGAGGAGTCCCAGCTAAAGTGTCTACTGATTCCCCAGCTGAGTTACCAGGTACTGTTGCTCTGATGGCATGAATTTCAAACTTAGGAATTTTAGGAAAAAGGT
>NW_022196891.1:63608220-63620757 GCF_008632895.1 Mastomys coucha
AGACAGTACTTGACAACAAGATAGAAAAATATATCTTCACTTGAAAATGACGAGAGAAATTGCTTAGAATTAAACTAGAAGAAAAAGGAAACCCAGATTTTCCATAATTAGATACATCCAAGGTTTTCTGACAATGAGGCTTCCGTACCTGGTAGCGCCCTGCATCCAATACAACCATTTTGGGTGTCACACTGTTGCTGGCCTCATAGTCTTGTAGTGGTACATGAGCTCCAGTGAGCTGGATTCCAAACAGAGTGGCTAGAGAATTACTGATGCAGTACCTTTAAAAATGAAGACAGAGCTCACTAGAGCAACTTTATTGGTTCACTCTAAAAGTATTCAGGTTAAGTTTTCCAACAAAGAAATCGTCTCAGAGGTAGTACTCTAATTTGAAGAAAAATCTAGAGATTGAGAGAGAAGAGATGGGAACAAGCAGCATTCAAACCATGAATGCTATTACTGGTAAGCAATCCCCTAATGACTAGATAAAATTTCAGTTTGCTACAGGGTATGGGAATGAGGGTAGTGATCAGTAGAATTCCCCAATGTTTGAAGACAGAAGGCAGAAGCAGAAATAGACCACAATCCTCAGCTGAAAAGAGTCTGCAGGGAAAGGTGCTGCCAGAGCACCCTGAGACTTGGGCTTGTCCTAGTAGCTTCAGTTGTCAGCAACTTGATAGAGCCTGGAGTCACATGAGAAGAAAGCCTAGACCCGGGACTTGCCTAGTTACAGGTCTGTGGGCACTGTCTTTGTTGCTAATCAATCTAGAGAGCTACATACCGTTGGCAACACCAGTCCTAGGCTTCGTAAGAAACCTAGTTAAACTGAGCCATCAAGTAGTACTCCTCCATGGTTCCTGTTTCCTGCTTGAGTTCCTGCCCTGACATCCCCTCAATGATGGGCTGTGACCTAGAAGTGTAAACCACAAGAAATTCTTTTCTCCCTTAAGTTGCTTTTGGTTGTAGCGCTTGTCACACTACCAGAGAACAAACTGGAACAGGGCTGTAGGTGCTTTCACTCCATAACAAGAACGATGGTTTACAATTTTAGGGCCCATCACAATAAAGTGATATCCTTAGTGCTAGCAGGGAACTGCCTCTCCTTAAGGAGCCCAAGAAAGAAAAACCTCAATAAATACTTCTGAAGAGTCCCCCAAATTGTTAAGCAGGGATGTGGACAGAACAGTAAAAGTAACATTTTAAAAAACAAAACCCCAAAACCCAAAAGAACCTTTGGTTTTCTTGGACTTAGAGTTAAAGAATGTGAACAGACACCCTGGCGGACAACAGCAAGCACATCAGGCAGAAAGGATTCCCTGCAGAGAAGACATAGCACTCCTCCCCATACTTACGCGATTTTCTTGCAAACAGCTAAAGCACAGAAGAGAATATCATTTTCTTCATGCCACTTGCACCTGTACAAGCAAAAGGACTTTAATGTACTAATAAGTGGTAGAGGATAGAGTGTGTAATAAAGTCTGGAGTTCTATCCTCAGTACAAGGAGAAAACCTGCACTAACTGAAGTAGCTAAGCTAAATTTTTTTTTTTTTATTTTTAATATGCTGGATTTCCAACTCAACTAGCTGAGATATTCTAATAAAAACTGATACTATTACTCAAAATTTCTTATACCTTTTATATTTACTGTTTGTGCTTGTTTATTATTGTGCTTATTTAATATTGAGTGTGCTTGTGTGCAGGTCAGAGGGCAACTTGCAAAGTTGGTTCTCTTCTTGGCCACAAGGGTTTCCAGGATCAAACTCTGATGGGCTATCAAAGTAAGTTATACGTTACCTCCTGCAGTGAAAAGCCTTAATTGTGAAAACTACATATAATCATACAATTAAATTTTACCTTAAAATGAGGATTCTAGAGACATAGTAGTAACTAAAGTTAACATAGTCACTAAACATGGATTGCACACACGTTACCAATGATCTAGGCATGAAGGACACAGAACTGAATGAAATCATCTCAGAACACTTTATTTGTAGTGGTGAAGGAGGATCAAAAGACATATAGTCATACTTAAAGAAAAGTTCTAAAGAACTAAGGCACTGATATGAAGCAATAGCAACAGTGTGGAAGGAAGTGACCAGCAATGACGTTGAGAAAGTGATGTTTGAATGGAGACAAGAGGAACGTTAGAGAGGAAATGACCAAAGTCAGACAAATGACTAAATCCAGAACTATAAACACAGGAACAATATACTCATGTTTTCCTACTAAGTACCATATACTAAGACTCAGAACGGTACTACTAACAATACAAAGCTTGCTTAAACTTAGCAAGAATCTTCATTTAAAACCATAAAAAATGCTATTCAGTAACTAAAGTTATTTGTGCAAAGAAACAGTTAACTGTAGACCATCTAAAAATCAATCTAAAAACTCCCCTTGTAATTCCAAAGACTAGTGATACAGTAAGTATGATTCATAAAGCTCTAAAGATTTAAAAACTAAGATTGTGGATAGCCATACAGAATTAGTAAGTGTTAGTTTTGCTCCTTGTCTAGATTTCAAGTCACAGGACCTACCCAGATGGCTGCTTTCTATTACAGGTCAGATCTGAGACACACTCAAGTGGGGGTGAAGGGGAGAAGTACCTCACAGTTAAGAGCAAAATGCTCTTCCAGAGAACAAGATCAGCTTCTGGCACTCATGTCAGACAGTTTACAACTGCCTAAAATTCCATCTCCAGGGCTTTCTGAGGCCCTCTGAATGTACAAGCACCTATGTGCACAAACCCACACACAGACAAGTCAACCCTAAATAATATACCTAAGTATTAAATACTATGCCAAAAATTAAAATCTCAAACCCCCAAACAAAAATGTTTCTAAATCTATGGTTACCCTACTCTCTTAGTCAGGGTTTCTATTCCTGCACAAACATCATGACCAAGAAGCAAGTTGGGGAGGAAAGGGTTTATTCAGTTTACACCTCCAAACTGCTGACTCAAGCAGGTCAGGAAGAAGGAGCTAATGCAGAGGCCATGGAGGGATGTTACTTACTTGCTTTGCGTCCCCTGGCTTGCTCAGCTTGCTTTCTTGGTTGGCTGTTTTGTTGTTGTTGTTGTTGTTGTTTTGTTTTCCCAGACAGGGTTTCTCTGTATAGCCCTGGCTGTCCTGGAACTCACTCTGTAGACCAGGCTGGCCTCCAACTCAGATATCTGCCTGCCTCTGCCTCTGAAGTGCTGGGATTAAAGGCGTGTGCCACCCCCACCCCCAGCTTGCTTTGTTATAAAACCCAAGACTTCCAGGCCAGGGATGGCACCACCCACAAGGGGCCCTTCCCCCTTTGATCACTAATTGAGAAAATGCCTTACAGCTGGATCTCATGGAGGCATTTCCTCAACTGAAGCTCCTTTCTCTGTGATAACTCCAGCTTGTGTCAAGTTGACACACAAAACCAGCCAGTACAAATGACCCTTTGTCAACTTGACACACAAACATCACTATTAAGCCTCAACCCTTACTTTCTTATTCATCCCCAACATCTAAATAACTTTAAAAGTCCACGGTCTTTATATATTAAAAGTTCAACCCCTTTAAAATATTTAGTATCTTAAAATTCAAAGTCTTTTAAAAATTCAAACTCTCTTAATTGTGTGCTCCACTAAAATACCTTCTTACTTTGAGAGGGAAAATTATCAGGGCACAGTCACTATCGAAAGCAAAATCAAACTCTAACATCCAATGTCTGGGATCTACTCATGATCTTCTAGGCTACTCAAAAGGCTTGGGTCACTTCTCCACCCCTCCTCCTTGCAGCACACACCTTGTCTTCTAGGCTCCAGATGCCTGTATTCCTTTGCTGATGCTGTTCTTGGTGGTCATCTCATGGTACTGGCATTTCTAAAACACTTCTGTCTTCCACTGTAACTAGGCTCCACCAATAGCCTCTCATAGGCTCTCTTCATGGTGCTAAGTCTCAACTCCTTTTCGTGACCTCTTCAGTCCTGGGCCATCAATTGCAACTGAGGCTGCACCTTCACCAATGGCCTTCCATGGCCTCTCACAGTGCTGAGCCTCAGCTGCTCTTCATGACCCCTTCTTTCCTTCAAAACCAGTACCACCTGGGTGACTCTTACACATTAACAAGTCTTACACATTACCTGCTGCAGCACAAGATACAACCTTGGCTCTCTCTGGAACACAGCCTCTTTGCTCTCAGAAAACACTTCCCAGAAGATGTCACCTCAATGACGCTGGTCTCTTCTTAATCACTGCTAATTTCTTAGATCCAGCTAACTAGCATCAACAGTTCCAGTAACACAAAGGTTTTGCTTTAGTAGTTCTGGTGTCTTATTAATCACAGCTGATACTTCAGCCCCAGCAAACCAAAAGCACAGAATCTTCACAATCAAACTAGCAATGGCCTTGATAAGAGTCTTTAATCTTCCCTCTGAAATTTCACGAGCCAGGTCTCTATCTTTTGCACTATTCTTAACATGATCTTCCAAGCTCCTACATAACATCCCTCTTAACATCCCAATGGCTCTTCTAGCTCAAAGTTCCAAAGTCCTTCCACAGTCCTCCCCAAATATGGTCAGGTCACCACAGGAATACCCTACTATGCTGGTACCAATTTGTTTTAGTCAGGGTTTCTATTCCTGCACAAACACCATGACTAAAGCAAGTTGGGGGGGAAAGGGTTTATTCAGCTTACACCTCCAAACTGCTGTTCATCACTAAGGGAAGTCAGGACTGGAACTCAAGCCAGCCAGTAAGCACAGCCCTCCATGGCCTCTGCATCAGCTCCTGTTTCCTGATCTGCTTGAATTTTAATCCTGATTTCCTTTGGTGATGAATAGCAGTGTGGAAGTGTAAGCCGAATAAACCCTTTCCTCTCCAACTTGCTTCTTGGTCATGATGTTTTATACAGGAATAGAAACCCTGACTAAGATACCTACTTAAAGTGGTGCTGCTTAATCTGTTTTTACTCACTTATTAATCTTTTTCCATTAAACCATAACAAAACTCCTAAAAACTTGAGTCTTTTGTAGTTAAAAGAAAAAGTACTCATTACAAAACTGTCAGTAATCAGATCTGGTTTGTGTTATTTTTAAATTTATGTTAATTACATGTGTACCCATGTAAGGGAGTGTAGGTGCCTATGGAGCACAGAGGGTAGACTCTCTGGGACTGTAGGTACAGCAGGTAGTGTGAGGCACCTAACATGGGTTCTGGAAATTGAACTCTAGTCCTCTGGAAGAGCACTATATGCCATCTCTAGCCCCTCGTACACTGGTGTCAATTTGCCTACTGTACTCTTCCAAGCTTCTGATGCTGCCTCACCTGCATATACACAGCATAAAGTTATTCACACCCCTTTTTATTCCACAAAGTCCTGATAACTGCTTCTGCCCCTGTTTCAGATTACACTCTTCCTTCAAAGGAAAACTACTGTTAGAACTCTCATCATCCTACAGTTCTCTATGGTCTAGTGAGACTCACTCACTGGCCTCTCTTACAGTCCATGTACACCCTTATTCCAGAATCACTGCTGAGCCTGATTTCTAGTGGAAATGTCCTCTATTCAGCCTATATCACTGTCCACAGAAATTCTATTTCCAAAAAAAAAAAAATCAGACAAAATATTTACCCCATAAAGTATTTAGTGGTTTTAAAACCCTTACAATGATATAATTTGAAATTAACTTGTCTCTAGTCTGATCAAACATCACTCTTTGAAAGCTTTTTAAGGTTCCTTAGAAGTCCCTTTATGTAAGAGTCTGGTATGTTCACATATCTCACTGCTGCTATTGGAAAGGAGACTGAGGTTAAGTATTATGTCACATTTGCCCACATTTCTCACAGAACCTAGTGTCTCATGTATTATACAAGATCTCCTCAAATTTTTGTTAAATAAAGAAAGCTCATTTAATTGAACTAAGGATGAAATTCTGAAGTGATGTCACAATATAAAACCTTACCTCTTAAAACTACTATTGTCAAGACTTTAGAGCTGGAGAATTAAATACATGCATACATTTATTTCTTGTCCCCAAAGTCTTTTGAAAAATCACAACCAACTAGATGCACACAGCAAAGAAATACAACCGGCTTCTCTATAGCAGCTTAACAGTATAGAAAAAATGAGGAATGGTGGCTCAAGTCACTGCCTTTGTGACCCACAGAATAGGCACAGAAAGATCTACCTGAAGATCTGTCTGTCAGAATTTTCCACAGCATATATATACACAGACAATTAAATTAAGAAAGGGATGCTGCAGGTTAGGAGGCTGAATTTCTGTTCAGAGCTGTCAATTCTCTAACACCATGCAAGGGAATAAACTGACTACTCTTAAATTTAGGATTCTGCTTCCAACTTACCAAGCTCCTTTGTTGGTTTCCCCTTTTGCAAAGCCTGGCTAGCTGGTAGTTCCTACTAAACAAAGTGGGCTATTTACTTGGTTTTGAAGCCTTATTTTTAAATATAAACATAACTAAGGAGAACCAGGTGTTCAAAAAAAGCCTGCAGCATGAAAAAGGCCACAGAAATTACATTCCCAAATGAGATAAACCAAGGAACAAAAGTGAAGAAAGAGCTCGTGGTGGACTGTGGAGTTACTGCATGCAGCATGCTTCACTCCTCACCTTACCAGTCTTCATCATGGACACTGACTATGACTGTAATTTGGGTAACATAGCAACTGTAGGCTGAAGTGATGACCCAAGCTTTATTGTAGTAATGACACATCCTATTAATAAAGGTTCTGCATTGAGTCTTCCTGCTCAGACTCTAAGCGATCTCATCGACGACACACTGTTGGCTCATCAGATGCTTCACCAGGCTTCCATTCTAAACTTGACTCTTCATGCTTTGTCATTCACTTCCCATTCTTTCTCCCTAGATTTAAAGCAAGGTCTACTGCTTTTTACCAATCTAAAACCTACTTCTGTCTCTACTGTCACCACCCTAGTCCCAAGTCATTTATTTCCAACTCATCCAATAATCACAGGCTCCACATCTTATCTCCTTTCAAAACATCTGTAAATCCCTTAGAGAGCTATCAGTTTTCTTTCCTGCTTGGTAAAATTACTATTTCTAACAAGTCTCTCTTCATTTTATCTTCCTGCTTCATCTCTTACTTTCATATTACAATTTAATAGTCTTCTTGACCATTCATTTTATAGTCTCCCTTTCCATATACTTCTCAGTTGATTTCTTTAGCATTTATTACAACTACAATGTTAATTTTCTTAAAATTGCTCATTGAACGTATCTTTCCTACGTTAGCTTCAGGAAGGTAGTGTACATTAACTTTGCTATGTGCAAGAAAGATGTGCAGTAAGTTTTGTTTTGATGGGGTTCTGACTGGTCTGAGCGCAATATGTAGATTAGTATAGACTTGCACTTGTAACAAGTATGTGTCACTATGCCTGAGTCAGTATTTGCTGATTAAATAATGGCTGTGCTGCAGGCCACAGACTTTGTATGTTAACCCAAAGACAATTTGAGAAGAAACATTAGAACAGGACAGTTATTAAAATTTAAACATTCGAGCTTCTAAAATAGTATGCCCCTTACTAC
This sequence comes from Mastomys coucha, assembly GCF_008632895.1. Classification (NCBI taxonomy): domain Eukaryota; kingdom Metazoa; phylum Chordata; class Mammalia; order Rodentia; family Muridae; genus Mastomys; species Mastomys coucha. The sequence goes on from NW_022196891.1 coordinate 63,615,761, forward strand.
CTTACTACTTAAGTTCTAAACTGCATTAATATAAAATTAATATAAAACCTACCCATGTTTTCCTAGACTTTAAGATGTGTTATCAGCCATTTACTATTAATTCTTTTAGTAGGTACTTAGAAGCAGTGTTTAAAATTAGTCTTTTTGACCTACATTAGCAGTTTATAACTAGCTTCTATAGCTTATCAACCCCAAACTCCCTCAAAAACTTACTACTTTTGAAGTGCTCAGTGACAGGTATAGGGACATGGCTCCAGCTTTCTCACTAAGCTGGCTGCAGTACTATGTCATCAGTCTCTTTGAACCAAACCACACAGGCCTCCAAAAATGTCTTACAGTAAAGCTATTTCAAATATTGTTGAACCTCTATTTAGTAACTGAACTTAACATTGTATTTCTTCTATTATAAAGACTGTTGCTGAAATTCATTTTACATAGAGAGATAGTATACAGTTGCCATTAAAGTATATGGAATAATTATCATGGTCTAAGCTTATACAATATATTTAATTTTTTGAAAAAATTTTTGTATTTTGGCCAGTATTTAAGAATTTTAGAAAATATTTTGCCTTGAAAATCTTTTATTGATCTCTTCTGGTAAGGTGAAAAGGCCAGAACAGAAATATGCACCAAAGGTCAGCTGTTTGGAAAAAAAATCCAAGACAACATTGGGAATTTTTTTAAAACAGAGTGCTATTTTACAAATATTATAAGTAGCACAGAGGATAATACTGAAAATGAATACAGATACCAAATACTTCTGGATGTAGTTTTAGAAATACTTTGTCCAGTAACTGAATAACTGGATTGAGCCTATCCTAACATCACTTACAACATTTTACAGATCAACAACAACAATGACAAAAAACAGTCAACAAGATTCTACACTAACAGTATAGAGGACAGAACACTAAGAACCCTATTCTTATACAGTATATGCAATATACAGTTATAAAGAGATAACTGTATATTGCAATGAAGAAATTTATCAGTCTCTCATTTCAAGTCTTTTTCTCAACTGTGGAGTTCAGAAAAGGCTGTAGGGAAGAGAGAAAAAGGAAACCCGAGTACCTGAGACTAAATGCAAATCATCCCCACAAAGAGGAAGACCACTCTAGATAAAAACTGACCTAGAGACTTGGAAGAGCAAAGCCTTTGGCTGTTGGGAAAGCATCTGTGTATGAGAGCTCTTAGACACTGGATGGTGATGATGAGAAGCCCAAGGAATAAATATAAGAACCTGTATGATCAAATAAAAATGGGAAATCAGCTACCAGTCATTTGTTAGTGAACCTGTATGCTGGTTGCTACACTGACAGAAGAGGGAGCTCTTGAACTGAACTTGCATTCTGTCAAAACTACTACTCAAGAGACAAAGGAAATAGCAAGCCCCATCCACAGGAAGATATCAGAACATACAGAAAATAAGAAAACACTTGTAACTTCCAAAAAACCATGGAAATTCTAACATAACATTCCACATGGAATTAAATGTTTTCACACAAGCATGTAAGGACATGGAAACATACTCTGAATAAGAAAATTTCAGAACTATAAATAATTTTAAAAATGAGAAATAGAGTTGACTAGACTCAGAAATCAAAACAGGAAAATATCATAAGTAGATTACAAACTGCCCAAAGAAACAGAGATTCATCTTGAAAGAGAAACTAGAAACCAGAAAACTGCCATGAGAATAAATGACTAAAGAGTAAAAAGAGAAAGTAACTAAAGTGAAAGATACTATAGTAGCATATATTACAGATTTCCTTAACAGAAATTAAGAGTGGAAGAAAAATTTCTACCTGAGAATAAGGTCTAGAAACAGATGCCAATTTTTGCATACTGCGATGGCTTATCAGACACCTCATAAAATGGACCTTAAATAACAAACCAAGAGGAGCTATTAATATCAAGTATAACAGTAAAGTCTTTAATGTCTCTGAGCTAAAAAACCCACATAAAGCTAAGAAAATTATAAGCTTTGTAAAAGGAATATACAACACAATGGAGTTATATTTTCTTAGGAATTCATGGACACAAAGTGTGACTCTGGAAATCTTAACCATGTCAAATAAATAAATAAATAAATAAAAACAAAAACAAAAAACCTGGGAAATACCTTTCAGACCAAACTTTTTGATGTACAGACACCTTTTAAAAGCAAACAGCTTAGTGGATACACAGTAGCATCCATCCATCTAGTCCCAATAGATGCTGTATCAAGAAGACAGTTAACTGAAGAGTAAGAGAATCTGCAGACACAGTACCACATGTGTCTGCTCCCAGGACTCAGGACAGTGAGGCAGAACGATCATAGTGAGCAAGCACAAGCAGTCACTGTAGCTCAGATTTTCCTGTCAAGGCCCAAGTGCCACCAAAGGTCCTCAGCTTAGTGGTTCCTGGGAGGTGATAGATTTATATACGAAGCAAAGTATAGGGTGTGTGGTGCACACCTTTAATTCCAGCATTTGGAGGCAGAGGCAGGTGGATCTCAAGTTTAAGGCCAGCCTGTTCAACAAAACAAATACAGTATAGTATGATTTACATAGTGAGACCTTATGTTGAAAAGGAGGAAGGTGAATGGAAGGCCTTCAGGTAGCTGAGGCTGGTGTGTGTCTGCTTAAACAACTGTTTAACTTCCCAGTGTTGAGTAGTGCAGTTTGCTTTACCACACACACTCCCACTGCAAGGCACTACATGAACAGTCACAAAAGAAAGAGGCTTGGGATCATGGGCTTGAGCCTTCAAAATCTAAACCATCCCTTTCTTTATATGGGCTGAGTATCTTGGGTGTTAATTACAATAATAGAAAACTGACTCGCCAACAATCATTGTAGATCTTGTAGATAGATTCAAATCCTACAACCCCAAAGAGAATAGAATATTCTCATGTGTTCACAGGACAGTTCATAAAATTGATTATGTATTGTTATCAGAAAGAACCATAAACATAATTACCATAGTGTTTTTTTTTTTGTATAACGATCAACATAGTTTGGTTTTAATGCAAAGATCTGTAATTTATGAAAAGAAACTGAATCCAGAAAGGCCTTTACCCTACTCATTTAAAAAGCTGACATTTACTTTATTAGATTTATTAGAGAATGAATTAAACAGTACCTATTCAAAATCTGTAGGATGTCACAAAACTCTGAAAGTTTAGAAGTAAAAATTTTGAGACTTCCTTCCTTGCAGACATCTCAAAACATTTAAAAATATTTTTCACTCTATATAGTTCCCCTAAAATATACAAATTACCAAATACACTGTTAGAATTATGAAGCTTAATTAAATTAGTTTCCATGGAAGAAATAAAATCGACAAAGGAACTGCCCCTCATCAATGTACCAATATTAGACTTACAAACCTGTGTGAGAAACAGGACACAACTCAACATTTTATTTAAAGAATCAGTTCTCCTCAAGTTAATTTCTATACCTTTGTAGTGTTTCAGTTAAGTGAGTGGCACTTCTGAATATGCATTGTTAGAAAAATGCTAGTACTTTATATATCCAAAGGCTAACTAAACCAACAAAATGGAGGTGGGACCAACATGGGATAGAAATAAGCAGTATTGTGAAAGAAATAACCCAAGTATCTTTGAGACAATTCCTGTGACTCTATCCTCAGACTAAAGTCAACCAGATGAATTCTCAACTGCCATGGTTCCATCAACAAGACAGTAAGACACATACTTAACAGACTTCTCATTCTCTGTACCATCTGCCACTGAAAGGAACAGGGTCTAGCAGACAAACCGCTAATCCAAAGGATGATTGGAGCAATGAAAGATGAAACTGGAATGTACTAGAAAGCAAAAAGCACTGGAGCAACGTGATGCTGTGAAAGGTAGAGACTACTGCCTGAAGGAGCCTCTGCAGGTCTCGTATGCTATCAGAGCTTAATAAACAAGCCTTGATACAGAGATAGAGTATATAATTCACTAAATAAATCCAGACCACAAGTCTATACTCACATAAGAAAGTAAAAATTGAAGAAAAGCTTTTATTATAGAATTCTAACTAAAAAACACTGGAAGGACAAGGAAAGATCACTATTTCACAAGCACAGGAGGAAGCCTTCCAACTAAATCATCACTGGATGCCAGAACTAGTATTTGACAATTTAAGGAATTCCATTACTCTACAAAAATACTTTAAATTACTTTGGTTTGGAGATTGAGCCTCGGGCCTAGTATTATTTAGGTAGCGCTCTACTGCTGAGCTCATGTCAGCCCATCATGAGGTCGGTACACAAAAGTGGCTGATCTAAGGCAAGTGACTAAGTTGTCAATCAGGAATGGGACAAACTGACTTAATGTACAAGTGTGACATATGGAGAAGATGTAGCACTTTTTTGTGATATTCCTCCTAAAATGTATAACCTTAGCCTAGTCATGAGGAAACATAAGCCAACTCAAACTGAGAAACGTTTTATAGAATAATTGGACTTCAGTTTTCTTCAAAGAAAGAGACTAAGGACCACAGGAGTATAGTACATGCCTGTAATACCAGCACTTGGGAGGCTAAAGCAGAAGGATCATGAATCCCAGGTCAGCCCAGTAACACACAGGCACAAACATGACCAAGATGTTCCAGATCAAAGTACTTGTAAGATACATTAAGACTATGCAATATGTAATTCAGGACTGGACTTTAGATACTGTTTTATTTATCTATTAAGACATCATGGAAGGACTGACAGCCTATGAACTTCAGCTTAAATAATAGTACTTTGTGTCAATGGCAATATTCTGACTTTGGTAATTATACTACTATAAGAGAAATGTTAATTCCTAAGGAATATTAGCATACTTAGATACAAAGAAACAGTGACTTTATTTTACTCTTAAGTGGCTTAGAAAAAGTGTGTATGTATTTAGAGACAAATTATTATGAAAATGTGTTAGTTAATTAAAGAAACCAAGAGCCTCTACATCTGTGTTAGTCAGGTGCTGTCAGAGCCTCTCAGGAGATAGCTATATTTAGTCTGGC
>NW_022196891.1:63621932-63638120 GCF_008632895.1 Mastomys coucha
GTTTCTTTGTTTTTTGGAGGGGAAACTGGGAATGGAGAAATTTACATGTAAATAAAGAAAATAAAAGATAAAAAACAAAACAAAACAAAAAAAACCAAGAGTGTGCTGTGTATTTTTTATTGGCCTTTTAACTTTTCAGTAAATCTAGAATAAAATAAACATTTTTGCAAATTTACTTATGTATCATTGTATAAATTATACATATGATAAAACTATTTAATAAAACTAAAGTCAAAATAAATCTAAAAGCATTCTTTCTTTATTAGAGAAATTCTAACTGGTAAAAACTAGTAGGTTACTTGTTTTTAGTATAAAACAGCAATGTATCTTTCCATCAATTATTGTAAGCTAATATTAAATACAGCATCTAAAAATAAGTTTTCCTAGGCTAGAAAGCTGGCTCAGTAGTAAAAAAGCACCTCTAGAGGCCCAGGGTTTGGTTCCTAGCAACAGAGGATCTAACACCTTTGTCTGGCCTCCAGGTTTATCAGGAACTCATCTGGTGTGTGCACAGGCAAACACTCATCCACATAAAAATAGTTTTAGACCTTTACCAGATTTAACTAAAAAGTACTTCACAAAAGGAAAACCACAAAACTGAAAACCTAGTCAAAGCCTATTTTCTCAGAATGTAGTTCAGAAAAGGTATCAAGATTAATAAATTACAAAATCATTATCAATACCTTGTGTTGCTAGAATAGTCCCACATGGCCACATCTAGGAGGCTTCGAACCCAGGTCTTTGAGGGTTCCTTGAGGAATTTTTGCTGGTAGATTCCCACTACAAGGTCTTCTACAGTGAGAAGTTCTAGATCTTGCCTTATTTCTTCCATTAGTGAATAGAAAAATACAATTAGTGAATTAGGGTATTCAGAACACATACGTCAAAAGTATGTATTGCACTTCCCACAATGACCCCAGTTCCACTCACCTGATGCCCGCTCCATACGCTTCAAACACCAGTTGACTCTGGCTCTATCATCAGACTGCAGAAGGAAAATCATTGTTATTTTCATCTATTTTTACTTTAATTAACAGTCCTTTCAAATTAAGATGTGTGTAGGACAGACACTAACTGAAAACTATTAAAAAATAGCATACATTAGAAAACTCTGTTAGTAACTGACTACACACACAGACAGTAACAAATATATGTTAATACAGCTTATAGAAAGTCAAATGAGACTTAAGAGTAGGCCAATCAAGAACTCAATGTTCAGATCATGTGATCTGGTCATGGGAATACACTGTGTAGCAAGTTTAGGACCCAATTTGTGACCACTGTCCTCGAGAATTTAGATAAAGCAAAGTGTTTTTAACTATCACAAAAGGAGTAAAAGTATGCAACAAAGACAGCTTTGAATAGAAAGTAATCTTGTGTAGCATGCAATCTCGTATGTATACAGAATGGAGTATCCATTCACTAAACAAAAAAGATAATGCAGGTATTTCAAAATGAATTTGAAAAAAAATACTCAGCTTTTGTAGCCTTCAAAATTTAGGAATTTAAAAGCTATACTAATTTCACAGAAATTAATTCACAACGTTTTAAAACATACAACAGAAAACTTAAATTCTTTTAGTATCTCTTTAAAACTTCTGATGTCTAAGAGTAATCTTAAAAGAACTTCTTACTGGATATTACCTTGCAGTAAATAGGTGGCCAGTTCCCTGGGTTTGGATGAATAAATTTATAGAGGTTTTGTAACACAGTTGCTTGATCATGCCCGAATTCAAAGTTTGAAATAGGAATCTTGTGACTAGAATCACCTGAGGGAAATAAAGAGGTGGAAGGTCAACAACTGAGCTGAGGAAGACAAGTGCTATAAGGTAAGTATAGGAACAGGATTGTAGGAGAGAGAGAGCGAGCAGTGGGTAATGCACATCGAAGCATTTGTGTTAAGCCTGCTTCTCATTACATACTTTACATACTTTCAACAAAAATCTTATGGTTATTCTAGAAAGTGGGAAATACACACATAAATTAAGAAGAGACCACAGAGACTCCCAGAAATAATCAACAATGGAGTCATTATTTGAACCCATGTTTCTTGATGACCAAGTCTACAGTGTTTGCATTGTTCCCATGATGCCTTTCAAAAATGTTTTGTTAAATAAAGCTGGGGGCCTTCATAGTATAACGTTTTCATTTTCATGTGTGTATACATGTATATGTGTATTTGTGTGTATGGATGTTTATAGGAATGGGGGGTACAACAGGACATGCATGCACATGCATGTGGAGATTTGAGAGTGCTATCAGGAATTATACTTGATCTCTTCCCCTTACTCACTGAGGCAGAGTCTTGCACTCAAACCCAGAACTTGCTGGTATGGTTAGTCTCTGGGGATGCACTGTGTCTGTCTGAGGCTGGAATCACAGGCATCAGGCATTTAGAGAAGTTCTGTGGCTCTCAACTCCATCTCTTACATTTGTGCCACAAGTACTTTAACCAGTGAGCAATCTCTCTAGCCTCTTTTTTTCCATAAAAATTGTTGACAGTTTGTTGAGCCTATGCACATGCCACAGCATGCATGTGGAGTTCACAGGACAACTTACAGAAGCTGATTCCTTACCATGTGGATTCCAGGATTAAAGTCAAGGATTCAGGCTTAGCCACAAGTGCCACTATCTTATCAACTATATTGCTGGCCCAGGACTGCTTTTTACAAAAGGGTATGGGTTTGGAGAGAAGGCTAAGTGGTTAGTAGCACTGGCTGCTCTTCTAGAGGACCCAGTTCTAATCCCATCATCCATACAGTGGCTAACGACTATTTCTAACTCCAGTTCAGGGGATCCAGCCTCCTCTTTCTGGTCTCAATGGCATGTATGTAATGCACAAACATACATTAGGAAATCACTCATTCACCTTAAAGATAGTAAACCATTTTTAAAGACAGTATGAACTTCCTGCCTCCAGAAAAATAATAGATTCAGATGGACCCTTCCACAAAAAATCAGGACTTTGAAGATACTAGCAGTTCATGTATGTACAGCAGTTAAGACTTACTGATAAAAGATGAAGACGTTAGCAAGTTTCTAAAAGGCTATGTTTCCATCACTTGTTAATTCTAGAGGCAGCTAAATGGCCAAGCAACATTCTTAGAACCTATGATGAGAATACCTAAGTCTACTAAGTGCATCTAACAATAAATAAATAAATAAATAAATGTTAACATAGCTCTCTAAAGGAAGGCCTAAGTTACTCTGAAATTCCTTCTTTTCAAACAGTCTTTGTGAAAAAGCAGGTACACAGAGACAGAAAGGATAATCAAAACCAAAATTCACAGAAAGGTACCCAAAAGTTTCTTTGGTGTGAAAGTTACTAGGTTCAACAAGTAAAATTCTACTTCAATGTACTATAGAGAACAATGCAATACTGAGGAGTTAGGTGCCTGGAATCTTGGAAAGGAAGAAATACAAAGAACTGAGGAAGAAGGTATTTAAAACATGAAAAATTACAGAATATGATCACAAACACACACACACAGAGACACACACAGAGACAGACACGGAAGGAGGTGAGGCATTGTCTGATTAACACAATAACCAAGAAACTATGAAAACATATCAGCAAACATAATTATGATTACTGAACACAAGACTGTAAAACAACTAGACCACTTCTGTTCAAAGAAATAACAACTTTATTAAATACCTCTGCAGAACCAGAAAACAAACTTAAATAAAAATAACCCAACCCATTTCCATCATCTTTCTTTATAGAAAGTAACCTTGGCAACCAAATAAGACATCTATAGCATCATAAATGTACAGACTCTAAGACAGCATGAGCAGGCCAACCAACAAATATGAGACCTATAGTTTCCATGTTGAATTTACACTAGAGTACAAAACCAGGTTTTTACGCTTATTTTTTGTTTTGTTTTGTTTTGTTTTTTGAGACAGTGTTCTCTATTCTAGCCTTGGATACCCTGGAATTCACCCTGTAGACCAAGCTGGCCTTGAAATCAGAGATCCTTCCTTCCGCTTTTGCCTCTGCCTCTGCATTGGGATTAAAGGTGTGAGCCACCACAACAGTTTAACAGTTGGTAGGTAGTTAATGAATACACACTGGAGCCTTCATAAAAGCATCCTTATTAAAATATTAATCTGTAATCAAACTGAAAACGAGGAATTCTTCACTCTGATAAAAGTGTGTACAACAAAAATAAGGGAAGTCAGGGAAGAAAAAAATGACAACCAATTACTTGTTGGGGAACACTACAGACTAGAGATCACAGCCTTCATACTAAGGCAAAACTAAGTAAAAAATCAGAAGACAAGTCAAAACATAGCATTTACAAGCCAACAAAAAAGTGACATGATGATGTAGGCACTCGGGAGGCAAGGGGATTGTCCTAGATATGATAACCTGTTCTAAATAAGGAATTCTAGGCTAGTTAGGGTTGCGACCCCATCTTTTTAAAAAAAAGATCAACAACAATAACCTTGTTAAGGAAATTATAGACCTGAAGAACATGTAGTTCCATGTTCACTGATGGAAAGGCTACATTATGAAGACATTTATTTTCCCCAAAATGACCTAAATACGTACAGATGATCCCAATCTATAAACAAGGCTTTGTGTGTGTGTATGAAAAACTGATTCCAAATTGTGGATAAAAACATGGGTCAAAAATAGCTATGATATTTCACAAGGTCAGGGGAGCTATCTAAGTATTTTCAAACTATTATGCTTAATTAAGAATAGTCAAGCCAACCCCCTAGAAAAAAACCAAATCCCATTAGACCAATAAAAAAAAAAAACAAGCAGAAGTATGATCTAATTTAAGAAGCACTACATATTGGGGAAAATTAGGTTGTTCACTAAATAATGTCAAACAACTGGCTGTCTACAGGAGAAAACAATGAAATTAAATTGCCATTTCTGAATTCCAGGTGGAGTAAGGATCAGGTACAAAAAAACAAACTTTGCAAAGTTTAGAGCAGATGACTAACCTTCAGGTAGCAAAGAGCTATTTAGATTCACAGTTGATAAAAAATTGAGTGACTTGCTAACTAAAACCCAACACTGTGTTTATTAAAAGGCACCAAACAGGGATAGAGATGTAGCTCAATGATAGAGTACTTGTTTAGCATGTCCAAGCCCTAGGGTTCAGCACCTAGTACTGAAACTTAAAAAAGGCCTCACAGAGTGAAAAATGTAAGGCTCTAGCTGAAAAAAGGCATTTTCACACAATTTAACAATAAATAAACAGTAAAGTTCTTTACTAAACACACAGAATGTAAGAAAAATAAGTAAATGAGGAAAAGATAATGTGCTTAAAAATAAGCACAGAAATGCTAATACATTTATAAAAACAAAATTAAAAAATGTACATATACATAGTAAAACTATTCAGAAAATATGATTAACACAAAACTTGTAACACTTATAAAGACCTTTATGGAAAGACTGCCAATGGCACTTGTAGTGTTTACAGCTCACTGGTAGGTATGTTGCAGTTCATTAACATTCTACAATGTAAGTTGGTGTTCTATTTTTTTTTTGGATGAAGATGCATTTGAAAAGCTGATGGACTTTTTATATAGAAAGCTGCAATATGGACTCAAAGCTTTTTTTTTTTTTCCAAGTCAGGGTTTCTCTGTGTAGTCCTGGCTGTCCTGGACTCACTCTGTAGACCAAGTTGGCCTTGAACTCAGAAATCTGCCTGCCTCTGCCTCCCAAGTGCTGGGATTAAAGGTGTGCGCCACCACCGCCCGGAAGACTCAAAGCTTTGCTTCTTTTAAAGCAGAACTTCTCTAAAGAAAAATCAATAACCAGTGAAATGAGCATTAGTGGAGCTCTTCTCATTCAAGTGAGGAAGGAGAGTCAAGACAGTCTCCAGCTTATACAGAACCTGAAGTACCTCTCTGTGAGGAACCTATTATGCCCATGAAGCAGTCTCCATTTCACTTACACTACCTGAAGACCAGGCAGCCATGTCTCTGAACTATTTGTTCAGGAAGGAGGTACATGTGGTTCCTGTGGATCAAGCTCAGGCCATCAGCTTTGGCTGCTGAACTATCTCGCTGGCCATGAGAAGTCTATGTGCATGCTTGTTGGCCTCTACTTAGATAGAGCACATGTCAATATGTAAATCTGGCTTGGTAGACTATTCTGTGAAGCTCAGTCTTCTCCAAATCAGTACACTACATTAGCACAGGCACTTTTAGGTACTATGTCAACACAGCTGTCACTCTAACCATCATTTATCTTATTTAATTGGCACATTTCCCAGGGTTATTTAATTGGCAACTAGAGACAGGCTTAAATTGGCAAGCTCCAAACATTTTAAGTTTGTCTGAATGAGAACCCTGTGCTGTTTCAATTATCTGGAATAATAACTTAAGAAGTCATTCTCAGCTGTGGCTACAGCTCAGCAGTAGGACCTACCTAGGTTGATCCTCAGCGTGAGGAAAAAAAGAAATGTTCCTGGCCTTCATTCAGTAAGATATAAATAAGAGAGGCAGCTTTTAGAAAGGAAGGAGTCTGTTAATTTGCTTAATGTGAAAACACTGCAAAACATGCAATTAAATAAAATATTTAAGGGTCTGATCATAAAAATAGCAAAGAAATGGTAACAATGACACTCTCAATGAATGAGTGGACACACAGCAGGAAGGCAATGCATTCATTCAGATGATGAACACACTAAAATCATGTTTTCAAGTTAAAACACAAAAATGAAACCAGAAATTAGATTTCACAAAAAATGTTTGAGATTTTTGTTGAGTTTTAAGTCTTGCTCTGTGGCCAAGGCTGGCAACAAACTCTTTATCTATACCCTATGCTAGCCTCAAGTTGTAGAAGGTTCTCCTGCCTTAAGTCTTTCAAGCTCTGGAATTACAAGAATAAGCTACTGTACCTGGCTTCATTCATGGGTCTTGAAGAGTTATTTTCATTGACATCTTTGTGTGTATGTCTATGAACACGGAGTGCAGGTACCTAGAGAGGCCTGAAGAGGCATCAGATTCCCTGAATTAGACAGCTGTGAGCATCCTGATGTGGATGCTGGAAACTGAATGAATCTCAGTTTACATTAGTTTTAGTGTAAAACTAATGATTTTCATTTTAGTCAAACAGGGAACTGCTTAAAACCTTGTTTCTAATAAGAGTTGAGCTCCAATCTTAAATACATTTAGTCAATCAAACTTTTTGGTTACAAACTACTTAAAAGCTTGATTCTTTCACCCAAACTTCAAAACTGGTCCCCTCTGAACTTTTTAAAGTATGGATTCTTAAAAAAAAAAAAAAAAAGTTTAAAAATAGACATTGCTCAAAAGTGGGGTCTGATGACTTTCCTAAGAGCCTGGCCACTATACCAGCAGCTGACCTTGGAAACTCATGGATTTATTAACATTAGGAAGATAAAATCATATTACCTTGGAAAGAAGAGAGTTTATGTATAAATACAAGTCAGGAAAACTTTAAAGGTTTTGGGCTGGAAGCCCAGCTCTGTGGCAATGACTGCCTAGCATGTGTGAGTGAGGCCCCAGTTCAGTCCCCAATACCAGGAGTGTGCACGTGTAGGTTAAAGGTTTTAAAGATCATTCCACCTATCATTCCCTGCAGCTTACATTTTCTAAGTTAAAGAAGTCTTAACAGAGTTGTACATACTAAGTCTCTCTTACCCCAAGTCCTTTATACTTACTTGCAGCCTGGCAATGGAATCGAAATCCTCGTGGAATTTCACCTATAACACAAAGTGCTTTGTTGAGAAACAAAAATCTGAAGTTCTCTTACTTGTGCTGCTGCACTAATGCTTCAAATGATGACCAAGTTTCAGTATGGGTTACTTTTATTACCTTAAAATATAAAATTAAAACTCATACTGCCCTTTCCTGATTTTGTTTGTTTCCTTTTGTCTTGGTGGTTGTTGTTTAAATCAAACATAACAATTAACATAATTTTTATGTATTTTTCAAGCTACTTTCCACAGCAAGTTGTTCCTTCCAGGAAAATTATTCTAGGGAAAGAAAATTCGTGGCAAAGAACTTCTATAGCTAGGGTCCATTGGACAGCTCTGAAGGGTGGTGGGACAGGATACTCCAAGCATACATTTTTCAGAATGCTGAAACTTTATCAAAGTTTCAGCAACTTTATCAAACACACACACACACACACACACACACACACACACACACACAATCTAAAAACTCTATGGCTTGCCCTAAGCAGCAATGTCTACAAGCATAAGATGATTAACTCTGCTGTCCTCTGAAATGAACATGTCCAAATTTATGTTAAAGCTCTTTCCTCTCTTGAAACATTTCCCCTCTTGACTTTTAAGAGTATTAACTGCTCTCTATTCTTTGGGAACTGACTAGATCCTACTCTTTGTAACTACCCTGCTTTTCCTTTGTTTCTTGAGACAGGGTATCACTGTGTAGGCTAAATCTTCTTGCTTTAGTTAGCCTCTGAAAGAATGCTAAGGCCACAGGTTTGAGTCTCCCCTGGGTATTGTTTTGCTTTTAGTAGATTTGAATAGTGGAAGGAGATGACTAAGGATATTTAGAGTACTGGTCTACCTCCATTCTGTTTCAATAGTTAATAATACTTTACAAATGAGCTAGCTGGTTCAGAAAGGTATTTTCAAGATTACAAAGCAGTATCAGCTTCACACTACAGACTACTGAGGTGAAGGGTGGGATAGTAGAAAGAAAAAGGAGGCACAAAGCAGAAAAATCCCAAGATGTAAGGCCATGTGTAAACGAACAGCAGGTTGTGCATTTTTGAAGTACTCTATCCTCTGAATTCTTATGTTCACTTAAGAGGAAAAGTCTCAATCAACCAAAATATTTGGGACTTATGTATTATGTCTATGCATTCTTTAAGAACTCACCAGCTCTTAAGAAAACTAATACTATGAAGCCAGTTTTTTTAAAAGAATCATATACTTTTAGGATCTATCAAATGCTGGCTACTGACCTGGATGGATAAAGCTGTGGAAATCTGCCATAATACCTTCCTGGAGGGAGTATTTAACACAGCCAATTTCACAAGGGAGGAAGCGCTGTTCACAATGAGGAGGTAGCTCACCATGGCTAAAAATGTTCAGAAAATAAAAAATGCCTCCAAGGAGAGCTGAAAAACAAAACAAACAGACCCTAAGACTTTTAGAACTGCTTTTGTACAGGTATGTGCTCCATGTTTGCTAGTGAACTGTAAAAAACACAATTATACCAGGTAAGTAAAAAACTTTGCAATCACATTTAACAAGAATTTAAGTAGTAACCATTCTTTATATAAAGCAATAAGATTATTCAGTCTTGCAACAGCCTTTATATGATTCAGCTATAGATTAGCATTAATTTCAACAAAGACATAAGTTGTGACATATGCAACAAATAGGTTTGGGAAATAAAGTCCAACAGAACAAATGAAGAACCGTAGCTATGGAAATTTAGCTCTCTGCCTTTGTACTTTCTGCTACTATACAGAAGACCACCTATAACACAAGAGAAATATGTGGGACTAGTACTGGCCACTTAAGACCAATGTTAAAAGTTTATATTAAACAAAGGCAGAACACAATAAAACCAGCCAGAAGAAACGGAAAAGGCCCTAGCTACACTCTCTTCTAAAGTAGTGCAATCATTTATTTATCCTTGCTTTATGCCTGCCTATCCCAGTATATTTTAACATTCCTTATTCTTAACTGGCAAATAATAATAGAACACCTTTATGGATTACCGTAAGGCTTCAATGTTTTTACAAATTATGGAATGATTAAAAGTCAAGCTAGTTAACGTATCCATCAATCCATAACCTCATATTTTTGTATTCCAACATTTAGAATCTATTCTTACCAGGCTGGCAAATAACAAATAGGTCAAAAGCCTTATCTTTCTTGTCTACCTCTACAACCTAAGTGTGGAACCTACAAAGAAGTCTAATGTTTAATAATGTATGAAGTGGTAGAAACCAAGAGATTTTTGTTACAAAAATTTTCCATTATTTTGACAAATGCAAATTAGCTCATCCGGCATTACATCAGTGCTAGAATGTTAAAACCTGTATAGTCAATGATTTTGAAGTGTAGGATCAAATGAACAGAACACATTTTGGGGGTGGGATGCACTTGCATGGTATGTCCTTTCATGAGGCTATCAGACACCAATCTCTAGTGTCATTCTCTAGGAGCGGCCCATGTTTCTTTGTGATGGATCTCTCATGGGGACTTGAGGTTTACTAATTAGGCCAGGTTGGCTAGCTGTCCTCTCCCCACCTCCCAGCACAGGGATTATAAACTAACACTACCACCACGTTTTACATGGGTGCTGGTCATTACCATGCACTATTTCCATCTTCCCACACCATACAGAACATTTTTTAAAATTTGCCCATCCAAATTTGAGTGAAGTATTTTAGGAATACTCTACCTTGATCACTTTTTATAGATAAATTTGACATATCAGGGGGAGAAATACTTGGTTTTGGTACAAGCATGCCTGGCCTCCTCAATGGTGTAGATACAAGTTTCTGAAAGTAAGAGAATCACCAATCAAACACTTTGTTTTAAACAGAGGCATTGCTAGATACTTTACTTCTTATATTTAACAAAGTAACCTCAAAATAGCCCATGGACTAAGTCAACATTCCCTCAAGGCCAATGAAAACATTATTTATATCAGTAAATACCAGCAGACCACAGCAATCTATGAGAAGTTGGGTGTAAATAACTATAGCTGAAAGCCATTTGTTCACTCTCCATCATCTCATTTCCCTGAGTCACTAACTACCAAATGCCAGGCAGGTGCACAAAAGAATAGTATTTAAAGAAAACAGAACAAAATCCTAAAGCCTATAATGTCTGTGGTTTTCATTTAAAAGTGAAAACCACAAAAAGTTGTGCCTCCAACTATCACACAACACACACACACTATATACTTAAGTTTTGTGGAGAACTTTATCTTCAAATTTTCATTCTTTTTCTGTGTCTATATGTGTGTGTGTGTGTGTGTGTGTGTGTGTGTGTGCAGACAGGTGCTTGGCTGCATGTATGTGTGTCACATGTGTGCAGCATCACTGGAAGCCAGAGGAGGGCATCAGAAACCACGGGAACTGGAGTTACAGATGGTTGTGAGTCACCAGGTGGGTTCACGGACTCGAAACTGGGTCTTTTGGAAGAGCAGCCAGTGCTTTTAGCCAGTGAGCCCTCACCAGTCCCTTGAGGAGGTATATTTTATAGAAAATTCTGATAAGAAAAAAAAAAATCAAAGCTCACAAACACAAAACCTCAAGACTCCACCCGACTTAAAGGCATCAACTTAAAACGTAAATCTACCACATTTAAAAGTAACTTGCCAGAATTTTGAGTTTCAGTCCAATGTCACTAATTGAAGAATGAAATTTCAGTATGTTCAAACAGAGAAAAACAACACAAGGGAAAAGAAAAAGACTTCTGAAATGACCTTGTAGTTTACTATCCCAACTCTCGGGGAAATTTGCTTAACTTCTTTTGTCTGCAGGAACTTCAAATGTTAACCCAGGTCTCCACATCTTGTTATTCCAACATTTAAAGCACTGTTAACAAGCTTGCTTCTAGGGATCATTTAAATAAAACCCAACTACTTTTAAATACACCGTCTATTTTTTTTTAAAGCCATCTAACCGTTAAGAGTTGAAAGGCACTCTGGGAGGCCGTTTAGTGCAAGCCCTGACCACCAAACCCGCCTTCCCCCTGGGGTTTCTGCACTCTCTGGAAGCTTCCCGAAGGTTCTTCGGGCTCCACCGCGGCTGGAGTCCAAGCTGCCCTTACCTGCTTCTCTGAAGGCCCAGAATCCTTTCCTTGGGCTGCTCTCCACTCTCGAGCCATTTCTGAGTACTTCTCTTTCTCATCCTCCCTCAGGAGCTTTGAGAGAAGAGGGAGACATGAGAGGCAAGCGGTGAGGCGTCCGTTCCACGTCCCCCCGCCCCCGGTTCTGGAAGGTTCTGTCGGTTGGTCCGGCCTTTGAGTCGTGTCCCCTCCACGGCTGCCCCATAGGCCGGGTTCCCAGCACACCCTCCCCGCTGCCCAACTGCCCGCAGCCTCACCGCCCAGTCGGCCGAGCAGTAGGGGATGGCGTCTGCCACGCGGGCCACCGGCAGGCCTCGCCGACGCAGTTCGGGAATCTTCTCCTGTACGAAGAAATAGTAGGCATTGCGGCTGGCCCTGCGGTTGGGCATGGCGTCGTCGGGCCTCGACGCCCTCCAGAGACGCAGCAAGCAGCCGGCGCCCTTGCCGGGCTCCCGCCCTTAGTAACCGAGCTCGGAGCCTGCGCGCGCTTCCGCTGGGCGCTTGGCCAATCAGGGCGCAGCGCGCAGCCGCATTAGCCCATCGCTGTGGGGGGTCGGGTGGGGCGGGAAACAGCCTGAAACTGGAAGATTCCACCTCGTGCGTGTGGGCATGGAGGGGACGGGAGGGAGGAGGGGCGAGGAGCGGGGTGTGGGTGGGGAGAGCGCTCTGATTGGCTGACTCACTGGCCAAGGGGATTGTCACGTGGTAGGCCAGGTGCTTCTTTTTTTTTGTTGTTGGTTTTCCTGTATATTGTTGCGTGATGTACCTGGTTAGTAGGAAGAGGATTCACAGCCGGAACTAGCGAGCTTGTGCCAAGCACTGAGAGGGAAAAGGTGGGGACAGTAAGGTGTTTTCAAGACAACAACAACAACAAACCCAACATATTTGAAAACTTCTGTTATTTGCATTTGGGGAGCTGAGGATAGAGCCAGAGCCTCTACCATGGAGCTATGGTCTCAGCTCCTTCCCCCAATTTTTAAAGTGTGATTTACAATTAGTCATAAAAAGAAAACACAAAAGGCGGCCATTTCACAGAACATCCTTGAATAAAGGTTTTATAGGCTTTCTCATAAGGCCTGGATAATTTGGGAAGGGGTCAGTTTTATTAGTATACTGGTGGCGTTTTTGGAAGTTAGTGTGAAATGCTTTTCTCATCGACTTAGTTGCTGCTGACTCCAGGTTGAGCCCATGTATTTTGTAATACTGAATTCTCATCCTGGTTCAAATTGTGCTGCTTGATCTAGCTGGGGTCTTCTCATTTGTACTTCCCAACGAAGTTCCTTTGTGTGGTCAACTTACTAAGTTTGTGTATACGTAGAGTGTTTTGTTTTGTTTTGTTTTTTTTTTGGCAGTTGAAAATTCATTTAAAACCTTTTATCTTTTCAGATAAATCTCACCCTCGGTGACACAGAGGCCAGATTGGATCAGATTAAAAGTAGATAATGGCAGGTTTATTAGGAAGCGGCTGTGCTGTGTGGGTTCATCGGATCTCACTGGTGGAGGCCAGTGAAGTCACATATCCAGGCAAAAGCAAGTTTGTTTGTTTGTTTGTTTGTTTGTTTTAATAGGTCTTGGGCACAGACGGGTGATGACATGTGAGGTAGGAGCTGGTGTTGTCCCATACATGGTCAGAAACTGAACCCTTGGGCAGGCAGTGGATTGCCGGAACACAGAGGAGTGAAGTGTTTTCTCTCAGTTGGAGTTGGTGGAAGGAGGAGAGAGGGCATTTCCCAGCTTGTGTAGGGGCTGAGCAGGTGTCCCAGCCTAACAATAACCTTGTTTTTAATTGTTTGCTAGTAATGTTGCTAAATTTTTCTACTATTGAACTAGTCTGTCTATAGTATATACTCTTCTTGTTAATGAATGCTGACACTTTTTTTTTTAAAAGTTATTCTTTCTTGGTAGATAATGGCTTATTTTTGTGGTGCTTTCTTTAGGAATCAGAAGAAGTTCTGAGTGAGTAGCCTCCTGAAAGAATGTGCTTTGTTGACGTGGGCAAAGTTGTTACCTATATGGGCCAGGTGCAAGAGAAATGATAAAGCTTTCCTGGAGAGTATGAGAATGAATGTTTATGAATGATTGACTGCTCAGTGCAAGCGATCACTGTGCCTCTGAGTGGATGTTTACAATATGAGACTGCTCACTTACACAGACCTCCTATGGAGACTTGCTACCTCCCTCCCTTTGGTACCTAATAGACACGTTGAGGTTCCAGATTGCCGAGGTTCTAGGTATCAGCAGGTTAGAAAACTCCCACCGGATCCCAGCTTCATTGTGTATCTGTGTGTCTGTCCTTTATTCCATCTCTGTCCGTGGTTTAGGAAGGCTTCCAAGACCCAAGCCATACATGACTGGACAGCTTTCCTTACTAAATATTGGTATCAGGGTTGTTATTGCCTCATAAAATGAATGAAGGCTCCTTTTCTCTTAGGATTGAGTAAGAGATGCGAATTACTGGGTCTTTGAAAAGTTGGTAGATTCTTCTTCTTTAAGCTCTGATATCTTTGGAGGGCAGCAGGGGTTGGGGGAGATACTGAAGTTGTCAGTATCTGTCATGGATTGTCTTTGCAGTTTTCTTCAGCCATTTCTTTGAGAACCTTTATCTTACCTTTGAGACTGCAAGTATACTGGTATGAAATTTGGTGAGGAGAGAAGGGTACTGAAACTTCTATAAATATGGATGAGACAACATCTTGACAGGCTCTTCTTATACTTTGCTGCTTGACTCAGCAATTCCACTCTTTCTGGAGGAATGGACTTACACGAAATGAAGGCTTCTAGATGAATTTATAACAGCTGTGTTCCTAAAAGACCCACATGGAACAACCCAAAGTCATCAACAGTCGAGTTGGTAAACTGTGGTATATAATAGGGTAGGCCACTGGGGAATCTGAAGCTAATTTTGACACTCTACATGAAGTCTGAAATGTTGCTCAGTGGAAGGAAGCATATATAAAATGTGCATTCTCTGTGACCCAGACACAGAGTCTGAGCCAGGGAAGACTGGAATTAGAGATAGCAGATCAGCAGTAGTAGCTAGAGACCTGGAGGTGGGGAAAGAATGGAAAGAAAACCTCGGAAATGACAAACTATTTTGTGCTTTGTTACAGGCACAGCATGCCAAGTTTATCAAATTCTATTTTTAGACATAGGCATTTTCAAAAGTTATCCTTTTATGTGTATTGGTGAATTTCCTGCATGTATGTCTATGCACCTTGTGCACGACTTAGAGGGCATTGGATTGCCTGGAACTGGAGCTAAGAGATGGTTGTAAACTGCCATGTAGGTGCTGGGAACTGAACTTAGGTCCTTTGGGAAGAACAGTTAGAACTGCTAACCCGGGAATCATCTCTCCAGCCCCCAAATTGCATGCATTTCATTCTGTGTAAAATGCAGTCTAATAAACTTTATTTTAAAGATTGGCATAAAAATAAACATAACACTTGTTTATAATTTAAAAAAATACATCTCTTTTCTAATATTATTTAAGGTGTACAAGTCTTTCCTTTTTTTTCTTTCAAAGAGATTTATTTAATGTATGTGAGTGCTTTGTTCTCATGCACACCAGAAGAGGGCATCAGATCCCATTACAGATGGTTATGGTTATGGTTATGTGGTTGCTGGGAATTGAACTCAGGTCCTCTGGAAGAACAGTCAGTGCTCTTAACCATGAGCCTTCTCTCCAGCCCTCTTGCCCCATGCCCCAAGCGTTTTCTTAGTATTTGCTAAACTATTTTATTGACCATTTAAATAATCTTAGTTTTGTTTAATTGAGAAACTGTAACATTTTTCTTTTCACCCCTTTCTGCTTTAAATGTATTCGCCCTTTCTACTTCAGTCTGCTTTGCATTTCTTTTTCTAGTTTCTGGAATAAAATATCTTATTCTTTTTGGTGTCTATTTTTATAGGTTTGCTTCTCTCATTTCTGCTCTGGTTGGATTGATCAGTGTTTCTGTTCTGCGTATTTCTCTGCTGACTGGGTGTTGGGTGTTGGGGTTGAGAGGACAACCCTCAGGAGTCAGTTCACCGCGTGGGATCCAGAGATCCCTATACAAGCACCTCCACCTGCTGAGCCATCTCTCCAGCCCCTCCTAAGAGACTGCTTAGAGACCCCTTTCTTGTGCCCAGTTGTTGAACTGAGCTGTTAACAAAGCAGCCTTGCATTTGGTGACCCAGTGGACAGCCACCAAGGTACTCCCGCTGCAGAGCGATTCCCAGATGGCTTGAGGAAACTACACTCCAGCTGCAACCTTGACTCCTGTTGTAGCCACAATGTCTGCTTCAGGAGGTCTCACTCCAGTACAGCCTTACTGGCTTACATTAGTAACAGGAATGTCAATCAACTGCGGCAAGGCATCTCTTCCTGTAGCTGTTCTCACTTAGGATGGGAAGGTTATAGGCG
>NW_022196891.1:63638130-63660492 GCF_008632895.1 Mastomys coucha
AAGCTGGAGATTTGGTGCTTATGTAAGGTTTCTGATTGGTGCTTAGGTAAAGTTTAGGTGGGACTAGAATCGCATGTGAGGCTGTGATTGGCAGAATCACAACCTATGCACAGGCACGTTATACCTGTCACTGGGGATATAAGCAAAATGATTTCCACAGCTTTCAAGTTCGTTTTGGAGGATTTGCTCCTCAGGGCTGTACCATTGAGCCCAATAGACATCTCTGAATGGCCTTCGGCTGACGTGTAGTCTGTATTACTGGTATAATGGGCTGAACAGTCAGACTTAACAATAGCAACTGCAGAAAGGAGGCAGCTAAGGGGCCCAGACAGTCACTGTGAGCTGAGAGCCCTGGTATCCAAGCTCTGAGATACATTATCAAGAGGCAGATGAGAGATCCAGACAGTCACCGAGAGCTGCAGCTACAATAAGCTAAATACTTGGAAGAATGTAAGATACTGTGGTAAAGTCTATGGAAGGTGACAGTGCGCTAAAGGTTAAAGAATCCCAGTGTAACTGCAGTCTCTGAGTCTTGCTCCTCTAAACCCAGAAAAGCACTCAGTTTGAGCATGCCCAACAATAAGCCTTTGTCTCTGAGAGCTTGGAGCCATGACCCTCTGGCTCAAGGCTTAGAGCTATCTATCACTCTCTGTATTAGAAGCCTAGATTCTAGCAAACGTCCAGAACTCTGGGCCAGTAACATGAAGAGCACTGCTCTCTGCTCCTTGCTGTTGTCTAGATAGAGCAAAAGAGCCCATAGCCAAACACTTATGACAGTTTCAGGGTGAGGTGTGTGTGTGTGTGTGTGTGTGTGTGTGTGTGTGTGTGTTTAAACCAGTGTTGGTAAAGGACCAGCATACAATAAACAACATGTCTGAGACATAAAGTTTGATGACTTTTGACATTTGTACACCTGAGAATCTATACCTGCAAACAAGACCAAGAACACATCCAGCCCCATTTTCTCATGGCTGCCACACACTGCACAAAGCTCCTACAGTTCTCTATTCATTCTTCCTTCTGTCTTTTTCTGTCTTGTCGTGTGTACTTCCGTGGCTATGCCCGCATGTTCACTTGTATTTTCTACATCTGATGTCAGTGCTACCAGCATATTTCCACACCAGATTATTCTGTTTTTATCAGCAGGAGTTAATTGAATCTCTTAAAAATATCCTCTAGTTCTCTACTCAACAGAGCCCTTCTTTACTTTCCTCCACACAGAATTGAGCTATAATATATAGAAGTTAAAGTAACAACTAATTGTCCTTGTCTACTCATTTTCTCACCTGAGTCATCGCTGGGTCTGTCTCAACAGCTGTATTTTTATTATTAGTATGAGTTAATGTCCTATGTCTTTGCTTGGTAATATCCGATTGGAGGCTAGTCATTTTCCTTTGTTAGATGATGCGTATTTTTATATCCTTCTGCTTTGCTCCAGGACATGGCTTGTTACTTGGAAACCGTTAAATGCTCCTTTTGCACCTTGCTCCCTTGCTTTGTTATTTGAGGGCAGAGCAACCGCTAAGGCTAATTTTCCCCTCTACTGACGTGACACCCCTTCTGAGAACTCCACCTGATGTGACACCCCTTCTGAGGACTCCACCTGATGGCCCAGGCATGAGTTTGGAGGCTCTTCCATTTTGGCTGACAAGAACACAGACTATTTCCAGCCCTGTGTGAATTCCAAGGATTGTTCCTTCTAATCCTTTCAAGTTGTTCTTTCTCTGGCACTGTGTAGTTTCCTCCCACACGGACGCTGATCAGTATTCAGCTACAGCTTCAAGGGAGATCCCCACCACAGCTCCAGAGTACTTTTGGCTCTGTCTCTCTCTCTCTCTCTCTCTCCTCTCCTTCTCCTCCTCCTCCTCCTCCTCCTCCTCCTCCTCCTCTTCCTCTCCTCTCTCTCTCCATGCTGCTTCCTCTTTCCTGGCACTCCGTTGGCAAACTCTTCTTGCTCTGACCAACCTGGACACTTGGCTCCTTTTTCTCAAGCCAAGGAGACTCTAGGGCCCTGAGTGTTTGCCCTGCAGCACTTGGCAGCCCCTGAGAGCTTGTTCCTTTCTGCTTTCAGGGATATCTACCTTGGCTCCCTGATGTCCAGTGTCTGAAGTCATTATTCCATATACCAGGTATTTAGTGGCTTCAGGCTGTTGGATAAACTGTTATCTGTTAGTCCACCTTGATCCAAATAACCTTCTCTTATTTTAACACTTAAAAAAATAACATTACACTCAACTACTAAATTTTTAGATAGGTGTTCAGGACAGATCATCCAGAAGAGTAGGTGACTTTTAAATGAGAAAAATTAGAAAGGAACAGAGAGAGAATTCCAGACAAAGGGAATGGGATACACAAAGGCTCAGACGATAACAATCTGCTCATGTCCTCAGTACAGATGAAAGCCTGCTTGCCAATGGTATTGTGATTCTATTCAGGTAGTGAATGGTGTTTGTTGAGGTTGGAATAATAAATGGGGACTTGGATGTGGCCATTATGAGGAATTCAAACTGTAATCTCAATAAAATGGTCACTTAGGAGTTTTATTTTATATTATTTTATTTGATAGAATGCATACATTTATTGTATACACACATGCTATTTTGATCTACATACACACCATGGAATGGCTAAAATTGAGCTAATTAACATATACCTTGTGTACTTATTTTATTTTATTTGTTTGGGGTGGGGATGCACATTCGCCATGGTGTGTAAGGGAAATCAAAGGACAGTTTGTGGAAATCTATTCTCTCCTTTTACTATGTGGGGTCTAAGGGTCAAATACAGGTCTTCAGGCTTGGCGGCAAAACTTTTACCAGCTGAACCATCTCTAGACCAGAAATCTATTATTTAAATGCTTTTAAAAAGTCACAATATGATTGATAGTTTAAGGTCAGTGCTACTGCTATTTGGAGAACAACTCAAAGCAGTAAGGATGAAGGCATGTGAGGTGGCTCCTCATTAAAGATGCTAAGAAGCCGGACAACATGATCTCAACTCTCAGAACTCACGTGGTAGTAGACAAAGAATTGACTCTCACAAGTTGTCTTCTCATCTTCACATGTGCACATGCCCCTACCGCCCAACAAATATTTATAAAAAGCAGTAAGAATGGACAGGGTAAGATCTGTTAAGAGGTTCCTTCAAGAGTTAAGGAACAGGAGCTGTGGCTGTATCTGTGGTAGAGTCCTTACCGGCATTCCTGGAGTCCCTAGTATCACATGGTAAGGAAAGGGAGTCTACAATGAATACTACAGAAGGCGAGAGGATCACAAGCTCAAAGTTGACAACTTGAGACCTAGACTCAAAACACAAAACCTGAAAAGGACTGGGGAATTGTAGCTTAATGGTAAAGTTCTTACCTAGAATGCTCAAGGCCATAGGATCCTCAGGGTTCAATCCCCAGTACCTGCAGGACTAAAGAAAGTCTAGGTGTAAGTGAACCTAGATGGCAGCCTAGGATAGAAACGCACGGGCAGATATGGAAAGGGAGGAGTGGCTAGCATTGTAGTGCAGGGAAAAACACAACTTGTAGGTTGTATGTAAAAACAAGAGTAATGGAGTCACCTGAAGGTGTGTATGAGTTACCAAGTGTGCTCTTACTATGTTCTGGAGGACCTGGGGGTAGAGGGAGAAAACACCGGTGCCAAGGAGAGTCCATATTCTCGTGTCTCTCCCCTCATTCTTTGATACATTTGCCCCCCATTCTTAAATCAAGTCCTAAATAAACACAACAACTTTATCTACTTTTCAACCAGATCAAATTATGCTATTTGGAATTTTTAGAGGGTGGCAGACTTTTGACTGAGGTAGTCTGGAGATTAAGGGTGCCATTATGGGTATGTTAATTTCTAATGCCTATTCTATATTTGAGTGAAGATATTAAGTGGCCAAGGGTCCATATAAGTTTGGAGTTCCGGCCTTGAGAGCATAGAGTAGAAAACTGACTTCCCTAAGCTGACTCTGCCCATGACCCTGAGATCTATGAGATCCCACGGCCCTTTTTAACACTCTTAGTACAAGTTTATCACAGATCATCAAGGATTTTTATGATCTAAAAAATTTCAGGAATTTCTGGGTTCCTTCTAGACATCAATGAATGTGTTTTTACATTTTGAGTAAATGAACCCCAACTGCCCGCCGAGTCTATATACCTTCAACCTTTTGTTGGCCACATGGATTTTGCCTCTTGCATTGTCTCATAATATTTCTCTCAATTCCTACTCATAGTGTCACATGGCCTACTTTGGATGGTTTGTTCCTTCCTGGCCTCTTAAAATTAATTCCCCCATGAAGAAGGCCTCTAGTTTTTCTTTCCTTAACTCATCCTATATTCTGTGGCCAGAAACATGATTCGCTGAAACACAAGGCTGATGTTCCTTTACTTAGAACGTCTCATGAGTTCTTTTGCCTTGAAATCCAGACCTGGAAGCCCAATTTCCATTGTCTGATCTCAGTGTTATTGCCACACTGCCCATTGGAGCACATCCTCTGGGAAGCAAGCCCCACTTTCACTTCTGCTTGCTGCTTATGTCTCTGTATCTCTGGCTCCCTTTCTGCCAGCGATGCTTAAGATTTAGATCAGGGGTTACCTTTCAATGAAAACATTTCTGAGTCATACAAATGACCCATCCCCTCTGTTTGTATTTCCCCATCATAACTGATACATTCTCTAACATGGCCCCTGTCTCACCATCATATTTGCCTTCCTCTCCACACACATGGCTGGGATGCATCTGTAAGTTCTTTGATGGACTGTGACTCATTCATTCACCTTTGAACTCCTGCTCATCTTTACTCAATAAGAATGGTTTCATGGCAGAGAGAAGAAGGTAAAAGGCAGGTGAGTATCCTGGAACTGGAGCAGATGGTAATGAATATTGATTCTCTCCGTGTGTAAGGCATGTAGAATTGGCAAAGAGGGGCACAGTGCATACACTTGTGTGAGACATCTACACCCCACAATTCCAACATGAAGGTCAAGGTGGATGCTCCCTAATACTGTCATTGAGAGTTCACCTGCCCTTTGCTCATTTGATCTTTGATCTACTTCTTTCATGATGTTCAGTGTTTGCCTTTGTGTTCCATCTCACCATTCCTGTGTGTGGGGAAGAGAGGAAGCCCTGAGTGAATAGATGCTGTTGACGTTGGCTTAGAGGGACAGCAAAGCCTTTCCTTTGGTTCATGTGTGGATGGTAATGGTGTGTACAGAAAATGTTCCTCATAGCTTGCATATCTACAGCCTAAAGACCTCTCCCCCAAAGAGACTTCTCCTACCAAATGCAGGCCTTGTAGCCCAACCGCCCTTGTCTGATCTCAGCCTACCTTCAGCATTATTGCCCCTCTGCTCATGTGAACACACTCTATGGGAAGCAAACTCCACTCTCACTTGTTTGGGCAAAACCACACTTCTTGATCCAGCAGTAAGCCATAAGCCATACCTTCTTGTTTGTACTTAGGAACCCAGTCTGTGTCCAACTGTGTATAATAAACACACCAAGCTTCCAGTGTGCTGAGATTCCTCTAACAGACAGCTCAAACCAGTCCATCCGAGTTTTTTTGCCCATGTGTGTCTGTGTGCTATCTTTTTTCCATTCCCTCACTTCCCTCACTGCTTAAGTGAAGTCTGACCTTGGAGGTAATGCTGGATGAGGCATCTACCCATATTCTGGGAGTGAGGTCATCAGATGATGTATTTTTGTCTATCCCTTGGGTTCTCTCTGTCTATGACTGGGACCAGGGAAGGCCTCTGAGCAAGAACCTTTCACCCTGTCAAGATCTAGCTCAAGGCACTTTGGGCTTGTGACATCCCCCACAGGCCATACCCCCTTTCTTCTTTCTCTTTTGGGTTGTCAGACATGGCTCCATCACTAGGATCAGAATTGCTCTGTTCCCCATTTTGGGAGTTGCCAGTGTTATTCAGGTTTCCAAAAGATGCTAATAATTGGAACAGAAACAGAAACACAAGCCAAAATCAGAATGAGGGCTCGTAACAGAGAAATCGCCTTACTTCATCTCTGGCCCTGTAAATTACAAACAATTTATGGGTTGAAGTATTAGTCTGTAAGTGTTCCCAGGGTCTCAAATCCTCATAATTAACTTGATTAGTGGATCACAATTGAGACATAATGAGAGCAGGTGTACATTTGGGAGCTTTGTATCTGGCTAAAAATACAGGCCTGACAAAACACCTGCCACTCCTCTCTGCCTTGCTCCTTCCTCCAGGGAAGTCCCAGACTCGGAATAAATTTGGGGAGGGGCCTATGTTCAATCAAAAACTTTTCCACATTGTAGAAATAACAGTGTTTAGAAAATTATAAAGAAGGTACAAATGAATTAAAATATTACCTAGAGATTATCTTTTGTTGTTTCATCTTTTAAAAGCCTATCTTTCCCCATATTTGAGATCATGCTGTTTTTTTTTTTTTTTCTTTCTGCACATTATCCTTGCATGGGACCTTTGGGGAAAGGCATCCAGAGAGCTAATTCAGGACGAGGGGGTTCTAACCCCAGGTAGAGTACAAAGGTACCATTTAATTTAGCATCCTGTATCACCCAGAGTGGGAGTCTGAGGTAGCAGGCTCTAAGGTTAAACATAACACAAATGCGTGAACTATAGCACATTCACCCAGTCTTTTACTTATGATGTAATGACCACTGTCCTTGGCAGTTAACATCGAGGACATTGTGAACTTTATATTTAAAAATACTAGTCTCTAAGACTTTTTTTTTAAAAGAGAAGAAGAAGAAAGAGAAGAAGGAGAAGGAGGAGGAGGAGGGGGAGGAGAAGAAAAAGAAGAAGAAGAGGAAGAAGAGGAAGAGGAGGAAGAGGAGGAGGAGGAGGAGGGAGGAGAAGGAGAAGGAAGAAGAAGAAGAAACAAAGTATCCTTCATTTACAAAAGAGCTTCTAGATTGAAAGTACATCCATTTCTAGGAGGGTTCTTGGGTTAGAATTTTTTTTTTTTTTTAAACCTCAGAATTCACTGGGGATGGTTTTGTCAGCATGAGAATGGGGAGGGTAACAAACCCAATAGGTTTGAAGGAGGAACTGAACTTAGATTTTTTTTTTTAAATGGCATCTGCTTTAAAGTCCTACCTCATCTCTTCCTCCTGGAACAAAGACCAGAAAGAGGCAGAAATACGATTTTTATCTGCGTGCTTTAAAAAGACCCACGTTAGGCAGGATTCCTGTGCATGCATGCCTGTGTGTCTGCAATGAAATCATGTTTTAAAGAGGATTCAGCTGCATTGTATTTATAACTATGTGTTGCTCCCAGTTCCCCGTTCCCAGCATGTCTCCTTGTGGTGGCTCACGTCTCTGTTCTCTGTGTCCTGATTTCTGCTCTAAAGCATGCAGCTTTGAAGAAAGTAGACTATTTTGTCCATCCTTTCTCCACACCAAACCCAGTGTTAGTCATGACTTTCTGAGACTCCTACTCTGGTCCAACGTGGCATCTTGCTCTGACATGTTGGGCCCATGGCAAGAGAAAGTGTGGCATGTTGGGGAGCAGACCTCTCCCTTTGTTGTGATCAACCAGTCTCTACCCAGAGTCCTGCTCTGCTTTGCTAGTGTAAATGGACAGTGAGAATTTAGCCATACCATGGGCTTATTTGCAAATATTAATAGCTTTGTAGGAAAATAAAAAATATTACTTCTCAAAAACTAAACTTCATTGAAGGTACTTGAGGAAGGGATTAAGATGCAGATTTCCAGGTTGCATGGTTCTGATTTCATTATTTTAAATTGAACTTGGGATCTCCCTTTTAAGCAGACACTGGGCAGAAATTCTGCTGCTCCTGGTCCAAAAGGAAAAAAAAAGGCAATGAGATACTGGGTGTCCTGTATTTTATTATCTACTGCCACTATGACAAAAATCAATTCCAATGTCAGTGTCCTTCTGGCTCTATCCTTTGGGCTGCACATTTTGGATCATCAGAGGGTAGCCTTGGTGTTTTCGTATTGATCATAGTGATGTGCATATAGGAGCACAGTGGTATGGATAGGAGCATAGTGGTGTGGATAGGAGCACAGTGGTGTGGATAGGAGCATAGTGGTGTGGATAGGAGCATAGTGGTGCGGATAGGAGCATAGTGGTGTGGATAGGAGCATAGTGATGTGAATAAGAGCATTGTGATATGGATAGGAGCATAGTGGTGCGGATAGGAGCATAGTGGTGTGGATAGGAGCATAGTGGTGCGGATAGGAGCATAGTGGTGTGGATAGGAGCATAGTGATGTGAATAAGAGCATTGTGGTATGGATAGGAGTATAGTGGTGTGGATAGGAGCATAGTGATGTGAATAAGAGCATTGTGGTATGGATAGGAGCATAGTGGTGTGGATAGGAGTATAGTGGTGTAGACAGGAGCACAGTGATGTGTGTTTAGGAGGGTACATAGCTCAATTTAGAATATAGCACAGGGTCCCACCCACTAAGGAACATATGGGATAGATTACTACATTTCTCTAGTTGTAAAGTAAACGTGCAGTATGATAACATGCAGAACGGAAAAGAGTTCTTGGGATGACAGACAGGGCACCGGCATTCTATGATTCACTATGATATAGTTCTTCTGCAAGACTCCTGATTCCTATTGGCACACACATAACAAATCAGCCCAACTCCCATATTTCCCCTCTGAATAAACTTTCTCATATGTCTAAATTTTACACTAAACTCACAACCAGACATTATATGTACAAACATAGGCATGCAGTAAATAGCAGAGCATAATACAAATACATTGCTATTTCAACCCTTTGATGTAGACACTTTTTGTAGTGGAAAGCATACATTTTGAAGCCAGATGACCTGAGGTTAAATTCTAGCTCTGCCGTTTAGTGGCTTCTTGATCTTAAAGGCATTAGGGACAGTCTTTATGTCCAAATTTCTTCATTAGGATTAAGCAAGGAATCTTGTAAAAACACCCACAAACTTGCTTAGACCCTAATAAGAAACCTATGGATGTGAAGTACCATCTGAATTTCTAATTTTCTGGATGCTAAAGGATATAGTTCTCAAATTTCTCTCACAGAGCTTATTACTCAGGGTTCTTAATAGCATACAAATCATTCAAATTAAGTAAAAAGACCATCTGTGAAATGTAATGAGTGGCTCTAAGACTTACTAAATACACGGAGGATACAGATGCAGGAGACAAGTGGGAACCTAGAGAGGCCACACCAGGACTGCAGCTCAGCTCACACCCCTGAGCAGTGTGGCCACCCATCCACCACACCTGGCTCTGCTACCTCCTCGAAAAATCTGATTCTCCAGTGTCCCTACCTCTCGTACTACTTGATCCAGATTCAGGTACCCGCGAGTTAAGAGGTGACTCTGGCCACACTGGGGCCAGGGGCCTATCCTCCAGCTTTAGAGGTCAGGAGGTGACTAGACTTTTCTGACTTCTGCATTTGGAACTGTCCAGATATGCAAAAGGAATTCGGAAGGCAAAAGGCTACCACGGGGCCTCCTCCTTATTACACAGGTTCCCCCGTGTACATCACCCCTGTTTTCTTTCTTTCTTTTTTTTTTTTTAAGATTTATTTATTTATTATATGTAAGTACACTGTAGCTGTCTTCAGACGCACCAGAAGAGGGCGTCAGATCTCATTATGGGTGGTTGTGAGCCACCATGTGGTTGCTGGGATTTGAACTCATGACCTTCTGAAGAACAGTCAGTGCTCTTCCCCACTGAGCCATCTCACCAGCCCCATCACCCCTGTTTTCACATGCATCTGTCCTTAAGGTGAGGGATTTCTGCTTCCAAGTTCACAGGCAGTTTTCTTCGGTTCTTCGGCATTCTTTCTCCCTTCCTCTGGCCAGAATATGGGTGCCTGCTTCTTTACCGCCCCCAACCCTCAAAAGTCCAAATCTTGTCCCGTCTTTCAAGTGCTAACACAGATGTCTTCTTTATTGTGGTCATCATCAGCCCCACCTCTGGGACTAACTTGCTCTTTCCTGAGTCCACCCGGCCCCTTCCCAATCTCTCCTATTTTGACACTGGCACAAAGTTTTACAAATTGCATTATGCCTCCAATAATCTGGCCTTCTTCCTCTCCTGGACCCAAGATGGGGCTCCTCAAGGACATGAAGTTCATACCATTCTCATCCTGTAGCCTTAGTTCTTAGAGCCTAGGAGAACCTTAGTATATATTTGCTAACCCAAGCATTCGTTTTTCAGTGTTTTCTCAACGTATGAGTCCTTTCCAATAGACAGGAAACAACTCCATTTTAAAAGTGTGTATTACCCATGGAAATGAACACTGCAAATGGTGGATGTATAGGTGTAGCGCTCTCTCTCTCTCTCTCTCTCTCTCTCTCTCTCTCTCTCTCTCTCTCAGCTCATTTTCTGTTAATAAAAAAAGGCCTTCACACACGTTCTAACAGAAAAAAATATGTTGCCTAATGGGTTTCTTCCCTATAGATTCCAGTTTTGCTGGAGTCTCTTGGTTCTTTGAACCAGAGGCACCAGCCAGGGCACAGTAAAAACAAATAAAACAAACAAACAAACAAATCCCACACAGGTCTAAGCCCCAGGAGAAGTTATGTCAAGTCCTTGTAGCCTTTCTGTCCCTGGCACCCAGTACAGGTGCAAGGCTGCCAGGAGCAAACGGAGAGACATCCTGCGTGGTGATGGTGGCCTGAGCAGAGCGTGACCCACAGCTTCCCGCCACATGGTCCGCCCTCGGGGGTGGACTTCGCTGCTAGGCACTGACCTCCCAGCCCCCGAGAGACGGCACGTGACCGAGAAACTTTGGCGGGCGGCGGCGGCGGCGCGGGCGGCGACGCGGCGGGCGAGCTCCCCCGCGCGGCGAGCTCTGCTGCGGGGAGGCGCTCGCCCCGCGCCGCGCAGCCTGTGCGTGCGGGAACGGCCCCCGCAGCCCAAGCGGACTCTGGAGCCGGCGGCAGCGCGCCTCTCGCTGGCGCCGGCGTCCAGCGCCCGGGGCCCGGCTGCGCGGCCAGCCCCGAGGGCTGCGGCGCCAGGGACCCGCGGGGCCTGCGCTTCCCCGCCGCCGCCTGCTGCCGCGAGGTCATCGGGATCGTAGCGTGCCAGCCGATGCCCACTTTCCCGACTCTGGATCTGGATGGGAAGTTGGGGAAGATGGATAGGGTCGTGTTGGGGTGGACCG
This sequence comes from Mastomys coucha, assembly GCF_008632895.1. NCBI lineage: Eukaryota > Metazoa > Chordata > Mammalia > Rodentia > Muridae > Mastomys > Mastomys coucha. The sequence continues at coordinate 63,649,263 of NW_022196891.1, forward strand.
CTGTCTTCTGGTTAACAGGTAAGAGTCCTTTGCTACGGCGACGGATAACTTTATATGTATTCCCACGGTGGTGGTGTTCCACTCCACCCTCGTTTTCCTCCTTTTTGACGATATTAAAGCTGCTTAGCCTGTGTGTGTGTGTGTGTGTGTGTGTGTGTGTGTGTGTGTGTGTGTGTGTGTTTGGATGATGGGGGAGCCAAGGGAGAATGCTGGATTGCAATGAGCTGGATGGAGATGCAGGTGTTTGACTCACTAGCGCTATGAGGCTGTTCTTAGGATGTATATTTCCCCTCCAGACAATGGTTTTTCCTCCTTCTTTCTCTGAGTTTGTTAGGCTTCGAGTCCTGGGCAAAGCCTAAGGGAAAGCTCAGAAGGGGTTGATTCATTAACAGCACTGGTTTTTCTGGAGGCGGGCGGGGGGGGGCGGTAAGGGAGTGTCTCCCCAGCTGCTTCCCTAGAGGAGGAGGGAGACCCAGGGGGCATTCTCTGGGGCTCTCTGCTCTGCAGGGGGAAAGGGCTTGGAAAGATGAAGAACAGGCTAGATTGGCTCTGGAATTTAAGGCCTCATCAGTCTTACTGGAGCCATTTGGAGAAGATAAAAGACAACCCTGCGATAGATCGACGCCCCTCCCCCCAACAAGGTTAATTTGTATGGCGGTTCAGAGGTAACTTCGGCGGTGCCTGTGGCGCACCTCTTCTCCTTTTGTGAACTTTCTTCCCATCTTCAGGTGCTAGGAGAAGCCCTTATTTGTAACACGATTCAGCAATTCTGGGTTAAGAAACAAGTGGCGCTGGGGTGGCCACCTCAGATTCACAGAGTAGCCCCGCAGAAGGAAAAGTGGGGCAGGGTGAGGAGGCTTTGGATGGCTTTGGGTCAGAGGCAACCAAAGAGACAGTGGAGAAAACAGAATAAGGTGTCAAAAGGTCATGCTGATAGGATCAGGTCAGTCGCAGGCAGAAGAGAGCAAACGGCTGCAAGAAGAAAAAAGTTTGTTTCCTCCGGGGCACCCATCAGCTTCAGGAGGGTGCGGTAGGGTGGGGTGAGATGAGGTGGGGTGAGATCAAGACACTAGGAAAATGGGATCCAGCTTAAAATAGCCAAAGCAAATCACTGAGAGGGGAGAAAAGGCATGTATGAAGGAAGAAAGGCAAATGCCCCCTCTTCTTTTACCCTCAGAATGAAATTATCAATTGCCTGAGTTCTTTCCCCATGGCAAATGATAGGTCCTAACACTGCTCTTGCCCCCAGCTGGGATGAGGGGGGGGGACACCCTTAGCAGAGTTAGCCTCTTATCTTGGCTGCTCTCAGTTCCTCCCTCCCACATTATTCAAATATGAATCATCTAATTCCAGGGTTTGGCTGATCCACTCTCCCTCCTCTGGCCTCCCAGTGCTTTCCACCTCCGCCCTCACAGATCCTAACTCCCAGAGTTGCCTCTACGCTTACTTGCCATCTTCAAGGGGACTGGGACTTGCGGCCTGTGTCATGGCTTCTCTGAAGTCAGGCAGGCATCTTAGAAGGTCTGTGACTCAGAGATGCTTTTCTTGACGCCCCCCCCCCCTTCATACTGGGTCTGCCCAAGAGGAGTACTCTGGGGACTCATAGAGAGTGGGAGAAAAGCATATGGGCTCTCGAGATGGCTAACAGTTTCTTATGAAATGGAAGCCTATTAGTGGAGGGACCACAGGAAATCTAGTCCAGCCCGCTCTTCGTTTATAGAAACAGGGGTGCAGAGAAACAGTACACATATTTGAATCGGAATCTGGGACGACGCCTCAGCCCTCTCAGACCCCAGCCAGACTTCTGTGCACCAGCTCCACCTGCTTCCCTGGGGTTTCTGGTGGGAGGCTCTGTTGTTTTATTTTTTGTGTGTGTGGAGGGAGGCGCTGCATTGTCTGTGCCTTCTGCCTTCTGCACCTGGAGAGCTGGCTTTGCCTGGAAACAGGCAACAGGTTACTTATCAGGGTGTCTCAGCTGTCAGATGGCAGGGGGGATGTGCAAGGGAGGCTGCTGTCCTGGGATGCCACTGACTACCCCCTGCCATCCCCTGACCCGCCCCCTGCTGTCAGAGGTGCTGATGGACAAGGTGCCTCTCAGCTCCTGTAAAGTGTGAGGGCGATAACAATGGCTGCCAGGGAGGGGGCCTGAGGAGAGAGGTGCAGTCAAGGATGAGAGAGGGCTTTAGACTCATTCCTCACAAAGGAGCCATATGAGGAAAGGTAAGACATTTCGGTCCAGTCCAATCAGTGAATTCTCTCCTGAGACAAGGTTAAAAAAAAAATGGGAGGGAGAGAGGAAAAAAGCGCACTAAAAATGAGACAGAGCCAAGAACAAACCACATTCATTCTCTCCCTCCCTACCCCCCTTCTCCCTCCCCTCCTCCCCCACGTTCCCTCCTTCCACCTTTCTACTCCCCTGTTTTGCTCTAAGGCAGACTGAGCAATTTCTAATCAACACTTGGGTTCTTCTCCTCAGGCTGTACAGGCTCCTTCCTTGTCTTTCGTTCTTACTGAAATCCAGTTCTTCTTCCTGTTGCATATTTAGCCTCATGATTTCTCATTGTCAGTGCAGTGCTACTTCCTGCAAGAGATTGATTTTGCTGTTGTTGTTTTGAACAAAACAAAATGCTTACCAGCTGCTAGTTTAGCAACAGGTGCCCTCTAGCAATGAGACTTGGAGGAGGGCTCGTTCAGTCCCCACGCCCCAGTGTGGAAGACCTTCAGGTTCAGCCTCCCCTGGTAGCAGAGGCTGTGACAGACAAGGCAGCTCTACTATGAGAGAGTCCACTCCATGGGCTAGCTGTAGGTTTTCCTAGAGACCATTGAGCGGCTCTGTGAGGGAGACTATTTGCCTATTTGTTCTATCAGCTTTCCTGTGGGGACCCATTCATTTGCTTATCAACCCATACATAAGGCTTGCCCCTCAACCCCTGTGGCTTCTAGAGGCAAGAGTAAGTACTGAGACCACAGTGCCAATGGACACAATCCTTACCCTCAGTCTGGTTGGTGAATTTGCCGTAATGGTTGCTGGTTCTGTAAGAGCTGTGTAGGTGCTATGGCAACCGGAATAGGCATACTCTATCCAAAACGTGGGGCTCTCACCCAAACTGACTCCGAAATGAAGCTGTTCCTGAAGAAGTGATGGCTGAATTGAGAATGTCTTCATGCAGTCAGGGAGTCACGGTCGTGTCCTATACACACTGTGCCGGGGTTAGTAAGAGTGAGGTACAGCCTCTGCCTTCAAGGAGCTCGATCTGGAGGCAGAGGCCCTGGTTGTGGGACTGTGGACAATAGTTTTAGCATTGTGTGGAAGCAGTAAGAGAAGTCTTCCCTAAGTATTGGGAGATGCCTCAGGAAATCTACTTACCCTGTGAGGAGGAGAAAGGGAGGTATTGGAGCGGGGATGTTACCTGGGCCACTTTGCTCTCTGGTGACTATGTAAGGATGGTGCTATGAAGTCTTGAGATCCATCTCAAGGGGAGGTTTCAGGGTTTGACACTATTACTGATGCTATGTTGTGCTTACAGACAGGAGCCTAGCATAGCTGTCCTCTGAGAGGCCCAACCAGCAGCTGACTGAGTCAGACGCAGATACTTACACCCAACCACTGGACTGAAGTCGGGGACACTTGTGATTGGATTAAGGAAAGGCTGGAAGAAGCTGAGGAGGAGGGCGACCCCATAGGAAGTCCAGCAGTTTCAACTAACCTGGACCCCTAGGATCTCTCAGTCACTGAGCCAGCAGCATACACTAGCTGGTTTGAGGCCCCTGACACATACATATATAGCAGAGGACTGCCGGGTCTGGGCTCAGTGGGAGAAGATGCACCTAACCCTTGAGAGACTTGAGGCCCCAGGGAGTGGGGAGGCCTGGCGGAGGGGGAATATCCTCTTGGAGATGGGGGGAGGAGGAATGGGATGAGGAACAGCAGGAAGGGCAATGGCTGGACTGTAAAAAAATAAAAGTAAAAAAAAAAAAAAAAGAAAAAAGAAAAAAAAGAAGACTTAGGGTGTTATTAGTCTTGGGAAAGGAAGGCTCTCTTAGGAACTGCTGGTACCTTAACTTTCATTACCCCCCTTCATACCCTGGGTAGTGCCTACCCTCCCTCCCTTCTTTGTTCTGCCTTCTTCCACAAAAGGGACGTTGTTCCTATCCAAACTTCTTTCAATATTCTATCCTAGCCGTCCCCTACCCACACTCACCATCGCCAGCCTGGGTGCTTCTCACTGGATTAGAAGAAGGTACCTGTCTTGGTTCCCTGACCGCTGCCTACAGTTTGGACACGTGAGTCTTCAGAGTGGCCGATTTACAAAGGCTCGAGTTCTGGAAGCTCTGTGCTACTGTGCGTTAGTAGTTTTAGTCCAGGCACTCAGTGCTTGGTCTAATGTTAGCAGTTTTAGTATGGGAACACGGAGTATGGAAGGATCCCTAACCTGGGAGCTGACGGTTGGGTTCAAGAACTGGCCCTTCCATAAAGGGCTGTGTAGCCCTGGGCAGGTTCATAGCTTGTTCTTCTAGTCTCTTAGATGGGCGGTTTCTAGGGTTGCTTTTGGCTGTGTGATTCTGAGTCTGAACGTTTTTTTTTTTTCTCCATTTAATTTTGGTGACCCGCTACTTCACCCGGTGAAGGAAACAATAAATCACAGTTTTCTTCCGTGTTTTCCATTCTAATTAATGTTTAGAATGAAAAACAAAAAAAAAACCCACCATCTAGGAAGGGAGATCTGTTGTTGAGATTTTTCAGAAGAACAAATGGTTAACATTAAGCTTTTGGAAGGTGGTGGTGGTGGTGGTGGTCAGGGTTGGGTGGTCAGGTTAGGTAGAGAGAGGTGAATATTTTGGACTAGGTGGCCTGAATCCAGGCCAGGATGGCCTTAGCATATTCCTCCAATTTCCAGAACCCACTTATGTTTTCCTTCCTTTGGGCGTCCTTTCTTCTTACTCTTTAGTCAGAAGCACACAGCAAGGTAATGGCTGTTGGCGGTGGATCTCGGTGTTTTCGTGCTATGGCGTTTTCCTCTGTGTTGGGTGGCTTTCATATACATTATCCCATCTGATCCTTCTAAAGTAAGGCCATTCTTACCTTCTTACACTCAAGAAGCCCAGGGCTCAGAAAAAATAAAGGACATATATGTCCATGGGATTTTATTGATTAAAAAAAAAAATCATGAGGTGTGGCGTGTCACCACTTTAGCATAACTTGGCTGTTTCAAGTGCCAGGATCCAAGGGAGGCATTCTATTTCGGTTAAGGTGGCTCAAACTGTAACCCTTCACGTTAGTGAAGATACATGATGACCATTGTGGTGCTTGGGGTACCAAGGGCTAGAGTTTATGGAATTTAGGGAAACAGTGCAGGGGAAAATGAGAGAGAGTGGCTGCTGGTTTTCCCTAAATTAAGTCCTGAGGTGTGTGCGCAGGGGAGAGTGTACAGGGAGTACTCCAGAGAGGCAGGGGCTGTGTCCTCGAGACAGAACAGACATGGCTGAGCACTTGGCACTAGGTGTTGGTGCTATACACCCAGGAGCCGTGCAAGATGTGGCTGTGCTGTATGCATGCTTAAAATCGAGGCTATGGAGGTAGGTTTTTGGCTCTCCGAAAATGAAAAGAAAGCATCTTGGATGACTGGAGTTCTTTGTGGGCCAAGAAGCAAGAAAGAGCTCAGCAGAACACGCTCCTTCCTCCGTTCCCCTTCTGTGCCTGGAGCTTACAGGATGCAGTGCTCTGCCTCAGAAGCAGAACGCTCACACTGTTCCCCCTTCTGTACCCAGCCTTTCCAAGGGGCTGATACAGAGGAGAAGCAGGGCAGAGGCTGCAGCGTGTGTGTGTGTGTGTGTGTGTGTGTGTGTGTGTGTGCGCGCGTGCGTGTGTGTGTGTGCGCGTGCATGTGTGTGTGTGTATGTGTGTGTGTGCGTGTGTGCACGTGTGTGTGCATGTGTGCGTGTATGTGTGTGTGTGCGCGCGCGTGCTTGTGCGTGTGTGTATGGGTAGGTTTAGCACTAGCTGACTTGGATTTGAATGCTAGCTTAGTATTTTATCTTATTTCCTTTGACTTAGACATGCAAAGCTCACTCATCTCACAGTGCTAGCTAAATAATTAAAATTAAACCTTGTAAAAACCTCTCAGAACAATGTTGGGCACACAGTAATAGCCCAGTACTTCTCACGGACGCAACTAGGCATATTCATTAGCATTTCGATGCAGCATCAAGAAATAAACCTCAGTAGCTCACTTTAGTTGATATTTATTTCTTAATCATGTCACATGGGAAGCTGCAGTTGATTGTGGGCAGCTGAGCGTTGGCTTGGTGGACTTGACTCGGTACCAGTGTGAAGGGACAGGCACTAACTGGTCATGTTGTTCTTACAGAGGAGGGCGAATGCTTGGGAGGATGGGGTGGGAGTATAGAGGCAGTGTGTAGAACCAAATCACACAAGTGCCTTTAAACAGCCACGTGGACATGTCCTGTGACTATCTGCTCATATTACACTGGGCAAAGGGGATCCTGTGGCCCAGTGTATAGTCTGTGGAGTTGGGATGGTACCCGTACCCAGAGAGACCAATGCAAGATTGGAAAGGAAATGAACAGTGAAATCCATCCTCCGGACTAAGTCATCCAACAGCTGTAATCTTGTCTTTGCCATGTAGCAGACTCTTTAGAACCCTGCAGAATGGAACTGTCGATAACAAAGGCCGCAGATGACTGAGTAGGAGATTCTCAGGCAAGGAGATGTGATGCTGCTGTGGACTGTGGTGAGAGCTGGAAGCAGTGATACTTGAGGAAGTCCTGGAGAATAAGTAGGAGTTAGAAGGGAAGAGAGCTATGGGGATAAAGAATAAAGAAATGTGCAGAGGAAACCAGCTGTGTAAAGGCTGAGAACCAAGAAAGGATGTGATATTTTTGTGTGCGTGTGTGTGTAAACTACAAATATTTATCTGTGTCTGAAGCACTTAGTGCTGCGGGAGCCAAGAGAAGCCCCTTTATCCTCCAGAAGGCTAAAGGGAGTCTCGAGAAGAAGAGTCAGAGCCAGGGGCATGCCATGATCAAATGTGCATTTCAGAAAGACCATTTGTACTCAAGGTGGTGAATAGATTAGGTGTCGGTAAGGAGTCTTGTAAGGGAAGGTCTGATGCGACCTGAGCCTATATGGTATCTCCTATATGAGATAGGAGACAGACATGGGGGCTGGAGAGATGGCTTAGAAGTTAAGAGCATGGGCTGCTCTTTCAGAGGTCTTGAGTCAATTCTCGGGAACCACATAGCTGCTCACAACCATCTGTAATGAGATCTGATGCCCTCTTCTGGTATTCGGGCATACATGCAGGCTGTATACATAATAGATAGATAGATAGATAGATAGATAGATAGATAGATAGATAGATAGATAGATAAATCAGAGAGGGAGGGAGAGACTGACAGACAGACATAGACAGACTTACATGGTGGTAGAAGTATGACTGGCTGGATGCAGAGGTTGAAAGGGAAGGGATGTTAAGGATCCATCTAGATTTCTATCTTGGGATCTCTAGGAATCCGTGGACATGATTAATATGAAAGGGGAAACACATAAAGGAGGGGCATGGAAATCCCTCCATCTCTTTCTCCTAACTAATTATAGCCTAGGCTGCTATAGTTAAGGTACCCTAAGCCATACTGTGTCAGTTCCTTTATGCAGTTCTTGATAAAAGCAACTTACGGAAGAGCTTGATCTGGCTCACAGTTCAAGGCTCACCAGGGTAGGGTGGTCTTGGTTGCAGGAGCCTGACACACAGATCACATTGTATCTGCAGTCTGAAGCAGAGGGAGGTGAGTGCTTGGCACAGTACTTTCTCCTTTTCATGTAGTCTGGGACTCCAGCCCATGGCATGATTTGGTCTACATGGAGGTCGGTTCTTCCCACCTCATTTAATGCCATCTCAGTAATTCGTCCCAGACATGCCCAGCGTCTTACCTCCTCAGTAATTTTAGGTCTTATAAAGCTGATGCTCTTACCTGTCAGACAGAGTGACTAATATCAAGTACTTTCTTTTTGTCTTTCTCATTGAAGTTTGAATCTGTTAGGCTATAGCTACCATTTCTAACATGTGGCTCATAGCTGTAGGTTCTTCTCAACAAGGAAAATAGAGTTGAAGGCAAACATCTTGCTGGCAGAAAGGTGACCTAGAAGCTGTATACCTTGTTTCTCACTTCTTAAATGTAGTCATACGGCTACAGCTAGCTGCAAGAGAGTCCAGAAAATGTGTACATCCTGATGGTTTGTCTTGCCAAATGAAAACCTTAAATGTAGTCATACGGCTACAGCTAGCTGCAAGAGAGTCCAGAAAATGTGTACATCCTGATGGTTTGTCTGGCCAAATGAAAACCTGGGATGTCCTTTTGCTAAAAAGGATAAATGATTGTGTTTCTCTCTTTTTGCAGGATGAGCTTGAATATGGTTTTTGTTTGTTTGTTTGTTTGGTTGGTTGGTTGGTTTTTCTAGACAGGGTTTCTCTGTGTAGCCCTGGCTGTCCTGTAACTCACTCTGTAGACCAGGCTGGCCTCGAACTCAGAAATCCACCTGCCTCTGCCTCCCAAGTGCTGGGATTAAAGGTGTGCGCCACCACTGCCCTGCAAATATGTTTATGTAACACAAAAATAGAGACTAGGGCTATGTATTTGGGCCTGGGGCTCAGGGGAGGTCTAGACAGGACACACAGACAACAAGTTGATAAAGGTCGATAGGAGCCTTCTTATATATTCCCTGGTTTGTCTAAATGGCTGAAGTTTGACCTCCATGAAAGAAACGCGATGATTTCTAAGGTCCTTCTGCATTGCTGGATAAAGACTGACCCCCTTTCAGCACTGCTTTGGTTCCACTGGATTGGCACACAAGCTAGCTACACATTATCAATAGTTCAGTTCAGATCCATGGATGATAAAACAAGTCAGATTGATATGTGTGGTTTTCATCTACACGGTGGTGGCAGAATGGGAAAACATGGCCCAGCTGGAGATATAGGAATTATACTTAATGAGTGGCAAGCTCTTTGTGCATGGGCATCAGAGCCATTGGCTGAAAATAATAACTAGGCCATGAGCAAAGTTTATGTGGGTGTCATTGACCATAATCCTATCTGAAATGGGAACATAGTGTTGTACTTTGAGATTCTTAGAAGGAAAACTGGAATGCTGTCATTAAAAAAAAATTGGTCTTCAAATGGTCTCTCTGGTTACCCCAGGTCTAATGTAGATGGATTCAGGTACTGGGGCAGCAAAGAAGAGACCCTGGTGTTGGGACTGGTCTTCTGGGCAGTGTATTCAGATGGTGAGTTCTATACTCCAAGATCAGGTTGTGGTCTAGACATGTGTGGGGATGGGACTGAGGATGGGAAGGTGGTGGTGAGAGGTGATGGAGTCACATGATGAATCCTGGGAATCAGACTCGTGAGACCAGTATCAGGGCTCAGATCTGAGTTTATTGAGCAGTGCATAAGCTTATATACAGTGTTTGAGCCAATCCAAGCCCCTAAGTCCTTGGCCAATCATATTTTGCCACACCATCACCATGCCCCAATGAAAGCCCTGCTGATGAGGTTATTCACAAGTATTGGCGGACGGGGAAGGGAGAGGAGGAGCCATATTAGATCTGATGCCGTGTGGTAGGTCAGAACTCTTTGAAGAGTCGCAGGAGCCTGTGGTCCTCGCTCTCCATCCCACATTTTTCCTTCACAAGGTTGATCTCCCCACCCTCATGGACAAAGGCATTGTATTGACCAGTGTGCTGTAAGGGATGCTCCCCAATACCTCTGACTGGTAAATAAAAAGTAGAGCCTACGACTGTGCGGGGGAGAGGAAGATGGGACTTCGGATGAGTAGGGGGGTCGCAGGTAGGGACCACAAGGGAGAAGAGACAAAGGAGGAGGAGAAGAAGGTTGGCCTGAGGACACAGGTGGAACAAAGCAAGTCTTAGTTGTCAAACAGCACAGGATCTATGGCTGGGATGTAAGATAGAATAGCTCAGAATCTGCCCAGTTTAGGCTTAGCGCTTGTTAATAAACATACCAGGTTTCTGTGGTTTTTATTTGCAAATTATACAGGGTAAAGTGCATGTAGAAAGGACCTGCAGATAACTGGGAGCAAAGGGGGGCATAGGAACCCTGCCCCCCATAAATTACTACAATACCATAGTTCTAGCCAGTTTAAGCATAGAAGAAATCTTTTTTCAAAGGACTTGGTAAACTTGGGACTCAATGGGAAATGTAGAGAACAAAGCTCAGAAAACAGGCAGGTACTAGCTGATGAGTACTATTCTTAGTAAAGACTTTTTATTTTATTTTTTTAACCTTGATCAAGAAGATGGTTTCTGCTTCTAGAAGAAAACTGTCAAGCTGTATTTTCTTTGTCTTTAAGCCTTTAGCCTGTAGGTGGACACTGGAAATGCTTTGCTCCCATCCTGAGTACTCAGAGATGCACATTCATTCTTTACTTGGCTGGACTATAGGCTAACCCCACTGGAGATGTGTGCATACCTTCTATTCGTTTGTCTACATTTAGAAAGCCTTCCCATTTGTTGTCTCTAAACATGTCTTGGGAGGTTGAGACAACATGTTTAAGATGTGAAGACAAGTGATAAATTTCTTACGTTTTTAGCTTGAAGGTGGGAGAAGGAAGGTTTGAGTTGCCATATTGATAGTCTCTAGGGAATAAGAAACTTTTCAGATCTGCTTTGGGGACTTGCAGATGCTTGCGTTGACACCATTATATGCTTACATCTGCATGCCCTCAGGATGGGTAAGCTTTATACAACGCTTCTAGAAGGATGCATGTCTCCAAGGACACTTGTCTGTGACCTTAGCAGCAACTTCGCTTCTCTAAAATGGGGATGTGCTTATAGAATGGCCTCTCAAAGATGCTGGAGGAATGGCTGTCAACAAGTGGGGAGAGGAACTTGCTTTGAAAAGAGATGAGGGTGCTAAAATAAGAACAGCCTTGCTCTAGAGACCACCCGTGTTACAAGAACACAGTTTGTCATATGTGGATCCCTTCCCTCACGTGAAAATTTGGGAAGGCAAATTGGGACCCTAATTCGCAGGCACTGTCTGTGCTGGGGGGGGGGGGAACTTTCCCTAGTCTGAAAGGAAGCCCAGGGGGTAGCCGCTATTCTGAGCTGTCTCTGCTCACTTCTTTCAGGCAGCTCCCTAGGTGTGGGCCAGAATGCATACTCTGCACTGAGACACATTCCCTGCCCGCC
>NW_022196891.1:63660505-63661763 GCF_008632895.1 Mastomys coucha
CTACTCAGATTCACAGGCTCCTGTGTATGTTTATTTGTTGATTCGCTCCACATTTTTCTGAGACCTCAGCTACGTTCTATGGCTTGGCTGGATGTTGGGGATGCATCTTCCTGTAAAACCAAGTTTAGATTAAATGTACCAAGATAATGGAATTTGCCTTTTTCTTTGTGTTGCTAGTGCTTAATGAAGTGTTTTGAATAGGGTTTGACAGAATTAAAATACCCAAAGTCAATGTTTTCTAGAGTCCAGGGAAACAAAGTATGTATGAGAATAGTCTAAGATGATGATTCCTCCATCTGCAGATGTGGACAACTACATGGTCTTTGATAGCTCTAGAGTGCTTCCTGCAGTCAGTGATTAACTTTTAAAAGGAGGTCTGATCTTTGCAGGTGTGCTCTGTACCACACACTGCCCTGCCCCCTTTCATTAATTTATTTGCCTTTTTCTCTGCCTCTGCCTCTCTTCAGTTTTCTGGAATACCTCCCTACCTTGGTTTGGAGAGTGGACCAGATTCTTTCTGCACCTCTTAAATGATTAAGAAAATCTCAAAACTCATGTTCAGTAAGTTGTCCTCAGTGCCTGAGCTCAGAATGTCAACTTTCCTACTGTGTGCTAGCCAGTGCCCATAGTCAGAACATCAGACTTCCTACTGTGAACCAGTGCCCAAGCTCAGCATGCCTGTCTTCCCACTGTGTGCCAGCAGCTGATCTCAAAATGCCTGCTTTCCTACTGTGTGGCAATACTTGTTCCTGTATTTGCCACATCTCTCCTCAGTACTCCTCTCTGGTTCCTTTCCACTATATGTCCCTACAGACAATGGATGCAAATGCATAGCTGGAATGTATATGGGGCCAATCATAAATAAGATCTGTCTTTAAATCTTATTTTGTTTATGTGTGTGTCTGCCATGTATACCTAGAGGAAAAGGTGCATTGGGTCCTCTGGAGCTGGAGTTACAGGTGGTTGTGCGCTGCCCAGTGTGGGTAGTAGGGACTGAACTCAAGTCCTTTGAAAGAGCAGCAAGAGCTCTTAACTGTTGAGCCATCTCTCAAGACCCATGAATAAGATCTTATATCATACCAAGGCATTGGGATTTGGGAATTTTATCCTGGAGAGAATGAGGGATGAGCATCCTTTAAAGCGAGGAACTGAACTGATTGGATGATAACGGGTTTTAAAAAGAATGCTCTAAGCCGGGTGGTGGTGGCGCACGCCTTTGATCCCAGCACTTGGGAGGCAGAGGCAGGTGGATTTCTGA
>NW_022196891.1:63661968-63669813 GCF_008632895.1 Mastomys coucha
ATTGAGCTAGAAGAGTGTGTGTGGGGGTGGGTGGGGGTGTGGGGTGTGTGTGGGGGTGTGTAGGTGGTACTCAGGATACAGTTCTCACACCCAGGTGGTAACACTAGCCATATAAAGTGATGGTTAAGAACTTTGGAGCCAGTCAGCCTGGTACTCAGCATGATTGTCACTTGCTATGCTGATATATTAGGCAGGCTGTGCATATTCTTAGAGCATCAGTTTTCATATGTAAAGTGAGTGTGTTAACAGCCCCTATTTTATAGGTTTTTAAAGAATTCATTAGAATGCTATAGGAGAGGTAATGTCATACAACAATTACCAGGGAGGATGAACTAGAAACTTCGTTATAGCGGGGACAGAGGAAATCCAAGTTAGGGGGTCACAGGCAGTGAGCCAACCCTCACTGATGACCTGGGGTGCATTGTTTCCCTCACTGTGACCACAGTTCCAAACAGAAGCAACTTAAATGGAGGAAAGAAAAATTTATTCCAACTTACAGTTTCACAGGGTTTCACTCCATCATGGAAGGGGACACATGGTAGATGCACCATCATGGATTCAGATGTGACTCAACTATGCACGAGGAGATACAGGAAACATGCCCCACCCTTTGGAGAAGGGGCTGCCCCTGGGGTCAAATTAGCAAACCAAATTGGGAATAGTATCTGTATGAGGCAAATGCAGGATAAGAACAAGAGATACTATCAAGAGGACACAAGACATCCAGTCTCTCATCCTAGACATTGGGGTTAGGGCCAGATGAGCAGTTCTAGACCTACAGCTTGTGAGGATGGGTTTCTGATGAATGGGGGTCAGAGCAGCTTCGGAAATTGGATGCTACTTACCGTCGGAAACTGACAAAGCAGAGACAGGGATTATCATTTTAGTTTTAAATCTTAGCGAGCATGGGCCTCAAAAGTCTGATAAATGAACACTCAGTACCCCTGGCCAAGTCCTCTCAACCAACCCAGCTCTGTCCTCAGTCCAGGGTCCCATTGCACCTACACCTGCATCTGTGCCCATACAGTGTCTGTGCCCATTCAGTGTGCCTGAATATGCACACACCCGCCACTCTCCATTTTGACTTCAAGGACATGCGCTAGGGAATCTGTAAGCCTAGCTAGACACTGTCACCCTGGATCTCCTGACATATTCCAGCTGGCTTGTTCATTTTCTCTCTGTTCTTCCCTTTTCACAGCCAGCATCTCATGCCTGACTCTCTGCCCTTGCCTAGCTTGGGGACCACAGCTCCACAGAAGCCAAGCTACTTTGTGATAGTCCCAGCAATAACATCAGAGGTTGCATATCTTCAGTGCTTAATATGTACCATATGTAATATGTTGCCATAAGTATTTAGGATAAAATGCCATCTAACCTTTAAACAACCCCATAAGACTGTTACTATTATTATGGTTTTACTCCTGAGAGATCTGAAGTTTGGGAGTTGAGTAACTTGCCTAAGGCCATGTAGCAGGATTCTAATTTAGGACTGGTTTCCAAATTCAGACCTTTAACTAATCATCATGCTGTAAAAAGGCAATGTCTCCGAGAACGTGTTTCTTATTCTTTGGAGCATGAGTTTGTGTGTCTATCATGGAAGACGCTGAGAACTGACTAACCTCTATTAATAATTGATTAAGAGAGTTCAATGGCTTGCCTTCTTCAAATGGCTAATCTCATTAACAGAGCACAGAGCTGGTGATGAGGTTATTCTCAGCAATTATCTGATGAACAAAAAACCCAAACTTGACTCTCTCTGTAAAATAAAAGAGTAAATAACATTTGAGACCTCAAGAACGCTTTCATGGAGCACTCTTTCCCCTTGATGATTTTAGTTACCCCAGAGAGGCTGCAAACTGAGATTTTCCCAAGTAGAGCCTCTTCAGGGCACAGGGCAGAGAACTGGCATGGTCAGGTGCACAATATGTCCTGGGAATAATGCCCATGCTTCATTACCCAAACACAGCCGTTATTAATTGAAAGCATTTCACCTCTCTGTTCCACTTACGTCACCTGGGAAACTGAAATATGAGTAAAGATTTGAAGAATTACAGGGCCAAAAATTGGTGCTGTATCATTTAAAGAGTAACTGTAAAGTCATGTGTGTTTGCTATTGCAGGCGAGTGAGTCAGGGAGAATGGAATTGGTGACATCAACATTTGGGGTGGGAGATTACGACTGAGCTAGCTTCCTGACAGAATTATTTGCCCCTCGATGGGGCCTGTCTACAGAATATGGTTATTATCAAACCTGGTGGTAGGAGATGGTGGTTGAGATGTGTAGTAGCTTCAGAATGGGACGTGAGGACAAAGGTGAAAATGGTGATGGGGTGTGTGTGTCACATGAGATCTACCTCTCAGTGAACCTCTGTTGTGTCTGCTCCCTGAAGGAGCCTGGTGAGATAGCGAGTTCACGTTGTGTTTCTGGCAGGGAAGTGCATTGATACTTACTGGGTAGGTGGAAAAAATGGATCTCAGATTGCTACACAGACTTTAAGGCCTTGCCACTAGTGTGTTGCCAGATGATATTCCAAGCCCTTCCCGTTTGGTGCCAACACTATTTTAATATACTATGCAATCTATGAGTCACCTACTACTTTCCTCTGCACAACCCTCGAAGCTCCCATCCTAATAGTCCTATATTTGCTCATCCATCCCTTTACTTATTCATGGGCAGCCTCCAAGCGCCAGGCTGGTCCAAAACACTCACTCTCTTGTGTTCACTACCAAGTTCCGTGGAATGCAGGAATCATTTTCTTGCTACAAGAATGAGGACCCATGTTTTTTGACTGTGCCTTTTGTGGAGGGGGGATGCTGCTCTGGAAATCAGGAGCCGTGTGTACGCCATGTCCTTGTCAAGGTTGCTTCGGTAAAAAGGCACGGGCACGTTCCTACGAGGTGTGTGTTTGAGCTTGAGGGTGAGCACTTGGCATCCTTTCTCACCTGTCTCAAGTCCATGCTGCCCCATGCTGGGTGGGGTGGAGCATGCTTTTAATCCCAGCACTTGGGAGCCAGAGGCAGGTGGATCTCTCAGTTCAAGGCCAGCCTGGTCTACAGAGTGAGTTCCAAAGACAGCCAGGGCTACACAGAGAAACCCTGCCTCAAAAAACAAAGCACAAACCAAACCAAACCAAATAAACCAAACCAAATAAACCAAACCAAACCAAAAGCCTTCTGCTCCAAGCTACCCGAAGGCAACCTGGCAATTCTTGCATTCAGCCCAGAAGGTCTCCAGTCTATCTTCATGTTCCTTCCTCCGCCTCTCATCACACTTCTGCTTTTGCTTCTAACAGAAGTCTCCAGGCTAGAAGCTCTATAGACTCTCCATCCATGTGGGAAATTCTATTCTCATTGCTTAGAACTTCTAGACTCTAACTGATGAGTTCTCACAGGTGTTTGTCTCTCAGACTCCCGTTGGTATCTTGCTCATAGACATCCTCCTGTTCTCCTTGGTCACCAGACTTTAGCTGGCGTCTCTTCTCACCTGGTTTTTAGTTTCTTTTCTTCTTTCAATTACTCTTAAAAGCTGTTCAACCTAGTCTACTGCTTTGGAGCTGAGGTTTCTCTTTCATAAAGAGACTTCTTTGCTCCGCTATTTTTTCCCCCGTTTGCTTGGTTACCATCTGGAAGGGAAGTCGATTTGTCTTGAAGTCATACTTCCTGATTTCATTGTTTTTCTATCAAGTATTTGTTCAGTACCCGTGGGCTTCATAATCCAGACAATATATTATCATTTCCTGAAATGACATGAAAAGAAATACAGAATTGTCACAATAACTGTGTACAGGAGAATACTAGGTATGTTGCTAACACAAAGAAGGAATGACCAGGATGCCCTGGTCAAAGGAGGCCTTAGAATTGGGTTTTGAAAGATGGAAAATTGTTTTCCCAGGGAAGTGAAGCAAAGCATTCCAGAAACAAGGGTCATTATGTCAATGACCTAGAGATGTGGAATAACACGGGTCACTCAGAGAAACCCTGAATTGTTTGGAATTTGTTGAGCTTGGTGCTCAAATGGAGTCACTTCAGAGGGGTGAAGCTGAGGGCAAGAAGTTAAATGATGAATGATTAGAATATCTTGCCGAATGTGGTGGATAGTTTCAATTATGAACTTGATGAGATCCAGAATGACCACAGTTATAGCCTCTGGGCATGCCTGTGGAGATGCTGTGGATTAGGTCGAGGTGTGAAGACCTGCTCAGTATGTGTAGAATCCGTCCCTGGGCTAGGAGCCTGAGCTGTATAAAGGGAAGAATGTGAGCTATGCCCGCACATTCATACTTCTGTTTCTGCACTATGGGCTGAGTGTGACTGCCTGCCTCAAGCTCCCGCTGTTCTATTGCCTTATCATGATAGACCGTAACCTGGAACTGTGGGCCCGAATAAATGCAGAACAAGGATGTCAGGAGGGAAGATGATACCGTGTGGTGAGAGGTGGGGTCCATGGTATGAATCCTGCTTGGACATGTCCCTTCTGTTTTGCAGCCATGGTTGAAGGCCTCCAAGTCACAGTGCCTGACAAGAAGAAGGTGGCCATGCTCTTCCAGCCTACCGTGCTCCGATGCCACTTTTCCACGTCCTCCCACCAGCCGGCGGTGGTTCAGTGGAAGTTCAAATCCTACTGCCAGGATCGCATGGGAGAATCCTTGGGCATGTCTTCTCCCAGGGCTCAAGCACTCAGCAAGAGGAACCTGGAATGGGACCCCTACTTGGATTGTTTAGACAGCAGAAGGACTGTCCGGGTGGTAGCTTCGAAACAGGGCTCGACGGTTACCCTGGGAGATTTCTACAGGGGCAGAGAGATCACGATAGTTCATGGTAATGATGCCCTTGTTCTGAATGTAGGAAGTGGGAGGGAGGAGAGTCAACCTCTTATCCTCTCAGTCGCTCAAGGATCTGACTTTATGGGAGATGGGAAGCAAGGGCCCTGCCGTTTTGCTCTGAGTGACAGGGATGGGGGGTGGACAGCATAGCATATAGGAAGCAGAGATAAACTCTGGAGGAGCCCTTCAGATCCTGGCCTTCCATCTCAGGGATTGTTATCAAAACTGTTTGAAATGGGTTTTAACAGAACTTGCAGCAGACATTCTATACCTTGATATGGCCCTCCCTGCCTCTTTACTGACCCTGAAAAGTGGACTGTCCTAAAATTTTCTTTTCCTGGAGAAAGGATTTGTGAAAGCTACAGAGCCGGGAGGATGAAACACTTCCACCCTCTCTCCAGCTCCCTAAAGCTTTGGATAAGAAAAGTCATGTGTCTTTTGTGACGTGAGTCTCAAGTCTCACGACTTCCTTGATTACTAAGTTATTTGAAGAAATCAATTTATTTCTAGGAACCCAGAATGATTTGGGAAATTACCCTGTTCTGAGGTGCCACTGTAGACCTGCTTCAGAAATAACAACTACTCTGAAAGTGGGCTAGAACTACATCTATCTGCGGATGTACCCTAACTATTCTCTTGCCTTAAGGATGCTAGTTTGTATTATTTTGTTTGAAATGAAGTGAACGTTTTCCAATCGGTAGCTGGGCAAAGAAGTAGAGTTCCACTGATGTCCCAGAAGGGCGCCCCTGTCCCAGGCCCCGTCGCTCAATGCCTTCCTTCCAGAGGACAGAGGTTTACGAGCGGGTCCTCTTTTTTGTGATGATAGATGCAGATCTTCAGATTGGAAAGCTCATGTGGGGAGACAGTGGACTCTACTACTGTATCATCACCACCCCAGACGACCTGGAAGGCAAAAATGAAGACTCGGTGGAACTGTTGGTGTTGGGTGAGTGGAAGCCAGGGGCAGCATTTTCACCTTAGGCTGCTAGCATCCTGTTCGTTCTCTCCCTGCGTGCGTTAGCACACTGCATACATGACTTTTACCTTGTGTGTGCAGACAAGCCTGTTGTAGAATCTTCTCCTTCTGGGATGTACTTCTGTTCATCATGCCTTGATGAAGGCTGTGGCTCTCTCGGGAGCACTGGGAGAAGTGTTCCTGGCCTCCTGAGCATCCCTGCCTTTCCTACTTTCACCTTAGCCCTGATTCCCCTTAACCCTTTTCTTTGTCTTTTTACATGGTAGCTAATTCTATGAGAAAAGACCCCTGGAGTCTTTGGAGATGCGTACACACCGATGAGCTCTATCTCTCTTTAGTCTCTACCATATTTCAAAGGCCCCTGGCATTTTCTTGAACTCTTGAATTTGCCTCTACTTAAGATAATCATGAGCAAGGTGTTAGTGAGCCAGAGAGTCTCGTAATAAAGCGCATCCAATGAGCAGAGCGACTTAGAGGTGTGCTAAGTTCAACCGGAAGCGTCCAAGTTATTCTCAGGCAAATACTTATAATCCTTACAAATATTACCTGTTTCATAACTGAAAACTCCTTGCTTTGACTACTTTTCCTCTTGTGGATTGGAGGAATGTTAGTGGGAAACAATCTCTTTGAAAACTGACCGCATATTTTGCATTTCATAAATGTTGGTTAGATAAAAACAACAACAACAACAACAACAACAACAAAACTTAGATTAAACCAACACAGAAAACAAAGAAAAGCCCTACATCAGTTGTAAGGAAAGAATAATTGAGGCTATACCCTTTAAACTGTATTCAGAAGACATCGTGGTGGTTTTGTGTTTGTTTTTCTTGTAGCCTCCAAAAGTTAGCTGACAGTGACTTAGGGAACATCCAGGAGTGCCTTGTTTGAAATGTAAATGAAGGTTAAGGCTGATTTTTTTTTAATTTTTCTCTCCATGAGAATCTCAATACATAGGGATAAAGTGGCATTTTCTATTTAGAATTTTTAGGTCTGTCATGACTTTGGCAAAACAATAGTTCTCATGCCTTAGTCTTAGAGTCTACAAACTGAACTAAGGTAATATTGGTCTTTCTTGTTATCAGGCTGACTTAAGCATGATCCTTAGGGCCAACACAGAAATTAAACTGCTGTGGTTTGTGGGGGCATATGAGTTATTCAAAGGAGATTGAAGGTGAAGGAGTAAAAGATTTATTGACAATGTCAAGAATACCAAGAGATAAGACTTGAGTTCTGCTGTGGCTTTTTAAATCAGACAGAATCTAATGTGTGTGTGTGTGTGTGTGTATTGCCTAATCTTAGAACTCTAATAGCCAAGTTTGCAGTAACAAGAAGTTTGTTTAAGCTGGCAGTTAGGTATTTGTGACCTAACTGACAGCTACTGGACCGAGGCAGCCATCTGCAGAGAAGTAATTGTGTGTGGATGGAAAAAGTCCAGGTAAGAAACCACTTTAGATAATTTGGTCCCATTTCAGCAGATGGGGGGCAGGGAATGAATGGAGGGAAAGTTTTGTCATCTGAGGTGTACTAAAATACACATTCCTCTGGATCAAATCCAAGCTAACTGCAGGTTGAGGAGGCCATTTGGGGGGCTCAAAAGGGTCAGCAGCTGGTGAATGAACAGAAGGCTCGATGACAGTGGTCACCATTGATGGGAGGAGAGATGAGGAGCAGAGCCCAATACTGAGAAGAAGTGACAACAAACGAAGGCCACCGCTGTCAGAGCTCTACATAAAAGCGGAACCACTAAACCGATGCACTCGCAGCACAAGTACAGCCCTGCTTTGCTCTATGCTAATTAGAAACACCCGGAATGGGATAATTTACCATGGACAATTTTGGGCAAGACTACTTATGACCATTATTTAAAGGAATTGTTTGCAATCTATGAGCGCATTAAAGTACTAAGTGCCGAATTCTGAGTCTTTATCTTGGCACCCCTCTATAATCTTTTCTCAAAAATACTGTCACATTAAAAAGAAATTAGAGTTGTTTGGTTGTTATAGTCTGCAGGCTATTTTGTTTAATAGTCTTTTTTTTTTTTTTT
>NW_022196891.1:63669824-63696202 GCF_008632895.1 Mastomys coucha
TTTTTTTTTTTTTGTCCCCTGGGAGGCCAGGAAAGTAACCTGATTTCTGGGTTCTCTGTCAAAGAATGGGGTGGCCTGAAAAGATTACAAGGGCTCATAGCTTGCTAATTACAACACCATGAACTAGTGGTTATCGAATTTTCCATTAGGAATGGCTAGAGGATTCCTTTTGGTAAAAAGAAGGGCTTAAAGACCAAGGGATGTGTTTTTAATATTTGGAGTGAAGGTTTGCACAAGAGGCATTGGAAACATACTCTTTGCCTGGCAGGTGGTTCATTAGCGAGAGGAATGTGAGCCAGGGGTTGGATATGGAGGCTGCTGCAGAAGCACAGATGAGAGATTTGAGATTCTGAACCAGAATGGGAAATGGAGACACCTTAACTGCCATTCTGAGACCAAAGCAATCGATCTTGGAGATGTATAGAAGGAAGTGAGGGAGATGAGTCAAACAGGATGCAATGATTTCTAACTAGGTGGGTAAGGGGTCATCCCATTAACTAAGAAAGGGGACATGCATGGAAATGCGGGTTAGAGAAGCAGAGGGGTGAGTTGGATTTTGAACACGTAGAATTTAAGATGTCTGTGGAACACTACCAGGGCTCCAGGGGTTGTGTTTCATTGGGCCATTTTTCATAGCTTGATACCTGTTACATTAAGTAATGTGAGTAGTGTTACCCAAAATTGTCCATGGCAAATTGCTTGCTGGTAATTGCAAATGTAAGTCTGGAAATCAGAAGAAAGTGAAGACAGAAGACAGTGGTTTAAGAATCATGACCAAAGGGCTATAGAGATGGCTTAGTGGTTAAGAGCCCTGACTGCTCTTCCATAGGTCCTGAGTTCAATTCCAAGCAACCACATGGTGGCTCACAACCATCTGTAATGGGATCTGATGCCCTCTTCCGGTGTGTCTGAAGACAGCTACAGTGTACTCATGTAAATAAAAATAAATTAATCTTTTTTTTCAAAAGGAATCATAACCAATAGACAGGCAGAACCACATGAAAGTAGATGAATCACTCTAGATACTGCTATAAAACGAATGGGGCCAAGAATAGAACCAACCCATTGGTGGTATGTTCTGGCATTACTTCATGATAGTGGTAACATTGATTCTATATATGTTCTTTTCTTCCATTCCTTACAAAACTTGGAGTTTCATAATAACAGTGAATGATGGGTTCTACATAGCCAACGGCCAATACCTTTCCATGTTTCTATTTGCCACATCAGGAGGGTTCTAACATAGAGATACCTTAAAACGGCAAAGGGACAGAGTGTCTAAGTCATTCTTACTTTGTGCCTCTTTTTAATTTTTTTTTTATTTTTTATTTTTGTTTATTTATTTTTTTTTTGAGACAGGATTTCTCTGTGTAATACTAGCTGTCCTGGAACTCACTCTGTAGACCAGGCTGGTCTCAAACTCAGAAATCCGCCTGTCTCTTCCTCCCAAGTACTGGGATTAAAGGTGTGCGCCACCACTGCCCGGCTTACTTTGTGCCTCTTAAATGTTACTGAATACTGCATGTCTCTGTTGACACAACACACATCTGCAGTCTCAAGTGAAATAATATGGCTCCATTTCATCTCATTTCATCAGAACGAGATTCTAAACCCAAATAGGAGGTAGAGAGCCTTAACCAAAGTTTTGAGACCAAAGCAATCAATCTTGAGGAAGTAAGGGAGATGAGTCAAACAGGATGCAAGGATTTCTAGCTAGGTGGGTAACGGGCCATCCCATTAACTAAGAAAGGGGACATGCGTGGAAATGCGGGTTAGAGAAGCAGAGGGATGAGTTGGGTTTTGGACATGTAGAATTTAAGATGTCTGTGGGACACCACCAGGGCTCCAGGAGCTGTGCTTCATTGGGACATAAATCGATGACATTAAGTAATATAAGTAAGTGCTTGGTCACAACCATCAGTCACAATCTTCTCTAGGTATATAAGTGATTATTAGTGATAAATTCATCAGAAACTATGGTTGAAAGCACTGGTTCTAGTTAACTTAAGGGAAAAGAAAAAAAATGCATTGGAGGGTATCAAAACCAAAAGAAGACCTAAAGAATTTACCTTTTTTTTTTTTTTAAAGGAAAGAATTCATTAGCCTCTACACAAACATCTCCTAACCTCAGTGACTTTTCGGCCCAGAAGTTTATTTCTACATTTACCACAGTCAGGAGGATAGTGTCCCTCCAAGCGGTGGCATGGGATTCTAGGCTTCTCCTTTGTTTGGCTCTGCTGTGTTGGACTTCTGCTCCCAGATAAAGGGAGTGGGGATGGGGGTGGGAATGGATAAATATATGGATGCTCAACTGGAGCTTCTTAGGATCTAGATCTAGTAGTGAATGGAACACTACTTTAGTCAGTTTTTTTTTTCATTTATTAATTACTTATTCACTTTACATCCCAATTGCATCCTCCTCCTCTCCTCCAAGTCCTACCATCCCAAGCCCCTCCTCTCATTAACACCCCCCCCCCTCTTCTCTTCAGAGAATGGGAAGCCAGCTTGAGTACTACCAAAGGTACATCAAGTCTCAGCAGGACTAAGGGCATCCTTTCCCACTGAGGCCCCAGCAGGCAGTCCAGCTCGGAGAAGGGGATCCAAAGGCAGGGAAGAGTCAGAAACAGCGCCCCTTCCCCAACCGCCCCCCTCCCGCCGCCATCCCACCCCTGCCCCCCCTGCCGCACCAGTTGTTAGGGGATCCAGATGAAGACCAAGCTGTGCATCTGCTACACATGTGGAGGGAGAGGGCTAGGTCCAGCTCCTAAATGCTCTTCGGTTGGTGGTTCAGTCTCTATGAGTCCCCATGAGCCCAGGTTAGTTGATTCTGTAGGTCTTTTCTTTAGCCATTTTGGAAGAAATAGAAGAAGATAACAGTGGTAAACATAGTAGTTATTCTCAGCGTTGTTAGAGATGCTTCAGGGCTCCTGGCTTTATGTTGTGGAAACCATTGAAAAATATCTTTAGGGCTCTCTTGGTAGGAAAAAAAAAAAAACATAAATGCTATTTTCCATTCTTGTATTTTCCCAACCAAAAAAAAAAAAAAAAATAGCCTTAAGCGAGAAATCCCAATTGGCCCAATTAGATCAGTTGTCCATTGTTTAGCCTCTCCTCAGAGGCTCTTGGGAGAGAGTCCACCAATATACAGAGAATGAATACCTGAATATCCACCACACACACACACACACACACACACACACACACACACACGCCCCTAGTAAATGTCATCTGGAGGGATACCAGAGCTGTGCCCGCTCACACTGAAGATAAGCTGTAACTCACAATGCTTTCCTGTAATACTTTTCTGGGGCAGGAGAGTAGCTATTATTTCTCTCATTTCTAGTTTAAAGGAAACCAGTGCCCTGCTGATATGGCTGCACCCCAGGTTTTTAAAAGGTGTCAGTGATTAAACCCCATTGCTTTTAATTCCTAAATTATCTGTTTTCATAACACCACAAGCCCTAAGATGCTGTAGCTTGAGCTATGTACTAAAAAATGTGGTTGCTGCTAGGGGCTGTGGGTCAGGATCTCCACTCACCCCAGGCTTGCCTCCTTGGTTCTCTGCATTTCTTCCTTAAACTCTCTCAAACCATTGACCTAGGCCTTCGCTTCAAAGACACAGTTGGCTCTCTTCTAGATTGAATTCCTCCCCGCCGGGCATGAGTCACCCCTCCTTCCACCCCATACATCTGAACCT
The DNA here is from genome assembly GCF_008632895.1 of Mastomys coucha. NCBI lineage: Eukaryota > Metazoa > Chordata > Mammalia > Rodentia > Muridae > Mastomys > Mastomys coucha. The sequence continues at coordinate 63,673,522 of NW_022196891.1, forward strand.
CGGTGGCCATGGAAGCTTGTTCAGAGGTTTCAGAAATATCCAGCGATGCATGATTCACGGAAACGGGAGGACAACCAATGTTTCAACATTAAACAGGAAAACTATCCCAAACACCCTTTGCTGTCTTTTTTGATGATTCAGAAGGTGAAGTCATTCTGAAGTTGGGAAGAGCACACGGTGTTTTGGTGCTTTGAGATGGCCGTGACGGATACCTTAGAGAGAGGCTTAGACAGGGTAGATGCAGGCAGGGCTGCGTCAGCAGACAGTCACAGAAGGTGGGGTGTCCAGAGATCAGCCATTTGGGATTAGACATTGGTCTGGGGTCAGTGGCAAGGATTGGCTGTCACCATGCCGCTGTTTGGGTGGGAGTAAAGTTCCCTGGAGCAGCTCCAGCTGGCAGGAAGAAGATGGTCACCATTTCAGGAAGGCCCCTGCAGAGAAATTATTATTTTAAAAATCTAAAAGCAGCCTGCCTTGTTCTTACTTCTTTCTATGTACCATATAAGGGCCTGACCTCTTCTTTCTGATGTCCCTTGTAATAGCTTGTTGTTTAAAGGTCTTTAATTTTAAAAGGGGGTCAGGGACCTCTGTGGAGATGAGGCTGAGGGAAACACTCCTGTCTCTAGCCTGGGATTAGAGTAAGAGGAACCGAGCCAAAAGGGTGCTTAGCTCAAGCTAAATGGTAAATAACAGGTTTTTTCAAATTTGAAATTATAGGTGGTTGGGAGAAATCAGAGAAGCTCCTTCTCCAATGAGCTTTGACATATAGAACCAGTTCAATCCAGGTTGCCTAGATACAAGGAAAACAACATGGCTTTCCACAGGCTTTTCAGTGATTTTTTTTTTTTAAATTTCATTTCAAAGGTCCCTGGATTTAAAAATTAATTCTCCATAGAAGGCAATTCCTCAAATTGCCATTCACTGCTTTGTTTTGTTTGAATATTGTTTCTATTTCAGAAAGAAGAGACTTTGCTTATTGATCACACTTTAAACCAAACAGGAAAAAAGACAAGAAATTATCCCTGCAAGAGACCAGTCTTTTGAGCTGTTATATTTCCACAATTATCTTGATCGCAAGGGATGGAGGTTCCAACTAACTTAGGTGTATCTTTGGCTTAGGTCACAGACAAACCCCAGGGCCATTCCGAGATTCAGTAAATGAGTTCTGGTGGCCGATCAGGGTGTCACAGAGCCAGTCTGTCCTTGCCTCTCCCTCCTGCTAGCTCCTCGGCTCAGGCAAGGTCTCTTCACATGAAGCAGTGAGTACTCAGGCAGGCCTCTGCCTCTGCCTGCCTCAGGAGGATAGACAGGCGTCTAGTCTCTGCAGAGTTCCTGTAATAGTCCTGCTGTTGCAGGGACGAAGTGCACCCCCATTGGGGCTGCAAAGGGAAGGGGAAGCCCTTCCTGAAGGAAACCAGGCAGTTTCCAAATGGAGACAAAAGGGATGCCAGGCAGGCAAAAACACACAGTTAACATTTTGTGGAATTTGTCATCAGTTTCTGCTTCTCTATGGGCCAAATGTAGTGTGCTAACTGAGGAGGCCAGAAATAGGTGTGCTCTCAGCAGGTCCCTGCGAGCAGGCACCAATTTGGGATTGATTCTTTCCCACAAATAACAATGCTGCAGAATTACCTTTGTTTTCCTGTCACTTTCCTATTTTTTTCCTCCATCTCCTCCTGCGACTTACCCAAGAGTACAGCGCAGATTACCTAGACAAGTAAAAGAATGGGTGGGCATGGATCTTTTTTCTATTTTTTTCTGAATTTAAGCTATTCACAGTCCTGTGTCTGGTAGAAATAAATGTCTCTGCTCACTGGTGTTTTTAAAAGCCATTAAGAACTGAAGAAATAATCAATGAATTTTGGGGAGGGCTCTTCAATGGAAATATTTCCTAAGATTGTGCGGAAATGCTCTAGCACCCACCCCTGCTTTCCTGCAGTTCCAGTTTGATTCCTGTCTGGCATTCCAGTGATTTCAGTTCAGACTGTTTAGAAAGGCTACTTGTTGCCAAGTCACCCCTTCTCCCAAGGCTCCCCCTCCCCCTTATCTCCCTCTTTGCCAGCCACAGCCCGGTGCAGCTAACCAGGGAGATTTGCCTATTAGAAGGGCCTCAGCTCCCAGAGTTCCCATGGTAACAGCCTCCTTGGAGGTCTTTTGTTGCCTGCTAAAACTTTGATCTCAGAGAGTGGCTGCTGCTGTTTCTCTCTGGAAGATTTACAAACAGAGGAAGAAGGGTAAACGAATTGGGGAAGAAAAAAAGAAGTTTACTCCTGGCAGAAGGGAGAGAGGGGGGGAAATGAATTACAAGAGACACACTCTGGCCCTAAGTCTAGAGGGAACCTTGGAACTTCCTGACGCTCTGCATTCCCTCCCCACATCTCATTTGCAGATTCGACCATGCTTCAGGGTTGGGCTCATCCCTAGCAGGATGGAAACATTCTACTTCAGCACACATCAGCACCTTCAGAATTCTAGATGGGGTGAGATAATCCCAAAGACTCTCATGAACAGAGGGGCAAAAATGAGAAGTGGGTTTTTCTGGGCAAAGCTCTAATGTCTCCTCTAATGTCTCTTTGTCCTGTCCCTGGCCTGGTCTGCCCTAAACTTTACTCAGGTGCCTCTGTTGTTTTGTTTTTATGAAGAATGAGAAATGTATTGAAAGGAGAGAGGAGAGCCAGAGGAGTTACCCAACATCTAACTCCCCTTAGAAACTGTAGCTAGGAGGAGAAAGAGCCATGAGTCCCTCTAAGATATGGAGCCAGGCCTTTGATGTTACCTTCAAGAACTCATTGCACAATCCTAATCTTGCTCACTGTTAAGACCCCACAGAGCAGGTCAGAATCACTTCAGTTCAGACTTCTATTTAAATTGTGATAAAAAAAAAATTAATGAGTATTTTTTAGCTGTACTGGGATGCCACACAGTAAAGACACAAAATACATAAATGACTTCATTGTGTCCCTATTAAAATGTTGTGTCCTTTGGGAAAATAAAAGTTGTAGTTTGGTGGCGATGAAAGAACAGTCAAAAAAAGATGAAAACTGTGCTTGGATAGTAATAGGTATCTATGCCACAGATTCTCAATCGAGGGGTACTTTGCCCTCCAGGAGACATTCGGCAATGTTTGGATGCTTGTTTTGCTTGTCACACTGGCCAAGAGTTATGAACCCAGTGAGTAGATGCTGGGAAGGCTTGGCGCCTCCTACAATACAGACCAGCTCACGATACTCACCGTTCTTACTTTCTACAGCCCAAATGCCAACAGTGTAAGTAAGTCTGTTTGGATACCGGGCATGGTCCAGGGTGAACATGGTATAGAGGCTTGGGGCCAGACAGCTCTTGGTGTACTAATAGATGCTTAGTTTACCAATCTGTAGAAGAGAGGGGGTCTTAAAGGTTATCCCACATGCTCAAGATGTCGAATCGAGGAGGTGGTACGTCGTCCGGAGCGAAATTCTGGGTTTCCCTGGGTCTTCCGGTGGGAGCTGTGATCAACTGTCGACAACACAGGAGCCCAAAACGTGTATATCATCTCTATGAAGGGAATCAAGAGACAGCTGAACAGATTTCCTGCTGCTGGTGCGGGAGGACATGGTGTCGGCCATAGTTAAGAAAGGCAAAACAGAACTACGAGAAAAGGTACAACCAGCGGTGGCAATTCGACAACGAAAGTCATATTGAAGAAAAGATGGGGTGTTTCTTTATTTTGAAGATAATGGAGGGGTCGGACGTAGTAAACAATAAAGGCGAGATGAAAGGTTCTACTATCACGGGTCCAGTGGTAGAGGAGTGTGTAGACTTGTGGCCCAGGACTGCATCCAATGCAGGAAGCATTGCATGGTTCTCCAGTAGGCTGATTGTTAAGGAAAAAAAAAAAACAAAAACCTGGTGGATAGTAGTTCTCCTCCCCCTTGCCACTCTCTACATGCCCCACCAGTGTATCATCCCTAATCTGAGCGAATCCTCTTTAAGGAAATCTATGTTGAGTACTCCGGCTAAACGGTTGGTTTTCCTTAAGCAGATTTAATGGACCACTTGTGAACTGACCATTAAGAACAGACTCACATTTTCTTACTGACACCCGCGCGCCCCCTTTGAAATCATCCTGATGGTGATAAACTTGGGGTTTGTCTGACCCAACACCCTTGTTATCTTTGGGTTGCCTCATTTTGGTTGCTATTGGAAACACCTCATTTTCTGAAGACTTAGGGATGCACAGCTCCCTTCAACTACATTAATCAAGCCTTGCAGCCCAGGGAAAGAAGGGTGCCTTCACGGAATGGTAGTTGGTTGGAAAATATACTCAAAGATTCCTGACTTGTCACAGCTTTGCACTGCCCTGTTACACTTAAGAAAACAAATGAGGCCTGGCAGATGCTCAGAGTGCCCAGTCCCTCAGCACCCATAGCTCAGGCTGGGGCCAAGCTTGCTCTCCCCTTCCTCCTCACATGCAGCCCAACTCACTGTTTTTGCCTCACTTGTTGCTCATCCCTGTGGGAGGAACACAGCCTTCAATTAGCGTGCATTCCTGACCACCTCGGTTGCCGTGGTTACCCCGGGTGGCGCTGAAGCAGCTGGGTCAACTCGCGCGCTCTTTGTGGCCTAGAGCCCTCGCGGGGGAGGGGACGCAGGACCAGCGCTGAAGTGGGTGGTACCGGGAAATCGGCTCAGTCCCCCGAGGAAAGAATGGCAGTCCCTCAAAGCGAGTCAGGAGACAGTTCCATTTTCTCCAAAGCCAGCTGCCGCTATTCAAAGTATACAGGTTTGGTTCACACGGGGACTGGCGCCTTGGATTTTGTTGAATTGGCTTCCCAGAGAGGGCTCTGGGAAAGGGTCCATGAGTGAAGCCCTTTATACCTCAGGAAGGCTGGCCACCAAGGAAAGGGCAGGAACTCTGGCCTGCATGACCTTTTGAGCTGTGTACCCTCTGTGCCTGCCTGAGAACTCAGGGCATTTTTTGATTAAGAAAAGTTGTGGTCCCTGAATATTGGATCAAGTCTGGTTGGATATCTTTGTGCTAATCTGTTTCACCCAGCACAATAAAGTGTAAGAAACCACACTGGTCCCCACAAACTCAATTTCCTCCTTCAGTGGCATCCCGCCATCCTCATCAAATTTTGAGTCAGTCTAGCTCTCTTCTGCATTCCACCATCTCAGACCAAGTCAAGCATGTTATATTACTAATGATATTTTCCATCCATTCACTGTTTGGGGGCCGGAGGGTGGATCACTAGAGCACTTTGCACAGGCTAAGTACCTTTGCAATCATTATTATTCTTTGTTAGTTTGCAGCAGCGTCTGTCCGTATGCCTTTTAATTAGATCACACTGTGTCACATTGTGTCCAGTAATCATTTTCTAGTTGCAATTTTTTTTTCAACAATCTCCAACATTTTCTACATCCAGAAATTATAATTTCATTATGTAAGCAGAGGGATTCCACAAGCACAAGCTCATTTCAGCCATTCAGTGCAAATACCAGGAGATTAAGAGGCACCGTGACTTCATGGGGATGGGGGTGGGGTGGAAGTGGGAGGGGGACAGCTGGAGTAAGTAGACCCAAGTTCTATTCCTCGATTGATTTTAGGCAGTTATACAACTTTCCTTAAGATTCTTAATCTCGCTGTTTTTCTGAAGACATCGGGTGGGAGCTGTGGCATGAACTAACCTTTGTGGTCCTTTTTAACCATAAAATATGATTTAAAAATGTGTAAATAGAAGAAGTCATGGCCTTTGACCAAACTTACAATCCACTGCCAAAGAGCTGGAAGCATTTATTAACAGTTAATTGCAGATGGTCCGATAGTAGTCATTTTATAGAGAGAATTCACTGTTGGGGTTATTCTCCCCTAAGTCTGTAATTTAAAGTGAACTAAAATATAAAAGACACAAAAGGAAAAAAATAAACACAAGAAATGCTTAAATACATAGTGTATAAATATATGTGAAGGAAAAGGAGGCTCTATCCACATTTGTGACAGATAGTCATAAACTATATTTTTTGGAAGCATGGTTGCCATGGGAATATAGAATAAAATCAGGCATGTGTGTGCCCCTGGGAAATTTCCAAATATATTTGATATTTTAAATAGCCATAGAAACAACCCTTCAAACATGGCCATAGAAACACCTTTACACACTGGGACAAGAGCCAGAGGAAGGCACCCGCTCTCCTCCGAGAGAAAGGTGGGAAAGCAATTTTTTTTTTTTTTTTTTTTGGTTTTTCAAGACAGGGTTTCTCTGAGTAGCCCTGGCTGTCCTAGAACTCACTCTGTAGACCAGGCTGGCCTTGAACTCAGAAATCCACCTGCCTCTGCTTCTGAAGTGCTGGGATTAAAGGCGCACACCACCACCGCCTGGCTGGAAAGCAATATTTTTGGGGATCGGGAGTGGAGAGTGCGGAGGGTGGATCCAATACAGCCTTGCCCTGCAGATGGATCCTGACCATCCCAGGAAAGTTCACCGCAAAGGACTGAGAAGGCATTTGCTATCCTCCCGAAGAGGAAGTTCACTAGCACGGTGCCCTGGCACACCTGAGAGTGCCTCTTGTTATTTTACTCAAAGAAACGGACAGAGATCACCATGTTCCGGGCAATACAAGGATGGAAGGACTGCCCTTGCCTCACCCTTACTCGAGTTCCTCTCAAGTAAGACACTCTGTCTCTGCCTGGTGCATGCTAAGGAGCCAGATTTAGTCTCCAAAAACAAGTTTGCATGGGATCTAGAATTTCACTTCCGTTTACACTTTGAAGGCTTGAACCATCAGACCCCGAGCAGAAGTGTGAAGGGCATAGACAAAAGCAATCATTTAGGGTAAAATTTACATTCGTATTACATCTCTATAACGAATTCTCTTAACATACGCTAGCCTGGTCTGTTTTCACTGGTGTGAGTGAGGTGGCAAGATGTTCTGCTGCCTGGAATACATTCTTGGCACTGAACACTGATTCCCGGATGCTAACTGTTTTGCCTGTATGTTGAAAACTGATGCATGCATGGATTAACAATGGAACAGTTTCTTTATCTTTCCTATTAAGGGCCTATGGATTGGGTGGAAGGTTCTATAATGAGCAACATGTCAAAGCCTAGCTAGAAGTGCGGCCTACCAAACCATGGGGATTTACTCTTGGAAAGCTTTGAAAGTTCTGAGGGGTGAATGAGGGGCCTTCTGGTGCTAGACCTGTTAAGATGCTGAGCTTAGGGTGTAGTCCCCACTCTGCTGGGACTTCTAGCTTGCTAACATAGGCACGTGTAGAGGAATCACTGCTGAGAGATAACTGAAGGTGTGCGTGCAGTATCCCTGGGGAGCCTGGGAGAGGAAACATCTTGTTGTAGCAGCCATACAGGGCTCTGTCAGAATATATTGTTAGAGATCTGTAGAGCAAATAATAGGTACTGGACCAATGCAGTTCAAACACTTGTTTTGCTAAAGAATGAGATATACTACCTTTGGGGGCTCTGAATGCCGCTGAAAGAAATAAGCACTTTGGGAGAAATGCTGCCAGGAAGTAAGCTACGAAATGTGTCAAGACAAAGCTATGGGTTGAAGAAGTAGGAAGTGCAACAAGGACTACGTCTCTCACTAAAGCCCTGGGACCAGAGGGATCCTCATGTTCGAAAGGCAAAGGGGATGGCTACTGGGTAGAAGCACTTTGCTGTAGAAGCATAAGGTCCTAGGATCTCTCTTAAGTGCCAGCTGGACAGACTGTCTACAACCCCAGCTCATAGAAGACATAGACAGAGGTTACTAGAAGAAGCTGGCTAGCGAGATGAATTAAATCAGTGAGCTCTCGGTTCAGGTAAGAGACCTTGCCTCAAAAATTAAGGTAGAGAGCAATTTAGTAAGATTCCTGATGCCAACTTCTGGCCTCCATGTGCATGTGCACAGAAACCTGCACACACGTCTGTGCCCCAGCACACGTGAACATTCACGCCATACATACACACAGTCAAAAGAGGTTGACAAAAACAGGCATAGCAGGAAGGAAATCCAAGTAATTAAATTAGAGTTCTTAGGTTGGCGTTTGAGCTACAGGGGTGGGCGCGGCTAGAATGAACCTCACAGGTGACCTATCTCTATTCCTGCTTCCGTCTACACCCGACAAAATAGTCACATCTTTGCTGAGTGAATGAATGAATGAGTGTGGGCAGGAGACATTCTGAAGTGAGCTGGTTTCCAGGAATATGTACAAACGGCTCAACTGGGGATAACTTGAAAGTGGCAATCTGAGGAAACAGCTGGCTTTGACAATTAGGAGGTAAGTGATGCAAATCATGCATTCACAGTGCACGCTCCTACCCTGAGCATTCAACCCAAGGACCACGTGTGGCTGTGGAGTGTATGCCAGCATGCTATGAGACTGATAATGTTTGTATGTGTGCATGCACAAGCTCTTTGGGTGCTTTATGCTTCTGGCTTATTCATGTGGAAATTTCCTTAAAGTAATGGATTTTGCAAGCTTTGCAGAAAACTGAGCGAGTACATGAAAGCCACATTTTCTATGATCGTTTGAGCTATGATTTGAAAAGAGTAAATATGGCCTTCTATCCACAGGGTCTGCTTCCTCTCTTTCCCTTAGACATTAAAGTGACTTGTAATTACCTCTCTTAAGCTGAATTCTTGAAGAATAACAGTGATTCACAAGCATGGTGAAGCTCTGCTAAAACCCAGGCTGTATTTACTGCTATTGTTTCCGTACTTCAAGATCAGACCCTTGCTGGGCACGATAGGACAGAAGAAACGATAGCACATTTCTAACTGACAGTAGCATTTCTTAGGAATTGTTATGGAAGGAGCTGGAAGCAAAATGGTTTTCAGAAATATAAGATTGCGGCATAAATTCAATTTTTAAAATGCCGTTAGCTCCAATAAAATCAGAGTCATGGTGCAAAAGCCGGAAAGCTCTATGCTTTCCTGCTGTTGATGTAGTGGTGTTGTCTCTTATACCCAAACTCTTACTACGTCCTGAATTCTAAAGACATTTCATTTTACCCACTTTACTGCAATAGTCCCTCACCCACGCCTCCCTGGGGCTAACTGCACTCAAGGCATTATGGGAAACCTTTACCTCTGGAAGCATCAGTTATTGACATATGCTACAGGGAAAATGAGAAGGTTGATGTGTGTCTGCCTGTTAGAGTGTCAAAGTTTGTGAATTTCTCTCCACGTTTCTGATATGTTCTCTCTTTAATTTATAGTGTCCAATTACAAAACAATGAAAAAGCCCAGGGTGCAGAGCAAAGGGCTCTTCATTGATCTGTTCCCCTATGATGCCCGTTCTGCATCCCCAGAAGTAAGAAAGGCTAAGAGGTGCTGTGTCGTACTGTTGCTTCGAAATCTGAATTTGAACATTGGTAACCAGAGCTGTCATCCTGCATGTAGGAGCAATGTGAGAACACTGTCAAGGAAAACCAGACAGCCTATGGGGAAATCCAGCTTTTGCTGTGTGCGGAAACTCTTTGGAGGTTGCAAGTTCATGATCTCAGGGTTCTGTACAACCCACAGACGTATTTTGTTTGGCTTCTCCATTATTTAAAAACAATATGAATTAAGTTGCCTAACATTTTTAAAGTTATGGTATTTCATCATCAAATCTGGAATCTTGTGAACTTGAGTCGGGGCTCACCTTATGCATTCCTATTGGCCAACAATTGACTAGAGCCAAACACTGGTGCCCTCATAATGACACTGCCACTTGAAAGACCCCGATGCTCTCAGTTGTCTCACAGATATACAGCTATGCTCATTTGCACCACCAGCTAGCTCCTTACAGACCTTTGGGATTTGAGGTCCCATTCTCTGAGTATCAGGTTGGAGAACTAAATATGGTGTCCAAATGAGGATATTTTGCAAGCAGAAATTGGTACTACTTATTAATAATTACATCAAACCCATGGGCATAAATCAGGATTCTCTCATTTAAAAAAAAAAAAGATGTGTATACCATTACATCCCAGTCCTTCCATCTACTATGAGCAGACTGAGACCAGGAAAGGGAGCTATTTGCCTGAAGTAGTCACCATATACATCATTTCCTACTACCTTGACCCCCTACTCCAGTGTTTTTATGGTATAACAAGTGGAATAAGTATGAAAATCATATCCTCTTTGGCCATGTGGATATTTTATAGTTGGTTGATATTATAGCCAGATGTGGTGATAACACATCTGTAATCTAAGCACTCAAAGGCAGAGATAGGAAGATCGTGAGTCACATGCTAGGCTGGGCTACATAGCAAGACGCTGTCTCCAGAAACCCAAATTAATGAAGGAATGAGTAAATAGTCAAAAGTTACACACACACATGCACTTGTCTATCATCTATAAATAACATGGCTCATGTCGTGAGACTGCCTACAGATTGGTAGCTTATATAAAGAGTAAATTTATATTATGATTCCGATTCGTTCTGTGGCCCACAGCACACCTGGAGATGTTTCAAACACTGGTAGACCTCAGAGCGTCAGAGCAAGCATACTCACAGCTCCTCATTTAACTAGATACAAGATACTTTTACTATCTGTCTGGGGAGGAAAACATAACAAAAGCCTGCCGTCGAGCGCCTGATAGCTGTTATGTTAACAAACCTTGTTTATTCCTCTCTTGGTCATTGGTTATTATACGGTAACGAGCACTAAGTGTGTGTGAGATGTCTAAGATCCTCATTTCTTAAATCCTTGACCATCTGCTTATTCCCTTGTTTCCAAGACATATTTTTAGAGAACGTTCTGGATGAGTTCATTATTATAGTCATGTGCTCAGATTTTGGTACCAAACTCCATCTTGTCTCCTACCTAGGGAGCTGTGGGGACACCTTGGGGGGGGCACCTCTCGGTGTCTTGTGAAGGACGTCTTCTACAGGACACCTTCCTTTTTTGTTTCTATTATTTTCTCTCTTACAATACGTCCTGACCATGGTTTTACCTCCCTCCACTTTTCCCAGTCCTCCCCCACCATCTTCCCTCACTCCCAGATTCACTCCTCCTTTGTTTCCCTTCAAAAAATAAGCAGGCCTAACAGGGATGCCACCCACGTAACAAGCTACAGTAAGACCAGGTGCAAACTCTCATATCACGGCTGAGCAAGACTACTCAGTAGGAAGAGGGTTCCAAGAGCAGGCAAAACAGTCAGAGACACCCTCTACTCCCACTGTTAGGAGTCCCACAAGAACACCCAGCTACAACTGTGAGGTATATGCAGAGGACTTAGCTCAGACCCATCTAGGGTCCCATGACTGTTGCTTTTCTGTCTCCGTGAGCTCCTACGAGCCCCGCTTAGTTGATTTTGTATGCCGTGTTCTCCAGGCAGGATGCCTTTCTCAATGCCTTTCTCAATGCCCATTTGGCTTTCCTTCTAAGAGACCTTGCAAGTCTCAGAAGCAGCTTCCCATGTCAGCTATGTGAAAATGGAGGTTCAAGAGGAGAGATTTTCCTGCCACGGCTCGCTATAGCAGAGCTGGCCTAAAGCATCAGCCAATAATAATATTCCTTTAGAATATGTAGGTAGCTTTCCAAATGTGGACCTGTTGCCTTGGCAGGAGGCTTGACCAGGATGCATGTTACCATGGTACCCCTCCTGCTCCTGTGGAGAGTAGAGGAAACAGAGCAAGCGATGGTTGCTTCTCCTTACTCACTACCGTCTGCCCTCAGATGCAGGATCCTCCCCTAGTGTCCCAGGTGCCTTTTCCCCCTTTGACTTTTGCCAAAGCGGATTTTTGGTGGGCTTCCTTGTAGAAGAAGAAAACAGTGACTAGCTGTGACCTCTAGACTCAAAATGTAAACCACACATTTTGTCTTCTACACTTGATCTTAGCCAAAAGGCTGGGAAGCCATAAACTTGTTTTCTAAATGAGCAAAACCCGCATGCATGTCAGACTATAGATGGATGGATGGGAAGGTATGGTGTGCTCTCTCTCTCTCTCTGTGTGTGTGTGTGTGTGTGTGTGTGTGTGTGTGTTTGTGTGTTCATTTTCAATCTGGACTAATAGTACTTCCAAATATACTTTTTGTTGCATCTAGTTAAATGAGAAGATTCATTTGTGTTTACCATTTGGAGCTCAAACACACCAGTGTTTTTAACATCTCTAGATATGTTGTGGTCCAGGTCACTAACTAGATTCATAATGGAAAGTCATCTTTGGTTAAACTACAACACTGTGGACCTGTGGAAATATGATGTTTAACAGCTACCTGTGGTTAGTGAGCCCTTGAAATGACAATATGTTGTGGATACGGGCGTAAGTGAAAAAAAATGATATTAAGTTCATTGTTTCTGTTCGTGTGTACATTTTTAATGTTATTACTAGAAAAGATGAAATGACCGATGTTGTTAGCATTGTACTGTCATTGGATGGTGCTGTCCTGGAGATGTTTGCCATGCGCTGAAATAAAGAAGGATCCAGGTGCATGCCTTAGGTGTGCCACCGTGACCTTTTATCATCACAAGACAGACAGGATGTTGGCTACTTGCATCCTGGCACAGCTTTCTATTTTGTTAGCGAAGTTCCAGGGTGGAAGTGGTACCCTGGGCCTTCCCCTTGATATAAGAATATGGTGAAAGCATGTCGAGCATCTTTATAAGTCAGATTCAGCTCCCCCCTCACATCTCCTAGTATTGTATTTCCTGTACAGCTCTTCCCTTCCCAGAGTCTCCGGGGAGCACCTGTTCTGACACCAATCTTGAAGTTTCTATGTAATATCACACAGAAGGCACTTGGGTACATACCACGCCAGCTGTGGGTGCCATATGGAAAAACCATACCATATACATATGTACAGAGTATTTCTGAAGCCAGAAGGAGTGGAGAGGAGTGTGTGTAGCCAGCCTAGCGTTATCCTTTCATTGCCTTTGAACATTTTAATCATTGAGATATCCTTAAGCCATAAATAGAACCATGTAGCTAGTTAACTCTCAGTTAAAACCAAATATGTACTTTTGTTTTGATATGGACATGGGGCTGTGTATGGATTGTATGAAAATGTAGATTGAATGTTTAGATACAGATGGGTTTGACTTTCCACTGAAGTGTGTGGAGAAGGATGTGTGAATGCACAGGGATGGCGCACGTCAGTCTGCTCAGGCAGGATTTCTCATTCGGAGGCAGAGATTTCCTCTTCCTATAAATAGTCAGAGATAAGGTCCCCTTTCTGCTTCCAACTCGGGTAGGTGCACCCTTCCCTTGGACGGCCACCAAAAGTACTTGGTTATAGTCATTCCCTTTGACCATGGCCTTGATGGACCTCTCCTAGCCCAGAGCAGACAGACCAGTGGCCCTGTGAGGGCGTGGCACGGCTGGGCGCCAGGAACAGGGCTGCGGTTTCCTTTGGAGTAACTTCTTTCCTTCTTCTTTCCCTTCTGCTTCTTCTAGGCAGGACAGGGCTGCTTGCTGATCTCTTGCCCAGTTTTGCTGTGGAGATTATGCCAGGTACTCAGTCATTTAACTCTTTATTTGCTGTCACTCCATCTGTCTGCTTCTGCGCTAGTCACTGATTAACTTATTTGAGGTTGTTTTTTTTGTTTTGATTTTGTTTTTGTTTTGGCACGTTGATCTGTATAATGTTTGTTGTCTTTCTCCAGGATGAACTAATCCCCTTGGATGAGCCTTTTGTATACCTTCTTTTTCTAGGTCCTAATATTGAGAATTAAGAATACGTGAAGATGGGGACCCAGTCCCTTGTGGTCAGGCATGCAGCTTCATTGCTTATCTCGTGGCCCATTTCAGTGTTTCACTTGTACCCAGATAGTTATATGTCCTTAAGTATTATTTATTTATATTCCTTATTTCCTAGAATATATGCTTACCCATTCACTATTATACAATCATGTTACAGTGAAGTGCCTTTTGTAACATTACCCAAAAAAAATTTTTTTTTTAAACTTAGGAAAGGCACACCTTCCTTCCTGCCAAAACACGCATCCCCAGACCCATACTTGTAGATTTAGAGCCTGGAAATTCCGAGGCCCCCAGGGACCATATGTCAAGATCACTAACCCAAATACAGATCTGCATCTCTTCATATAGCTTCAGGTGAGAGTACCAGCCAGACAAAGCAATCTGGTGCTGAACTGCAGCTTGTCGTTGAAGGAGGTTCAGGGAGAGCTGAAATTGAATTATAGAAAGGATGATACCCATAAAAGGAATAGCAGAGCGTATGTATCGTTTAGCTTTGATTTCTGCCATACCATTAAGCTCCTCCTAATAGCCACAGAGAGAGATGAAAAAATATTTCTGGCCGTTGGTTTTGGATTAAGTGAAATTTTAAGAAACGTCTAGAGTCTTCAAAATCCAGCTTCACTAATTGTTCTTCTATGAATGAATCCAGCCTTTTACCTTTAGTTGGCCAACCAAACTCAGATAGAGTTTGTCCTTATTGCTGTTATGTTCAAGGACACAGAGACACATTGTAACCGCTCTTATCAAGACTCCTTTCTATTTTTAAGCATTTATTTACCAGATTTTAAAAAATGTCACATACAGTGTTTCAAAGTAAAAAAGTTGCATCCCCCAAGTCCAAAGAAGAGTTTCTGTATTTCATTGTTCACCTCAGCTTCCTTCCCTTCCCCCACCAACCCCTTCACCGACTTGTTTATTTATTTCCCTATTTATTTATTGAGAAGGGCTCTTGTTACTGTAGGCTTGCCTCATCTGGTACTTTGCTCTGCAGCCCAGGCTAGCCTTCAATTCACAGCAATCCTTTCTGAAGAAAGCTAAGAAAGTGCCAAGATTACAGGCATGCTCTGCCCAACCACACTCAGACAGAATTCGTTTGTTTCTCACTATAACCTGCTAGTCTTCATCCTTATAGCTTCATCTCCCTATAGCTGACCTAAACAACCTCAGAGATAAACCCCACCTTCTTAAGTCATTTACTTACAAGGCTTGGGCTAAAGCCCCTGGCTATCGGTTATCCACTGTAAGAGTGTTCTCCACACAGTTCAAGTCAGACACAAAGCTTTCTCATTCCCTAGTTGAAGAGAGCTTGGCTTGGCTTTGAATGTATTACAGATGGATAAGTGGGGGTCATTCAAAACTATGAGCTGTTTGTTTTCTATCTGAGGAAATGGTGTCCCAACTGAAGGTCAAATGACTCAACAACTGTCACAAAACTCAAGTGCTCATTCTCAAGTCCTCAAAGGAATATTCGCTTAATGGGAGGGACAATTAATGACCAAACTTTAAGAAATACAATATCTACTGAAGCTTATCATAAAGGGATTTTGAATGGATGGCTTTCAACCATCTTGATCTTTTGGCTTTTAAGGAAAGCATGGCTCGTACCAGTGTGTCCAAGTCTCCAGGAGAGATGTGGTCTCATGCCAAACCCAACAGCATGATATTGAGACAGATCACCTGAGAGTCATAGTCACTTTTACATAAGCCAGATAGAATTTTGCTTCCTTTTAAATCTTTTGGATGAGCAAATTAAAGGAAATTAATGTTCAGACTCAGACAGAGTTATAAAAATTATGAAAGTAGACAAACATTAGTGGTGCTGTTCATCAGTGCTCCGAGCCACTTAATTCTTGGCTATGCTGGCTGGCTGGCATGCTTGTCTTGAGGGTGATCAAACCAAACCCATACCCTGGGGATGGGGGCTATATCTCTATTTGAAACTTTGCCTCTTCCACCCCCTCCCACATTAACCCTGGATAGTTATTGAGGTATAAGCAAGAGTTTTGCACCTCTGCCCTGGAGCTAATGACAGGAAAGGTATCCCAGGAAAGCAGATTAATATACTCTGAGCGTGGACCACATAAATGTGATATCTATAGGCCACAGAGGTGTATAGGCCTACCACAACCTAAAGATTGACAGATTTTGTTTGTTTGAAGTGGGGTCTCACTTTGTAGTTCAGGCTGCTTTGATCATTCTGTCTCAGCCTTCTGAGTGCTGGAACTATAACCATGGCCCACCATGTAAGGCAGGGACCTTCAACTTATAAATAAGATTGGCTTCATTATAAAAGACATGCATTTACAGAATCCACCGGTTAGGAGCCCAGCACACAAAAGCCCACCCCTTAGCTTTTGTCCTACCATTTTGTTCCAGTTAGGAGCCCCAAAGTCTCCAGTCACAGAGCTGGCTACTTGTTGCACCCCAAGAGAGAGACAGGTCACCTGGTTCTCTTTTCTCTGTGCCCTAGTATTTCTCACCCTGAGTGCTTCATGAGTCTGGGGTCCCTTTGTCCTGGCTAGATGTCCTTCCTTCCCCAGGTCCTTCCCACTGACATCTTTTGCAGGGAGACACCCATCCCTGCATGCCGTGTCCTGAAGTGGGGGGGAAGGGCTGCCTCGAGCAGATTTCTTTGTACATCCTTCCAGAGTGGGTGTTTGTCGGCCTGGTGATCCTGGGGATCTTCCTCTTCTTCGTGCTGGTGGGGATCTGCTGGTGCCAATGCTGCCCTCACAGTTGCTGCTGCTATGTCCGCTGTCCATGCTGCCCAGATTCCTGCTGCTGCCCTCAGGCCTGTGAGTAGGGATCTGTGGGGAAATGCGGAGCCATCCAAAGAAATATCACCTCTCCATTTGACAGCCATGTACCCTGAGTTCCTCCTCCACTCCCTTACCTCTGGCTTCAGGGAAGGCCGTTCTTGTTCTCCACCTCACCTCCATGCACATCTCTCCCTCTGCATGCGGTGTATCCACACGTGTCATGCTCATGGACATTGCAGATTAAAGGAAGGGTGGGATCAGAATGGTGATGTTTGGGGTAATGAACTCTGCACCCTCTCCTTGGGGCATTCAAACAGAGAAAACCTACACTGGTCATTGTCCTTCGGGGCAGAGAACACCCTCCTTTTATAACTGGAGTATAAAAGCTGTGATGTACGGGCTTCATCCAGCAGACACCCATGAGTTCTATTTACTCATAAGATGAACCTGGCCATAATAGGGATCAGTCCGCATTTGAGGATGCACAGGGTTAGCTTACTGGCCAAGTCCATGAAGGCGTTTCGTTTGATATCCCAACTGCAAACCAAATACATCATGAAAGAGAGAGAGGCACACTCTATCTTTAGAACCTCTAGGAATGAAACAGTGCCAGAAGGACCCGGGTTACTGTCGATGTTTTTGAAAACACAGACAGGGGGCTGTGTGCATACCCAGGGCTTGCTTTGCCTCCTGGAAACATCCCTGAATGACCCTTTTGCTAACCCCCTCTGGAGGAACCATGGTAGCTTCTAGACAGGGCAGTTCCAAGTAGAGGTGCCACCATGACAACTCCTAGATCCATGTCAGTGTTGTCCAACTGCCAGATTCTAAATACTGTAGTTCCTCCTCTGACTGCCTGTTTCATGGAGCTGGAGGAACCCAAAGTGGAGTGGCTTGGGTGATTCCAGTGAACTAGTTCAGGAGCTCCCTTGAAAGAATGGAACCCCAGGGATTCTGGGTGTGAGGGTTGTGGAGGGTGGGTCTACATAATCTCTCTTGCTCTTCATCTCCCTCCACAGTGTATGAAGCAGGGAAAGCAGCCAAGGCCGGGTTCCCTCCCTCTGTCTCCGGTGTCCCTGGCCCCTACTCCATTCCCTCTGTCCCTTTGGGAGGAGCCCCCTCATCTGGCATGCTGATGGACAAGCCGCATCCACCTCCCTTGGCACCAAGTGATTCCACTGGAGGAAACCACAGTGGTAAATGTAGTCCCAGACTGCCCCACCCGATGCCTTACCTGGGCCCCTCCCTCATTCCTTGCTGATAAGGACAGTTAGTTCTTCAGTGATGTATCTTTGGGAAAACAGTGAACTCCGTTCCAGAAATGGGGCCCTTCTAGCTGAGGCATTTACCTTCTGGAGTGTACATCAGGCTTCCCAGGGGACTGAAGGACACTCCGAGTCTCGCTTTCCTGTTCATGGTCTCATTAACTAAAACTATGAAGAGAAGGAGTTTGCTATTTAAACTATGTCATGTGGTTAATAGTGATCCCATGCTCACCTAGTGTTCAGGGCTGTGTCAGAGGGTGTGAGGGACAGTAGACTGTGTAGAGTGGTTTCTCAAAGGAGGGAGTGGGCCTTCATTAAGACAATCCGATGTTGAGGAATATGGTACTTAGAGTCCAAAGATAAAAGAGCTGGAGTTAACTACAGCATCTTCCCTGGAGGAGATGAGATCTGGACCAGGATGGATGAGAAATATTTAGGAAAACTGTGTGGCGGCTGACTGTCTCAGCGAAGGGAGGTCAGTAGTGTAGTGGAATCCCAGAGCCCAGAATGTGACCATGTCAGTGTGGAGCTTGTCAGGCTGCCTGGAAGGAGACAGAAGGGCTTGCTGGACACTACGATGGGCTTTGATGCCTGTCTAAAAGGGCAAGTGAGAGCAGCTCTAGGCAGATGGTTGAGCAGAGAGCTGGCAGGCGGGAAGATGGGAGAGAGGCTCAGTGACAGAGGACAAAGCTCTTGACACCTTGTTCAGGTATGTGAGCATCTGGTTTTTGGTAGGAATCAAAATGCCAAGGAAATCTGAGAAAAACTTTGAAAGAAAAGAGACGTTAAGAAATAAAGCAAAGGAACAAGACTTCAGGATGACCCCAAGTTGTCCAGTACTACTGATCAGAGGCAGAAATGAGATCATCGGTACAGAGGGCTGATTAGAGGGGCAGTCAGCTTCATTGGGATAAGTAGAGACCAAGAGGCAAAGCAGGATGGAGGTTAGTACAGCTTACCTGGAGGCGTTCCACCAGGCTTACACATCTCTGAAGGTTAAGACTGCACAGTTGACCTCAGTGACTACAGTGTGGGTATGTGGAGGTGAGAGATGGTACCCAGCCCACGTGATGAACCTCCAGGGCCTGGCTCTGGCAGGAGTGAGTATCCTCCATGAGTAATTGGTGTGTGTGTGTGTGTGTGTGTGTGTGTGTGTGTGTATGTGTTTTCCTTTTTCCTGGAACTATTAGTAGAATTCTGACGCCTGAGACTGAGGATGAGTCACAAACTGAGAAGGAAAAGCTAATGATCAAGGACGTGCAGGGAAAGCAAGACACAGACAGACAGCATAGATGCTGTTTCCCCCGGGGGGGGGGGGAGCGGGCGAAAGAAACCGGCTGGACGGCACACGGGCTTTCAGTTGCCGCTTTCCATTTTCATGCCACCTTTCTTTTCTCGGTATCAGTAGGACTCCTTCACCTTACTCTTCATTTACTGGATTATCACAATAAACTAAGGTTTATTAATAAACTAGCAAGTATTTCCTCTCTCCACTTTTTTCTTTTCCTTTCTTTTTTTTTAATGTTTTCTTTTTCTTTTTTCAAATGGGGCTTATTGTGTAGTTCTGGCTACCCCGAAACTTGCTATGTAGACCAGGCTGGCCTTAATCTTCCTTCCATTTCTGCTTGTTGCAGTTTTTCATCATTTTGGCCCTATCGCATTATACTAACCAGTTACAATTAGAATTCCCAAGACTGAGTAGTTGATGACTTGGCTGCTCACATGGTCTGGTGGCATCCATGCAGGACATATTTCTTTCTTTCGTACTGTCCTCTTCAGCACGTGCTTCGTCCCGTTGGCTGGCTCCCTCGATGACAGCAATAGTTGGGAAAGGCATCTGCGATGAGCTATGGAGAAAAGAGCCCCATGGTTCCCAAGTGGGAGAGGATAAGAGGCGCCCTGACTCCTTTCCCCACTATTTATAGCTACTACTCAGGTCCTTCTCTGTCACTATGACAGAAGGTGGGCTTCTCTCGGGCTGGTCGGCATCCATACCCTTCAGGTTGTTGGCTGAATATCCACACTTCATCTGGTTTACACCTCGCAGCTCCAACCTTCTGTCTTGCTGTCTCTTTCACCATTCAAATCATGCTCATGTCTCTCCTGTAGGAGGACAGCCATTTGTAAGACACCCCAACGTCGCTTCTCCATTCATCCTCCACTCCTCACAGCCAAACTCCTTGAAAAGAGCTTTTAATAGTCAGTGTCTCTGTTTCCTCCCCTCTCACCAACTCAGCTAACTTCCTTCTTGCTCCTGCCAAGCCACCGGATTGCTAAGTCTGATGGCTGCTTCTCAACCCTCTCCCCTAAAACCCTGGCTGCCCCAATGCAATTGTCCCTCTGTGCCTTTCTGGCTCCAAATTCTGTTCGTCTCTCTGCCTGTTCTGACAGTGCCACTTTTTTATTCCGTGTGTCTTCCTGGCATTGGTGTTCCTGTTTGGTCTGTGGTCCGCTGTCTGGGAAATCCTATCTACTCCCATAGCTTCAGCCTTCATCCATATGCTGACGGTTTCCAGTCTCGACTTTCCAGACTTCTGCTGCTAAGACCCTTATATCCAACTGTTTCTGAGTCTCTCCAGCTGGATGTCTTACAGGCCTTTAAAACTTAGCCTCCACGAACTCAGTCTACTGCCCCTCCCCCAACCCCTTTTTGCTTTTCTAACTTCAAACCAAAGTCTATATAACTCATCTTAGTGGGCAGCATCATTATCTGCCTAGCAGCTCAAATCAAAACCAGAAACTCCTTATTCTCCACTCCTCTTGTCCAGTCTGTCACCAAGGCCTTCCGATTATACTTTAACCTTGAGCTGTTTTATTTCCCTCCACCCCTACCGGAACTATCTTGGTCCTCACCGCCCCTTCCTCCTGCCTTGCTTACTGAAATCAGCTCCTCCCCTTACTCAAGCCCTGCTCACACCCATTTTATCTGAATATGCCTGGACTCCATTCATCTTGCTGACAAAAGAATCGAGTAGATAAGGAGGATTTTGAAATATTTTAAAATTAATAGAGATGTGTGTCTCTATATATATGCCTACTGTATGTATACAGAATATGCAAATTTTAAGACTCACTTCTCCCACAGTTGAGCTGCTGTCACCCTGGGGGTGGAAGCTGGCAGCTGTTCCATCATCCATAAACAGCCTTACTGAGCTCATTAAGATAGGACAGGAAGAACAAGCTCATATCCATGGAAGCACACCTTGGAGACCGCCTGCACAGGGTTTCTAAGTCAGATTTGGCCTATAAATGGGGAAATTGACTGAAAAAAAAAAAACTCAATCTTAATTAGGTCAAAATAGCTGCTTAAATGACAAGTTTTTTGAGATTATAGTTTGGCATCACAGGTGATTTTCTAATGTCCTCTCTCTAGTAAAGCTAAAATTAGAAAAAGAATATGAGAGCAGTCGAGGCATGAAGAGCCACACAAACCAAAAGGACTTGGACCAGGCTGAACTAGAAAACAGAAATAAATCATCCATGACCCTGAGCTGAAACAGCACCAGGAAAAAGTCATTTTCTAAATATGCTGGACTTCTGCCAACAGTCTAGGACATTTCTTGTTAAAATATGACCACACTTCAAAGCATTCTCCTGCCTTTAAATTATAGAAAAAAACCAACCTGATACAATTCCATGTGTGTGTGCGTGCGCACACACACATATACATACACACATATATACATGTATATATATGCCATATGACCTTGGATGGCTTCAAAAGTGTTGTGTAGTCTAAGCTAGCGCTAACTCAGGGCAATCCTCTGGCCTCAGTATCCCATGTACTGGGATCACAGGCATGTGCCACAACACATGGCTCTACCTTTTTACAAATCAAGGGATAACCTATAGCTGGTGCTGGTAGCACACACTTATAACCCCAGCACTCAGGAGGCAGAGGCAAGAGAAGCCATGAGTTTGAAACCAGCCATTCAAAGCCAGCCATTAAAAAAAAAAAATGAATTTTCTCAGCTCTCAAAGAAATTAGAAAATTGTAGTCTGTCAGGATCATTACTGAAGGTTTGTTAAAGGAAGTAAAATGGGTAAGAACTATGGAGGAGTATATACAGAAACTGTAGCACAGAAAGGAAAATCACATTGTCAGAGAGGATGGGGAAAGATTTTTCTGGTGACTCATATGCTCTTGAGCACATACAAGACACCGAGCCAGATTCTATGGAAATGCAAGAAGAATTTAGTGCGCTCTACAATCAAACTTGCAGCTTATAATTTTATATAAAAATATCCACACCCTTTAAAGGGAGAATTGTCTTGATTTTTAGCAACCAAAACCGAGCGGATGATGTTCCTAAATCTGAAGAGCGATCATCTGCCTCTGTCTTTTGACAAATTAGAAGAATTTAAATCTCTGAAGTCTCTAGGCTGCTGTGGTGGAGAAGTCAAAGTTGAAATATTATGGCATGGTGGAGGCTCTTTTAAACGACAATATTGAAAGCTAAAACTATTCTCTTCCCCTGGGGCTGTAGTTACTGTCTATTCCCAGAGATTGATAACCCATGCATACAATCTAATCTGTATCATAATGAGGAGTGTAATTTTTTTTCTTATGACACTGAAAATGATCTAAACTCTAGTCCCAGCTCCCCCAGCTGTGGCTCAGCATAGCTGCTCCAGCCATGCCCCCTCTCCTGGGAGACAGCTAGTACCTAGTTACATATAGTACCAGCCCTCTCTAACCCATGACGTTTATTTTAGCATCACCAAAGGTTTACTGTAAAAGTGCTTCCCATATGAAGAACACCTCCTAGGCAGAGCTCAGACTGCAGGAAGAAGAAAGCCTTCCCTGATGTCTACAGCCATGCTGGTGTTCTTTCCTTAGGAAATAATCACCAATAACAACAGACACAAACCTTGCCTCCCCAGGCTCCCATTCGAACCCTCCCCTTCCTGGTTAAAATTCTCCAATAAACCACCCACATGGCTTTCTGTGGCATACTTTTTTTTTTTTTTTTTTTTTTTTTTTT
>NW_022196891.1:63696217-63702707 GCF_008632895.1 Mastomys coucha
TTTTTTGTAACCGACAAAACACTGCTAGTCACAGTTTTCATTCATTCATTCATTTGCCCATTTAACCATGCCTTCATCCATTCATTTGAACGTGCATGTTTTAAGCCTCTAAAATGTGCCGGGCTCTGTGCTAGATACTAGAGTTGTGTAGACAAACAGAGAAATCTAGTAATTGTCTTCAGGGAGATTACGGCCTATGAAATAACACCAGCAATAGACTTTCCAAAGAAGCCATGAACCCCCTCCATAGTCTGGGAGACATTCAACAAATCTTTAGTATTTGTTATATATATAAAACACAATCTTAGGCACATGAAATCTTAAATTATAACATCTTCAAAAATTTTAAGAAGATTATAGGCATCTATATAAAGAACTTGGAACCAACTAGAATATATTAAGGCCTATAATACAAATTCAAATCAAATGATTTTTAAGCTGGGGGAAAGATTAGAACAGAGAGAGACACAACGATAATAACCAAAGGACTCTCTTTGGATGAGGTCACATTTAAGATGCTCCAATTCATTCTACAGCACTCCAGTGTCCCACCAACGTACTTTCAGTTGTCTCTCTTCTTGAAGTGATTACATGGAAACTGAGTCCTGGTGGGTCTTCCTTCTCTGGAGGTCTCACACTAAACCAGCTTCAGCACGCCCAGACCCCAGCTTCTCCTCCCCGCACCTCATCCATCAGACATAGCTGCCTTTCTACAGACATAGCAGTTCTGTGGGATAATTGCATTTTAATTGAACTGTCTGTACCACTCTGTAAGTGCCTCTGCAGAGATGGAAGAATGTGCAGCTTGATGAATAAAATCATTTCTGCTAATTCCTTCTGCGTAGGGTTTATGGGTGGACCTAACCTCTCGGAGAAGGTGCCACTGAGAACTCATTAATTTTTTCCTAAGTCATTTCACATGTTGAGATGGACACAGTCCGCCCAGCATTCTCTTACATGGAGAGTCTGTGCACCTGCAAAGGATGTGTGGACGGCTTTCTCCTTCGGTACTTGGGTTGTGATTAGAGCCCTGTAGAAATTTTATTTCAGTCTTCCATGTGAAGAGCTTCGGGCAGAGGGCTTTGTAATGCATCCAGAGACATAAAACATCTCTTTTATTGGATGCATACGCATTCTGTGTTTTCTTTATTCTCGTTATATGCACCACTGCCGGCTAGAAGATAGGCCTGGGTCTCAGACCTTTCCCCTCCCTGCTGTGGTCTGAAGACCATGTCGCTACCTACTTCAGGCTTCACTGTCTTGCCTTCTTCATTTGCCCCTTTTAAGCCAACCAACCAACCAGCCAACCAACCAACCAAACAAACAAACTAAAAGACAAACCCTGCACCTCCCTCTACACTTTAGAGAGGTATGATGCCCTAACCCAGTTAAGCTTCAGTCAGTGAGAGTGCACGATTCCATGCCTGGTGCTGCTCAGTGTTCCTCATCATGTCCTAAAATCCCCCTTTGCCAGAGTTTTCAACCACAAAATGGGGCTACTTAGACCTCCCTTAAAACTTTAAAACTTAACGTCACATGCAGGGACGTGTATGGTCCTGAGGAAGAACCATCCCAGTTAAACACTCAGCAGAGTACCTGGCACATTGTCAGTGTCCAGTAAATATTGTCTAGTTTCCCCTTGTGCCCCGTCCTCATCTTCATGTCCCCCCTATTTGTCTGCTATGCCTGTTGTCTTGTCACCCCTTGGGCTGGTGTTGGGCTAGACTTACATGATGCAGGGCATAAACAGCCTTGGTCTCTGACCCTAGGACTGATGGAGATACAGGGGATGATGGCATTAATTCCCTTGCTTTATTTTATTTTATTTTTTTAATTTTTATTAAGCCCTGAAAAAATAGCACCTGTCTCTAACCACAAAGCAGCAGGTCGCGTTAATTTAGTCACATCTGAAATATGGCATTCCTTTTCCTAAAAGGAAAATGCTAAGGAGGTAAACTAGAAGTGTGATTAGAAATCCGTGTGTTGTGCAGCTTGTTTTGTGCCTCTGTGTATGTAGTCTAGAATCTAATATTAGCTCTTAGGCATGCACCATCCAGCTTAAGGCTTTTTTTCTTCTTTTTTTTTTCTTTTTTTTTTTTTTTTGCCATCTCCCAGGCAACTAGAGGCTTTCAGCCTGCCTTTGTGGAGGTCGGTGATGCTTGTAGATCTCTCTTAAAGTTACGTGCACTTCTACTGAAGTGAAGGTGTGGACTTCATGCTGGAGAGTGACATGTTCCCTAAGCCAAGAATGGGGTCTCTTTCTCTTCTTGATAGCATGAGCTTGCTCCTCCGCTGGAAGTCAAAAGCTATACAGAGAGGAGCCTTTAGTATAGCTGTAGAAGGTCAGTCCACAGGAAGAACAGGACAGCAAGTGAATGACAGCACACTGCAGCGGGTTTGCTTGTTGACCTCCAGGATCTTCATCCCAATAGCATCCTCTGATGAAGGATCTCAAGTGTATAAACTGATGAAGGATCCCTGAGTATAAACTGTAGTCTACTGTTTCTGGGTGATTGTTCCAACTGGGAACCATGCTTTCTGCTTGGTAAGAAAAAAAAAATGAGTGGAGGCCTCCTTTTCTGGCATTTTCTGTTTTTAGCTCACCTTCCTGTGCTTTCTTCAACAGTTCGCAAAGGTTACCGGATCCAGGCTGACAAAGAGAGAGACTCCATGAAGGTCCTGTACTATGTCGAGAAGGAGCTGGCTCAGTTTGATCCAGCCAGGAGGATGAGAGGCAGATGTGAGCATCTGTTAGTTTCATGTGATCTGTGCTTCATTAGAAGGATATGGTAGCTGAAGAGAAGATGGGAGGGGGTGGTGTCATCAGATTCGAAGCTCTGGGCCAGCAGGTGTGCTCGTGACACTCCCATGAAAAGTACTTCTGAGAACACGGGAGGGAATAGAAGGGGATTCTAGTGGAAGGGTGGAACAGTCATGTTCTCTGGGGCAGTCATTGTCCACTGCTGGGCTCATTAGAACAGACCCCTTAGAATACTACTCGACAAGCAGACCTCAAAAATACTTACTCAAGCTGTGGGATGGCTCAGTCAGTAAAGTCATTGCTGAGCAAGTATGAGCTCAGATTCTCCACGCTAGTGCAAACATGAAGACCCATGTTCAGACCCCAGCGCACATGGGCCAACAGATGACATCTCTAGTCCCAGCCCTGAGCTGGCAGAGACAAGCCAATCCTAGAGCTCAGCGGGCACCCATTCTACTCAGTCAGCAAACTCAGGTTCAGCGAGGGAGCCCTTCTCAAAAAAGAAAGTCAAGAATACCGAGAAAGATACTATATCAACCTCTTGCATTTACATCCATGAGCACATGCGCATGTACACAGACACGTATGCACGCTCAAGAAGGAAAATATTCAGTATGAGCTTTTTTCCAACCCGAAGGGCCCTAGTAGTGAACAACCCAGATGCTGACTTGCCACATGGAGGCTCCAATGAGAGTGAAAGAAGAAGTCTAGTAAATAAATCTAGGAGAGAAGAGGCTGGCACCCCTCTGAGATGCCCAAACCGCAGAGATTTTGGGGGTAAGCAAAGAGGCTGCACTTTTTGTCAAAGAACCATTTAATTACTAAGTCTGTTGGTGGCAGGGCCCCAACCCTGAACTTATCCAAAGCCCTCGGAGGCCGCAGCTGACACTGCTGATTCTTTAGATTGGGTTCCAAATTACTGTCTATCACGGGAGGCAGAGCAGGGCAGGTCTGACTCGGATGGGCTAATTATCAAGAGGGTGCTGGCAGGCCTGGTAGTGAGGTCACTAGGCACTTTCTTTGAACCCTCTTCCTCTTGGAACCAACAAGAGACTTGATGGAGCTGTTGGGAAAACAGTCCCAGACTAGAGGAACTTTATTCAGATTAAGGACAACATATTCCACCCAGTTTACAATTCTAAATTCATCCAGTCTGGGTTGCAGCCATTGCTGCGTCCTCCCACCTCATGGACTATAAAAAGACCATCTCCAGATTGGAATGTCAGGAATGCAGATGTCACCACACTTGACAAGCTGGTTGTAACAGTGTTGTCATGGATCTCTGTAAGAGGACAGAGACAGAGAGAGTCTTAGATCAAGGAGAAGCTGGGCAAGAAGTCTACCCGGATCACGGCTTAGAGGAAGAGTTATTCCCGTGGAACAAAAGAATGGACTCGAGTGTATGTGGTTTGTCTTGGCTGACTACCTTGATCTGAAGGGTACTCAGAAACTGGCTGCTCTCAGCCTGGTGGAGTCTCAGACTGGAAAGGGATCAGAGACATGCTCCATGTCAGCCTGTGCAGTGTTCAGATGAGGAAGCAGAAGCTCAGGGAGTGTAGTGATAGAATTAGAAGAACTCGCATGGGGTGATACCCAATCCTGTGACTCCTACACAAACGCTTTTGAGCTAAGCCTAGACTACTGGTCTCCCCACTGGGATACTGCCAGTGCCAGCATGTGGCCCAGGCTGAGACTGGAACCCAGACCCCCTAGCACCTGCAGATTGATGACAGTACACAGCTGTGTAGACTGACACAGGAATATAGTTTACTCTGGAGGTTGGCTCTATTCTTAAGAGCAGAGCAGATCATGGACTGGGGCAATTTAAAGAAAAATCTCATTAAATTGATACCTTGGTTTCACAGAGTTTGTAAGAATTGGGGGTATGAGGTCCAGGTTCTTGAATTTGTTGGCCACTGTGGCTCTCCTTTGTGTAACCCTTAGAAGTGGTGGTCACTCCTGGATACTTATGTTCTTGAAATGTCTACAGCAGGAGTCTGCAAACCGTATCTCCTGGACACAGACATCTATAACAATTTCTGTTTAATTTTTTTTTTTTTTAAAATACAGCTCTATTGGAACACAGCCAGGCTAATTTGCTCACATATGTTCTATAACTTCTTGTTGAATGGCGGAGCTGAATGGTTATAACTAGTATGGCTCCCAAAGCCTAAAATGTCTACTCTCTGGCTGATCCTTTACAGAAAATGTAATGTATCCCAGTTCCAGACTGGCAGTATTTTATGTCTGTCAAGGGCTGCATTGATGTCATGTTCTACTTGGCAGAAATTTTAGTGTAACCCACACCCTGGACAGCTTGTTACTATGAGTGGTCAAATGGTGATAGCTCTTACAATCTGGAGAGATGAAAATGGTCAAGCATTCCTTGAAATTTAAAGTCCTGAGCCAACAATATTGTTTTGCACTGTTCTCATCACGTGTGTTCTAAAGAGTTGTTTTTTTTTTTTTCCTGTATGCCTACTAGAATTGGAACTCATAGGGACTGTGAGGGAACATTGTAGATTTTAACCAGTAGTCTGTGAGCTGCTTTCTTTTCAAATAGGCATAAAGGCTGGAGAGATGGCTTGGTGGATAAGAGGGCTTGCTGTGCAGGCATGAGGACCCTGGTCTAGATCCTGGCATCTATGTAAAAGGCTGGACATGGTTGCAGTCTCCTATAACTCCAGCTCTGTAAGGGGGCAGAGAAGAGAGGATGCCCAGGGCTTGCTGGTCACCAGCCTAGCTCCAAATTCAGTGAGAGAATTAGGTCAGCACAAAGTCCTCTTGCATCTAGATACATACACATAGGCATGCACCCCCCCGACACACACACCACATTGTCTATCTCTTTAAGAGGTTTATGGTTTAAATTTTTATTATAATACCAAATGATCCCATGAGTAAATTGTCATTCCTATGTGTTCTTGGTAAGACAATGCTAGTAGGTCCTGCTGTTGTACAAAATTCCTCTGGTCCTCCCAGTACCACAGAGGATGGAGGGAAGGCAGAGAGAACCTGAGAGAACACAGCTCTGCCTCCCACATCTAATCTTGGCTTCACCTTTCACATAGCAGCAAAGGACTAGTAAATGTTGTCTTTAATAATATTTTTGAAGTCTCAGTTAAAAGATTTAGAAAACAAGTAGGTTCAGTTACATTACAAATAGGTTCTCTAGATTTGTTTTTTGAGTAAAATGAAATTCAATACATTTCTGAGTTTTTTAAATAATCAAAATTTCTGTTATTTTTCCAGCCTACATCGTAATTCTGGTCCTAGTTCGTAAGTGCTTCTACACAAAGCTAGGAAGTGAGAATGCTGTGACCGCACCTTTCTTACATTTTTTAGGCAGGGGATTGGAGTTCAAGCTACAGCCCAGTGGACACAAAGGCCGAGTCCACCTTCCAAACTTCTGGCCTAAGCCACTCTCGGCCACAAACACCTGGAATCCTTTGGTAGGGAGGGGAACAGGGCTACCCAGGCCTTAGAAGTAGATCTGGTGCTCACTGGGCAGGTATTACACAGCAGGAGCGTGGTCTAAAAGGTAAGTGTGCCGAAACCAAGGTATATGTCCTCTTCACCTTGACTTCCAGCTCTTTGAAGAACAGAATAGCTGAGGAAAGTAGAATGAGCCCCCTCTAGAGCACGATGTTCATATTGGCTCTAAAGATGCCTTATTGGGACCAGGCCAGGAGTTAGGAAAACGCTATTAGTAATGGCTCTCCCTCCCCC
>NW_022196891.1:63702727-63717770 GCF_008632895.1 Mastomys coucha
CGCCCCCCCCCCCATCTCTGGGCCCAACATGCCTGGATCATTGAAGTTCACCACAGAAATTATATAGGACAGAGAAAAAACATTTGGACAAGGGAGATGTACTAGGAGGCCAGCTGCAGACAGCCTGAGTTCTGGGAAGCCTGCCTCAGGTAGAACAAAGACAGGGAGCCTCCCTCTCTGTAAGCAAGTTGGGTTTGAGCTGGCGCCAATTCCTGCTGAGTAACACAAATACCACCTGTGTGCATGCATCACCCTGGTCAGGACCAAGGCTCCCAGGCAGGAGATTCTGGAACACATGATCTCAGCCCACAGCAGCTCTCCCTTCCTACCGTGGAGAGAACCGTGGTGCCTGCTTTTTTTGTTCCTGCAGATAACAACACCATCTCGGAACTCAGCTCCCTGCATGATGATGACAGCAATTTCCGCCAGTCTTACCACCAGATGCGGAATAAGCAGTTCCCTATGTCTGGGGACCTAGACAGCAATCCTGACTACTGGTCAGGGGTCATGGGAGGCAACAGTGGGACCAACAGGGCACCAGCCCTGGAGTATAACAAAGAGGACCGTGAGAGCTTCAGACACAGGTGACACGAATGGGAAGAGGCCACCGTGTGTCTGTTCCTCTGTTTCTATAGACTGTGGGTTATCTCTTATATTACACCCTTGTGATACTGTGTGTGAGTAGTAGTCAGTTAAGCCTTTTTGAAATAAGTGTCTTGGGCCCCGTAACAAACCCAGACACTCTCTTCATATGTTTTATTCTAGAACCTTTAAAGAACCCACCATCTTCACTGCCCCAATTATTTGTCATAAGAATGATAAGCATGCCATCATCTCTTGTAATTAATCCTTATACTTCTAAAAAAAAAAAAAAAAAGCAGCTACTGTTAAGTTCCTATTTTAAGGCAAGGAAACAAAGTTCCAGATGCTAAGGAACTTGCCCAGGGTGATAAGTCCAAC
The DNA here is from genome assembly GCF_008632895.1 of Mastomys coucha. Lineage (NCBI taxonomy): Eukaryota > Metazoa > Chordata > Mammalia > Rodentia > Muridae > Mastomys > Mastomys coucha. The sequence goes on from NW_022196891.1 coordinate 63,703,688, forward strand.
CAACATTTAATAATTTATGTGACAGCTTGATCCCTGAATAGCATGCCTGCACTCATTATCTGTTCTTGGAGGACAGTAGACTCCCCGGAGGTCTGTGGGACTCCTGACTTAATAGGCAACTTGGTCCCTGCCTCAGAGAGAGGAACAGTTCTTTCTGTTACCAACTATTCTGGTCTTCTGGGACCAGAACTGTGTGCATTGCTGTTTGCTGTGGTTGTGGGGATGGGTGGAGTAAGACGTGTGACTGTCACCCAAGGGGTCTCAATCTCGACCACAAGCTGATCTGTGTGTTTCAGCACCACACAGATCACAAGGTATTTTCAGATACACAACACCCTTCTGGTCTTCCACACAAACTCATGAGAGAGCCAGGATTGTTCTGGCTGAATCCGCATCATAAGAAAGGTGCCAAAGTTGATTCATCCCGCCGGGCGGAGGAGGGGTAGAGGCTGGGCCCCCTAGAACTCCAGGGGTGCGCTGCAAGGGTTCCACGCAGAGGCAGTAACCAGTGACCATTTGCCCACAGCCAGCCGCGCTCCAAATCCGAGATGCTGTCGCGGAAGAACTTCGCCACCGGCGTGCCGGCCGTGTCGATGGACGAGCTGGCAGCCTTCGCAGATTCCTACGGCCAGCGGTCGCGGCGCGGCAACGGCAACAGCCACGAGGCGCGGGCGGGGAGCCGCTTCGAGCGCTCCGAGTCGCGGGCCCACGGTGCCTTCTACCAGGACGGCTCGCTGGATGAGTACTACGGGCGCGGGCGCAGTCGCGAGCCGCCGGGAGACGGGGAGCGCGGCTGGACCTACAGCCCCGCACCCGCACGCCGCCGGCCGCCGGAGGATGCGCCCCTGCCGCGCCTGGTGAGCCGGACGCCGGGCACCGCGCCCAAGTACGATCACTCGTACCTGAGCAGCGTGCTGGAGCGCCAGGCACGGCCGGAGAGCAGCAGCCGCGGGGGCAGCCTGGAGACGCCGTCCAAGCTGGGCGCGCAGCTCGGTCCGCGCAGCGCATCCTACTACGCCTGGTCGCCGCCAGCCACCTACAAGGCTGGGGCCAGCGAGGGCGAAGACGAGGACGACGCGGCGGATGAGGACGCGCTGCCACCCTACAGCGAGCTGGAGCTGAGCCGCGGGGAGCTGAGCCGGGGCCCGTCCTACCGTGGGCGTGACCTGTCCTTCCACAGCAACTCGGAGAAGAGGAGGAAAAAGGAGCCCGCCAAGAAAACCGTGAGGGCGCACCCTGATCTTTCTGGTGCTGGGTCGGGGAATGAGGGGGAGTTGTGGGGTTGCGAGGCCCCCTGGGGGGCAATATGGGCGTGGAGGCCCACTCATCAATTGCACTCTTTTTAGGGTCAGGTGGAGGAAGTAAGGGTGGGACCCTCAGGGAGGCGACTAAATCAACAAAAAATAAATAAAAAATAATTTTTTTAAAAAAAGTAGATAATGTATAGGTGATTGTAGGAAAGACCTTCAAAAGGCTCACATCCCCACTAGCCTTTACCCTGGGTTTCTGTGGACTGTGTGCAAAATATTCTGTGCGTGCTTATGCGGACTTTCCAGAGAGCGATGGCTGTTCACAAAGGACCGCTTACCCACTTCTTCCTGTTGAATGAGTGAATGCTGAGTACTCAGAACCTTGCGTCTGTGGAGGGAGCCATTGCTTCTGCTCAGTTCTCTTATAAATGGACGTACGTAGACTTCATTGCTTTCTCTGTGCACTCGAGAAGTCTACTTTTCCTTCAGCCCCTGAAAAGAGCTCTGGATTTTGGAGACATTGGACAGTCACGTGTCCACAGGAGGGCACCAGAGTACTTCTGCACCTCTCTCCCACACTAAACACTTTGGATATCACTCTCCATGCCCGAGAATTTCTATTTGTCAGCTAACCTGACTGTATTCTATTTTCTAGACTCTTAGGTGGGTTGGCCTGCCTACCTTCCTGTCTTTTTTTTTTTTTTCCTTTTCAGTGGAGCTCGACCCCAGGGCCTTGCCCATGCTAGACAAGCTCTCTACCACTGAGCTGCCTCCTCACCTCTGGGCACTTTTTAGAATGCAATATGGAGAGCAGGAAATAGGTGTTCGACATTATATTAATGTTCCCCCAAGCACTTAAACATCTTTGGTTGCTCTTGAACTAGAGAAATGCAATGACCAAGGAAGGTACCACTCTTGAGGAAGAAAGTCTCAGGTGGCTTCAGGTGACTTCAGGTGACTTCAGGTGACTTCAGGTGACTTCAGGTTAACGGCGTACCATCCACGTGTCAGTATTCTCGAGACAATGCCAAGTTATTCTTTGGCCATGCAAGCGAGTTCTATCTGACAGATGTTGGCTTTAGCATTTCCTGGGCTTTGGGATAATCACCAGAAATCTAACAAAGTCTAGAGGCAAAGGTGTGCATGGTTTTGATCGGGTTTTCAGCTCTGCCCGGTTAGCTACCAGTTGTGTCTATTACTTTCTCAGTCTGTGGTTTAACGGTGGGCTCTTTCTGCGTTTCCCTAGGGCGACTTTCCAACCAGGATGTCCCTGGTAGTCTGATACTTTTAAGACACCTCTCTGTTTGACTGGAAATGAGATGCAGACTACGGAGACAGGACCCAGATCTGAGAGCCGGCAAGCCTAGGACTTTCTCTGACCAGCAACCACCTTGGAAGCTTTGCTGATTTCTTCTTTGGCAAGGGATCCTCCTTTAAGAAGGCTGATTTCAAATCTTAGTGCCCAAACATCTTGAGCAACTTACCAAGAAAACGCTGTGTGAGATCATAACACGTAATAACCCACCGAGTTTATCTTGCCCCTCCCCCATCCCATTTCCTTAGCAGAAACAAGACTCTGTGTCCAGTTCTGAAGCAGGTAGTTTTGGACCCCTGATCTCTAGAAATTACCTATGCCTGCAGTATGTTTTTCTACGAGTGCTGTTCTGTGCTTAGAGACAGAGGGATTCATTACTACTGTTAGAAGACCTTCTGCTCGCAAGAGAGATAAATGGTGAAATGTACCTTGTATCCCCGTTGCTTCCAGTCACTGGTCAATGAGTCTTGTTATGCTAAAATCAGAAGGCCTTTTAGTGAGCTTAGTGAAAATGACCTCCTGGACAATCACAGAAATGGCTTCAATTTACTGCTCTGACTCATGATTCTAAGTGGCTGGAACAAACAGAGGAGAGCATTTTGAAACACAGTCTTAAGTGCTCTTTCTTTTTCCATTCGGAGGACGCAAACTGCTTTTCATCTTTCTGTTGCACACAGTGACAATCCTAAGGCTCCCCTACTCCGCCCCTCCCTCCACCCTCTCTTCCCTCCCTCTCCTGGTCTTTTCAGGGCTGGTGCCTCTGAGGGTGTTCCACACCATTCTTCAGTGTGAACAAGCTTGTCCTCAGGTGCCTTTGACCGATGTTTCAAACACAGGTTTGAGAGAGGAGAAAAGCAGAAGTCGGTGATGCAAGATGAAGAACGGGAAATGATATGTCGTCTCCTTATATTTTGAATGTGGGTTGTTTCCCCACAAACACACTCAGACTAGGCCCCAGCGATGTGGTGTCCACATCGTTTGGCCTCACTGGCCCGCGCCACCATAGATGCTTTGGGCAGAAGAAGATACCTCAGCAAGAAGCCCTTCCTCTTCCTACCGTTGCAAAAAATAAAATTGATTTTTGCCTGAATCCCAAGTTGGACTTTTGTAGGTAAACTGAGAAAGTCGCCACAAACTCTTCCTCTCATGTTCCTGTGAAGGGATTTGTCCTCTTGCTGCCACAGACCCTGCCAAATGCACCTAAACTATCCCACATGGTGAGAGAAGAGCCTGGGCACGGCGGCCATTATCTGTGCCCGTCTTATCAACTCTAAGCAGACATGGAAGAACAACTAGCCACAACCAACAGAAGAACTATCTAGCCAAGCAGAGCCCAAACTGGGGATTCCCACTTGAGAGGAGAAGTTCGGTATTCCTACGTGTTCATTTATCATCAAGGATAAACTTCCCATCAGAATTCTTGGCTCTGACACACAACCTTCGATTTTGTTAGCAGACTTTTCAATCTGCATTGTTCTGGTGAGACACGTGACTGGGTGAAGAGAGGCTGGAGCAAGGAGATGCTTGCCATCCCTTAATCCAGTGGTGGTCTAGTCTCAACTTATTGATCCATGGGTAGCCTCTGATTGGCTGGTCAGCATTTCCATCGCCACCTGACTGGAAATCCAGAGAGCATTCTGTTTGCATCTCTTGTACTTCATGAGATTTCCAGAAAAGGTCCTCTGTGTGTGATGTAAGAAGCTGCTGGGTTAGGGTGGGGTTGGGGAGGGAGAATCATTGCTTAGAGGAGAACTGGCCTGCCAAAGGACTTCACGGTTGCTTTGGCCTGCCCTAGATGGACCAGGAGGATACTTCAGCCCAATGCTGGCACTTCCAAGGGCTGGAAGACAAAAGCCATAACTCTGGTGCTGAGTTCTAGACTTGCTAGTGTCCCTGGCCTCAGAAGACCTAAGTCTGATCTGTCTGTTTGGGCTCTAAATCAATATGGCAAAGACGTCATTTCTTAATCACCAGCTTTTGATTTCAACTTGCTCAGGCACTTTTGAAGAATATTGGATAGCCACAGCAGCTATTGCAGTAGCACACTGAGCACTGTGTCAGGCTTCTTACCACCAAAGAGCCCCATAGCACAGGCCACAGAGACCAAATATATTGCCTTGTAGAGCCAGGGGCATGCATGAGCTTACAGAAGGCTGGGGGGAGCAATACATTTAAGAAAAAAAAGTTAAAATTGGAAACATAAAAGTTCTAATGACAAGTCTATAGGCTGACAAATTTGAAAAAGAAATTTCAATGTATAGAAGATAACAGGCTTTCAAAATAACTGGGGGAAAGTGGAGCACAGGTTGTTCTTTGTAGGGCTGCATGAATCATGTGGGCTTCCAGACCTTCGGGGGAGAGGAAGAGCAGTTGCTTCTAGGTGCGTGGATAGGAGATGAACTGAATGGCCAAGGCTGAGTCGGCTGTCCTTGGTGCCCTCCACATTTCTTCACACACCCCTTTGTGTCTTCTCCAAATACTGTGTCCTGCACAGGAAGTGCCTATGCGTATTAGTTCCTTTCCTGTTTTTCTAGGGTGTAAAGAAAGTCTCATAGACAGAGGTGATCTCCGTCCACTGATTCCCTACAATGTATGAAGGAAGATAAGTCATGCCCAAGAAAGGATGAGTATTTTTATGCGTATGATAAGAAATAGTGCTATGGATAAATTATAATAAACCCAGAGATTTAAAGTTTTCTTTAAAAAAAAAAACTTAAATGGGAATATTTTGATATTTAAGTGTTGTGTGTTTGTCCATCCATCCCAGTTTTTTAGGACGTGCTCAGTGATCTGCAAAGCCAGACTGTAGAAGTCTGAGCTGAAAGGAGGTGAAGGAGAAGAGAGAGGGATGAGTGGCCTCAGGGAGAGGGGGAGGTGGGTAGAGGCCTGCTGCAGGAGCTTCTGTCTCTGCCTGTGACTCACAGCTGAGTCAGGGACAAGCTGGAGGAGGGAGTGTGGAAGCCGGTGGCAGGAGGGGTCCCCTGGTGCTCAGAGTTCTTCTCTAGGCCATGTATAGACCTATTAGGAGACTCAGAACAGTATTCAGTTCTTCCACCCAAGCAAGCCCAGGGGAACTCAGGATCTAGTCCTCCAGGCACTTGTATCTACAGCTTGGGGTGTAGTAGCACCTCACATGGGTTGGGAACCTCAGCCCTTCTCATGATCCTCACTCTGCACGTGGTGTAGGGATGGGCACCCCAGGGTGAGAGAGGGCTGGCGCTACATATAAAAATCTGGTTAGATCTGAAGCAGTCTTTGAGAGGAGCGGAGTAACAGAAACTGCTTAGGTTCATCCACTCTCCTTCCATTTTTAAATAGATGGATAAGCCATTATCCCCATTTATGGAGTCACAAACCTGTCAGATCTTTAGATTCCCAATCTACAGGCCTTTCCTGTTGGATCTGTGTTTTACAAAATTGCCTGGCCTGGAATTACTCGCCTAGGGACTGGAGAGAGATGGCTCAGCAGTCAAAAACACTGACTGCTTTAGCAGAGGACCTGAGTTTGGTTCCCAGCCCTTCATGATGCTCCCAGCTGTCTGTAACTCTAGTTCCAGGGACCCACTGGTCTCGTAGAGCATCTGGGAACACTAAACTCACATGGGACACATATGTATGCCATCAAAAACACGCAGACACACAAAACAAAAATAAATACATCGTTGAAAACTGAAAAAGAAAGGGGCTGGAGAGATGGCTCTGTGATTACAGGTGCTGGTTACTCTTCCAGAGGATCCACATTCATTTTCCAGCACATGGAGCCTCCCAGTTCCAGTTCTGGGGCATCTGATATCCTCTTCTGGCCTCTGTAGGTACTGCGCGCGCGCACACACACACACACACACACACACACACACACACGAAGGCAAAATACACACATAAAAAAGAAATAAAGCATTTAAAAACACTTGGTAAAACAATTACTTGCCTATGGGACTGGGGATGTGACTCAGTTGGTAGAGCGCTTGATTAGCATGCACGAAGCCCTGATTCAAATCCCTAGCACTATAAACCAGGGGTAGTAACACATGCCTGTGATCCCAACATTTGGGAGGTAAAGGCAGGAGAGTTAGAAGTTCAAGGTCATCCTGGGCTACGTGGTGAGTTCAAGGCCAACTTGGGCTGTACGATGCTCTGCCTTAAAGAACCAAACAGTAAAAACATCAATTAAAGAACACAAGGATTACTGACTGCCACTGTCAAAAATGCTGTTGGGCTCTGCCTTGGAGACTGGATGGGTGGATCTGGAGTAAGGATTTGTACTCTGAACATACGCTTTCAGAGAGCCTGGTGGTAGATGCATTTGGGTGGTGTTACACCGGATTGTACCTCTGGCGCCACCCCTATCTGCTGGCCAGGAGTATTGTTTGCGCTGTAGATTATTTTATCCCAATATCACTGTGAGGTCCTTCTAACCCTATTAGGGCTGGCACTGGTGTGGTACCCAGCAATCCCAGCTATGACACTGAGAACTGGCTCTGGTTCCTCAGAGTCCAGTTGAAAGGAACCATTTAAAGGGAGAAGGTTGGAAGCCCTCCCCCAGGAGACTTCTTGAGATGTTCCAACTCCCAGAATAGTGATGTGTTGTGACAGGCTGAGATCAGACAACAGAAATTACAGACAATTTTCTTATTCCCATACCATCCCGAATAAAACTTAGCTCATGAATAGAAGAAAAAGCCATCAGGGAGAATGGCAGATGTAAATAATTTTAAAGGGTACAAATGAACAGCTTTGCTAATGACATGACTTTCATGTTAGGACCAAAAGTGGGTGGAGGAAAAATAGTAAAATATACATTACCCCTTCAAAAATTGATTCAATTGCAGCCAGAATCTTAAGGGAGTTTAGAAGTGATGTATAGAATATAGGAATCATCCATGGAAATTCTAAGGTCTTAGAAGCAAATGTGCCTGGTGTTCCCTGCCGGGACCCTACCTCCTAGTCACTTGGGACGACCAGTGAAGCTCAAAGGCCCTAGTAGCATCAAAGGTGAGTAAGAAGCAGTTGAATTGCTTTAAGCAACAGCCTGAGGTTGGCATGGATGGGGTATGTTTGTTCTTCGCAGCAAGCCCCGTCTATTCCCATCTTACACAATGTGGAGCTGAGGCTGAAGATGCCAAGTGACCACCTATTGCCAAATAGCATTTAGTCTTTAGACAGCCTTCTGGCTGTCTAGGGGTCTTTCCTATTCCCACAGTAATCACAGGCCCGGCCTCCAGCGTGTTCTCTTCACAACCAGATGGGTAGTGGGGGAGAGCCCTGACTCGATAGTCACTCACACGTCATTGGTGAGGAGAAGCTATGAAGGCAGGGGTTTGCCACTTCATCTATCTACACGAGGTTCCTTAAGTCTGCCCTGAGAGGGAGGTGCCTTTGCTGGGAGGATCTTCATCCTCAGCACCAAGCCATGAGGGGGAAAGGCTTTGACAAAAGTGTTTCCACTTTCGGCATTCTTCTCAAAGAGGAATTTCTAAGCCGAGCTACAGATTCATCCAGGCTCAGAATTCCATAGTTGTGGGCAGGAGCTGTCTGTCATCTTCACTACACTTTGAGATCCATTTTTTTTTTTTTAAGGTAGAACTGGAGAACCCAGATCTAGAGGGGATAAAGAAGATGAGAAGGATAAAGTTGTGGCAGTTGAGCTAAAAAGTCATGTTCGAGTTTTTGGTGGGGCTGATTGGCTGGGGGTAACTGTGGTCTGACCCCTTTTATCTAGAAGGTTGGGAAAGATACCCATAGCTTCTCCCTTGCCGTGTTTATTAACAAAGACGTTAGACACTACTCCATGAGAAATTTCCTTGTGAAAATAAAGATCATGACATCCAGACAGTGGGGCGCAAAGACACCGACTTCACAGGAGTCACCTGCCCAGTTGTTTTTGTGCCTTGTCTGTGACATCCAAACTGAAATGTTTATATCACTGTCACTCATGATTTTTTTCCTATGTCAAACGTACAAAACGCATTTGATTGTAATGTTTTAAAGTAAATAAAGCATTTCATCTACTTTTGTTATAAAGAACTCAATTAATTATGTTAAAATCTGACAGTAAGTGCTTTCTCCAAGATTAAAAAAAAAAAACATACGAAGTGACCATGTATGGAATTGACATTATGAAGCTCAGTACTTAGTACTGCTATCTAAATAATAATAACAGCAATTAATAATAATAATAATAATAATAATAATAATAATAATGCACATACTCGCCAAAGAATGGTCTAAGTACTATAGAGGCAGTCGTTGGCAGCTAATGTGTGTTCCAGCAGACTTTAACGAGCTGCAGGCTGGGTGAATTCTGTTGACACCTGCCGTGACATCAGGACACAAGGTAGATATGGTGGTTGGACAATGATGACACCTGGCTCTTATTCAAGAAAAGAGCATTTGCCTGACTCTTTGGAGAAGGGAGAGGAGAGCCATTCCGTGGGAGGACATTTTAGTTTCTGAAGAGATTTGGAAATTCCTCAGCACCATAATTAAGGGAAGGCAATTAAAAACCTTTGTGAGCATAAACAGTGATAAGTACCACGTGGAGCTATTAATCTCTTTGATGGCCAGGCCCTGTCAAGAGATTCCAGAAAACCTGTCTTTGCTTGAAACGTTTGGGCTTAACTCTCTTCTTTTAGTAGTTCTGTTAAAATATTTCCATGTAGGCTTCATTTAAAAATAGACTCTAAAGCAGTTAAGCTCTTATACCTCTTTTGGACTTCCAGCTATTTGGTTTTTGTTTTAACTCCATCTTGGTTTTTCCAGCCCTTATAAAATAATATTTCTAAATTTCTCAAGGACGTTTAGAATCTCCCCCCGCCCATCTCCCTCTATAAATCTTTTCTGGCTACATTATAGATCTTTTTTGTGAACTGTTTTTCTCCCTGAAGGAAGTTTTCTTTTGTGCTGGTCCCTTGGTGGGACATGCTGTTGGTTGTGTTGCTGTCAATCACTGTGTCTTGTTATTGTCCCCCAAAGAGAATCTCACTGATGACAGAGGTCACTTTTCCTTCACAACACTGAAGTCATCGTGTCACTTCCTTCTGATCCCAGGGTTGCTTCTGAGACGTCTGTCAACCCAATTGCTTTTCCTTTGTCGGCAATCTACCTTGTGCTTCAGGATACTTTTCAACTTTGACCTTGTCTCTAGTGTTCTTAGGTTTTAAAGAACATGCTACTGTGGGTTTCTTTTTATTTATTACAACTGGGACTGTGCTTCCTCAGTCCGTGGGCTGGCTTTCTATCAAATATGGAAAACTTTAAGCTATTAACACATCAAATATTTCATCTCCAAACTCTCTTTTGACAAATCCAATTAAATGTTTCATCCTTTTGTTCTACTCTTGTATTTCTTAATATAGTTCTCCTGTTTTGTCTTTCTTTGTTTTCAGCTCTTTATTCTGGGTAATTTCTTCATATTTATCTTATAGTTCCCTTTTTTCTCATCAGCTGATTCCAGTCCCAATTCTAATATATTTTTCAGTTCTGGGTGTTCAACTTAGCTTTTTTTTTTTCTTTTTGCACATAGTCACTTTGATTGTGCCAGCTTATTCTTATGTACAATTCCCTTTTATTTCTTTGCAATCAATATAATAATATTAAATTTTACAGACCATATTTCAGTACCTATACTGTCTGTACCTTTAATTTTGGAGATTGCTAATTTGCTCACTGTTGTTCATGATTTCTTGTATTTTATGTTTTTTTTTTTAAATTTGAACATATGTGATGGAATATCACGATATGTTGGTGTCAGTCAAGAAAGACCTTTTCTAACTTTTAAAATACCCTGCTCCCTAAAATCTATATATTCAACAACCAGGAAGTCTAAGATTAAGGAGAAACAGCAAAGAACTGGACATGCAATGGAGAAAAAAAATAACAAAGTATAGCGATGTGTAATAAGACGAAACAGATCGGTTAAGGAGACTTGGATTTACTTCTGGCTCAGAATTGGATCTTTATAAGGAAATAGCTAGTTAAATATCTGATAGAAAACTATTTTAGAAGCCAAATGTGAACAGATAATTAAATGTGAGGAGGGACTACAGAAATTTTGGATCTAGATCCCATTCAGGAAGCAAGGAAAGACCAGACCCAAAGTATGAGATAGAATAAGGAGAAACAAAACGATCTATTTTCCTTCACTTTGGCTAAATCTAATCTGAGTTTTTATATACTTTTAATCAAAGAAATAAGAAGTACGGTGATTTCACAGTTTCCTGGTAGAGACACCCTAATGCTTAGCATCATACCATGTAGGTAAAAGTACCATTCTCTGCTGACTTGGTTTAAAGTATCTCCTGAATGCCTTTCCGGTAGTCTGAAGTGACTCACCCAACATCGCAGGAGTAGAGGAGCCAGCAAGTCCACCCAAGGGACGTGGATTAGCTTGACACGCCATCTAGTGGCACGCATTCACTGGAAAGCCTGAATCCTTGAGCTCTCCAAGAGTCAGCATGCTGGACAGAGGCAGAGTGCTTGGTCTTCTTTAACAAGCTGCATGTGTACCATCCTGACATGAAGAGCTGCAAGTCATCAATGGCTCCCGGGAGAGGGAGGCTTAGTTTCCTCTAAGGATGTACTCTTAGTACATAGGATGTCTAATCACAAGGGCTTAGTTTTTCCTCACGTAGTACCCAGAAGAGTTTATCTTGGAAACACAATATAGAAAATCCTAAACTCAAAACTTACACGGAGAAGCTTACAACCCCCACATGAATAGCTCTTGGTATATGTAATATGATTTGCATGGTACATGTAATATATTAATTCACTTATATCCTTCATACCTGTACCTGAATCACTCCTACTCCTTCCTCACCCTCCAACCGTCCCATGTCCTCCCTTCCAAATTCATGATCTCTAGTTATTATTGTTATACACCCCACACATGCTCACGTTAACATGTACCCACATATGCACATGCACTCATATGCACACATGTGTACAAACCTACTGAATCTTTCTGGCATCGATCATATGTACATGTGTCCAGGTGTCACTATTGCGCTGTCACATCCTGCAGGCAGAGTATCATTTGTAGACTGGTTTGTAGCTGGGTTTGGTGTTTGTCCTCCAGTAGTGTCTTCTAGTACCGTGAATACTAGGCCATGGGAATGAAGGCTGTAGGTAGGCGCCAGCCTGACTTCTTCTCCATGTTCAGTAAATTATATAGGCGTTGTCTTCAGCAATAGGGTCTTACCATCAGTTTGTGGAGAGCAACCAATGGGTTGTTTGGGGTTTCCATGGGGTCCTTTTGACCAATAACTTGATTAGATATAATCTATTCTTAGTACTGGAAGCTTCATTTGGTGATGAGAGGTACCCAGTTGGGGCTCCATTTCCCCTGTTACTTGGTGATTTCATTTAGATTCATGTCATATATGTATATATTTCAAGAAGTGTCTCTGTATTAGGTTTGCATATGGCTCTTTAAATGGGCCTTACTTTCACTCCCTTCTTTCCTCCCCTCTGAATTAATCCTCCTGTTCCAGTCTCCCTACCCCCATGTGTGTGTGCGTGTGTGATTCTTTGAATAAAAATGCCTCCCATTGAATCATATGTTTGAACAAGCATTAGGGGATGGCATTACTTGGATTAGGAGGAGTGGCCTTGTTAGGGTAGGTGTGGTCATGTTAGAAGAAGTGTCACTAGGAGATGGGCTTTGAGGTTTCAAGGACCCAAGTCAGGCCCATGTTTCTCCCTTCCTGCTGCCTGTGGATCCAGATGTAGAACGCTCAGCTCTTTCTCCAGCACTGTGTCTGCCAGCATGCTTTTTGCCAAGCCGGTACTGGACTAAACCTCTGAAACTGTAAGGAACCCCCAATTAAATGCCTTTCCTTGTAAGAGTTGCCATGGTTATGGTGTCTTCTCACATCAGTAGAATAGTGACTGAGACAATACCACATTTATCTTTTTGGGTCTGTGTTACCTCACTCAGAATAGTTTTTTTCTTCCTCTATCTATTTACCTGGGAATTTCAGGATTTTGCCTCTTCCTCCTCCTCCTCTTCCTCCTCCTTCTCTTCCTCTTCTTCCTCTTCCTCTTCATCGTGTTTGTTTGTTGGTTTTGTTTTAATGGCCAAGTAATATTCTGCTATGTAAATGTGCTACTCTTTTTTTTTTTTATTCCAGCAATCCATTGGCAGATATCTAGGCTATTTCCAAATTTCTGGCTATTATAAATAGAGCAGCGATGACCATGGCTGGGCCAATGTCTCTGTGGTAGGGTATTTTGGGTATTGTCCCAAGAGTGGTATAATTGGATCTTGAAGTAAATCTACTCTCATCTTCCTGAGGAACTGGAAACTGATTCCTGTAGTAGCTGTACAAGTTTTCCCTTACTTGGCACCCTCACCAGCGTGAGATGTCATTTGTCTTATTGACCTTTTGACATGCTGACTGGTGTAAAGTGAAATCTCAAAGTAGTTTTGACTTGTGTTTCCCCGATGATTCAGGATGTTGAACACAGTGTTTCTTAGACGTCTGTGTTTCGTCTTTTTAGAACTCTGTTTAGATCTGAGCCCCGTTTTCGAATGGGTTATTTGTTTTCCTGATGTCCACTTTTGTTCGCCCTTTATACACTTCAGACATTACTCCTCTGTCCTATGTGTGGTTAGTAAAAACTCCCTTTCCATTCTAGAGGCTGCTGCTTTATCCAGAGGACAGTGGGTGTGCCATACAGAAGCTTCTCTGTTTCATGAGGTCCCATGTACTCACTGTTGATCATAGTGTGTGTGCTACTGGTGCTCTAGGAAATCTTGGCCTTCTCTGACATTGCTCAGGTGACCCAAAGCATGAGACTAGAAAGGCCAGGGACCTAAGGGAAAACCAAATACTACTTCTCTGCTAAAGAAAACTAGCCATAAAACAACTCCTAAAGAGTGTCTGCTATACCCATAGATCAATGCCTGGCTCAGCCATCATCAGAGAAGCTTCCTCCTGTGGCAGACGGGAACAAATCCAGAGACCCCATTTAGCACTGAGGAGTCCATTAAGTCCTTCTCCTCTGGGCTCAGGCAACCAAATATTGTAAAAGCCAGTGGTGCTGGAAGACACCAACAGAAGAAGGTCTTCTAGACACAGCCAGGCTGATGATGGACTGGACCTGCACAGGTCTAAGTCTAAGGGAGCGCAGAGCTGAGAGGGGAGATGGACACAAGCCCCGTCCCAGAAGCTATCTCCACTTGACAACCACTCTCAGGAGAAGTTATTTTTCCCAGTAGCATCTCACTTGGTATACAAACCACACTAAAGGACAGGCCCCATGCTCACCAGTAGATAGCTAAGGCAAAATAATTTCAAAAGTAATTTTTGGAGGGTTGTGTGTGTGTGTGTGTGTGTGTGTGTGTGTTTTATTTTTTCCCACTCATAATATTTTATCCTGTACATATCTTTGGCTTCTATATTATGGTTTTTAGTTTTGTGTTTTTATGACCTGTCTGTGTGTCTGCGTCTATATGTGTTTTTATGACCTGTCTGTGTGTCTGCGTCTATATGCGTTTTTATGACCTGTCTGTGTG
>NW_022196891.1:63717780-63743405 GCF_008632895.1 Mastomys coucha
GTGTCTGCGTCTATATGCGTTTTTATGACCTGTCTGTGTGTCTGCGTCTATATGCGTTTCTTGTGCTTTTTCTTTGGCTCTTTTTTCTGTTTGTTTGTTTGTCTTGTCCTCTTCTGTTTTGTTTTGTTTTGTTTTGTTTTTAATTTTAGTTTAGGTTTTTTTAGATGCCTGATTTCTAATGAGAAAGAGAAAGGAAGAAAGGGTATGGATTTGTGTAGGTGTGGAAGCAGAGAGGATGTAGGAGCTGGAGTAGGGGAAATCAGAATCAGAATATATTGCATAAAAAAATCTATTTTCAATGAAAAGAAAAGAACATAAGGAATCTTTTGGCTACAAATGACAGAAAGTCAATTCAGACAAACATAAATTATTTTTAAAGCAGAAAGATTATAAGTGGCTTATTAGAAAGGTCCTGCAGTGACTTGAAGAATGGAAGGTCTGTAGGCACTGGCTATAAACCTCACTGAGGGCATCATTGCCTGCATCTACTCACCTTCTATAGCTGCATGCAGCATCTATGCCTAAGAGGGAGAACAGTCTCTCTCTTCAAGGCAGGGATATGGCCACTAGCAGTCCAAGAAGAACTTTTTATGAATGTACTCAACCAGACAGGAGGATGACTTTACCTAAAAGAACAATCCTAGTCAATGATTTACCCACATTAAGTCCCATGCTCATATTTTAAATAATCATTGCAACCAGAAGAGGCCAATCCACTTACAACCAGGAGTATCATCCAGAGGCTCTATGGGAGGCACTGGAACTTTGGGAGACAATGTCTGCTGGGAAATGATCCTTTGATCATTAGGGGAGTTTCCTTTCAGGGAATTATAGGTGTTTGACACTTCTTTGCTTCTTGGCTCATGATGTAGGCAGCTTTGCACAGCTATGTGTTCCAGTCATGATGTAGTAGTCATCAAAGCAAGAGGTCCAATGGATCATGGGCTGGAACTTCCAAAACCTAATAAATGTCTTCTCTTTATAAATTCATTATTATAGTGATGGAAATCTAATGCAGTGGAATATAAACACTCACCCAAAGGAGGTAAAAGATACTAATAGAAATGGGAAAAACAAACAAACAAACAAACAAAGATGTATAATAACAGTTATCCATTGCTGCATCCATAGTCTTCTCCCGTGGTCCTAAAAGCATGAAAAAGCAGCTCTCCAGCTCTGCTCTGCTGCCAGACTTCTCAGATGGAGCATCCTCACTCGGGGTACCAGGGAGACTATCTCCACTGCATCCCAGTGACACATCCCACCAAAGCCTTCCACACATCAGCACACCTCCTTGGTTTCACTCAGCTTGTTTTGGACTTGAAAACAAGCTCTCTGTATCGCCACCTCAGTTAGAAGAGTCTTGTAACGTCTTCCCTTGACTGCTCCAGTGTCTTCATTTCTCCTCTCCCACCCCAAGCAGTGTCTTCTACTGTATTTATTTTCTGCTTGGTTGCCAGAGGTGCTAGATTAATGGTTCTCAATCTATGTGTCTCTACCCCTCTGGCAACCCTCTATCTCCAAAAATATGTATTACATTTCCTAAAAGTAGCAAACTTACAGTTATGAAGTAGCAACACAAATAATTTTATGGTTGGGGGAGGGAATCCACAACACAAGGAACTGTATGAAAGGGAAGCATTAGGAAGGTTGAGAACCACTGTTCTAGATAAATATTCAGAAAAATACTGGATGTTGGGTAAGGTGTCTTTCCTCTTCCCAAGTCTCACAGAACAGGAGAATTCTTCGTTTCTCTGGTTCTGTGGACTGTTTGTGCCCTCAACCCTGGTCCTCTCTTCACATGTTGGAACATTAATCCTGAGTGTCATGGTTACGGTCTTTGGATATGTGGACCTTTGAGCTATGTTCTAGTTCCCTTCTGTTGGGATAAAACTCTCAGACTGAGAGTAATTTAAGGCAGGAGCGAATTTATTTGCTTACACTTCCAGATCACAGTCCATCGCTGAGGGAAATGAGGAAAGGAACTTGGAGTCAGAAGCTGCAGAAGGATACTGCTCTTTAGCTCACTGTCAGGATCACACTAGCTTTCTTATACAAGCCAGGGCACCCGACCAAGTGATACCCATGAGCTGGGAACTCCAACATCAATTAACAAAGAAGACAATTGCCCATCGATGTACCAACAAGCCAAGCTGATCTCGTGTCTGATGACTCTAGGCTCAGTCAAGTTGATAATAAAAGCTAGCCAGGACAGGAGGTAAATAAGCCATGATGGCAGAGACAGGAGAAAGCTTGATTTGTTTCTTCGCCATGGGGCGGGGGGGACACAGCAACAGAGCATCCATCTATAATCCAGGAAAAAAATACTTTACCAGGAGTGTATGAACGAACACCTTCACCTTGGACTTCCTAGGTTTTAAAACTGTGGGAAATAAATTTACAAAGTTTCGGCTGTAGGATCTTTGACTTACAGAAACCTCAAATGACTAAGACAGTTATCAACCTGGGTTGTGTTTTCAATACAAGTAGGAAAGACAAGTTCACAAGAGTGTGAGTTTTGTTGTGCTACACTCCCAGTGTCAAACTGAGTGATCTGCATCCTGCTTCCCCCCGACCCCTTTCTGGCCTCCCACATCCCCCTTCTGGCTTCATATCCTTTTGTTTTTAATTCTCAGAGACAACTCACACCCTCGTGCTTCCATTTTGTTCATGTAGACAGAACAGTTGGGCAGAATTCTTCCTACGTCTCACAGCTTTAGAACAAAGCTTCATTTTCTAATGGTTATAAAAACTCCTATATGGGGAATGGATTCATCCATTGGTGAGTTTTCTCCCGTTGAGCTGAACTCACATATATGATTTAATTCACATAAATTATAACTGAATTCACATATATGACTTAACTTTAAATTGTAACTGAACTCATATGTGACTTAATCTGTGAAATATATAGTATAAATACATATATAATCACTTATATAACTTCTAAAATAGTTGTAACGTTTAAGTTAAAAAAAAAGCATTTGACAGGTGGTGTGTATGTGTGTGTGTGTAAGGGGGTCATATGCCTTTAATCCCAACATCCAGAAGGCAGAGTAAGTTCCAGGACAGCCAGGGCTACACAGAGAAGCCCTGTCTCAAACAACAATAACACAAAGATTCATTCATTTCCTTCATGTGAGCAAAGCCTACCTAACCTGACCCACACTTTCCATAAGACTATGTTTCCTCTACATGCTAGCGTTTGATATAGACATTCAAACAGCATTTCGGACAAATTTTTAGCAACTCCACAGCTGAAAATTCTTGTGGGAAAGGGCCATTTATTAAGAGAGGATCCCCTCAAGAAAAGTGGACTCCGTGCTCAAGGCAATCTCCACGGGAGAGCACAGAGAGCACACGCTTCCCCGTGGTAACTCTTCAGATTCGAATAGCTGAGAGATGAAGTGGGCTTTCATAATGAGGCAAACGCGAGGCACTGAGAACAGGCTGGGGAATCTTCCGTTGGTTCCTCTTCTTCAGACATTGGAGGGCTCCGTGCACAGCTCAGTTGAGAACGGAAAAGCTGCCTCACTCCAAAGCACTCAATGCATGCCGCCAGCTTCTCAGGGATGTTCAAAATGGAACGGAATGCTTTGCTTTTTTTTCTTTTAACTTTAAGGGAATAGCATTTTAAAGTTGTCAAGTATACCTCATGCTTTAAAATGGAAGACTTGATGAGCACTGTAAGAAACTTAAGGTTGACAGCTCCTTAGCACTAGCTTACGGCAGGGGGAGGGCAGCGATGCACAGCATTTACATGGTAGACATAGGCGGCGAAGTCCCTAACTTGATGGGTAACTGGGCCCTGGCTGCCGGTGAGAAACTCAAGTACCACGTACATCATGCAGGAGGGCAAGCCCTAACTTCACACACAACCGTGTCATATCTTAACTTCCCTCACCGATGACATTCAGCATGTGAAAATGTTTCCTACATAGAAAATAGAAAACTCAAATAACCAGTGGTTTGATTGACAGGACATTTTCTGGCAAAGACTTAAGTCTGACTTGTCACTGTCTGGACCTCTGCAGCCTGTCTGGCACGCCTAAGTCAAGTGACATAGGGTGCACACAGGTTCTCTGGGACCTAAGCTTGCTGCATAGCAACAGTTTCTACATCCATTTTTCTTCTCTTCCAAGCCCTTGCTGTGCTGTACCATGAGGGCCATTTATAGCACATGAATACATTGCATAGGGTGTGTGTATGTGTGTGTGTGTGTTATCCCTTTACTCCAGAATTCCTTCTGTGCCATCTTTGAACATTGTCTGAGTGTCCTGTCCTGTAGCCGCCTGCAGCCACAAGTACGAATGGGTCGTCTGGAATGGGAGTCAGGGCCTGAAGAATTAACGGTACCGGAAATGCAGGAAGAGGTTTGAAAAAATTAGACACATGATGTGTTTTCAGTCCGCCATCATTAATGAATTCTCCTTGTTACAAGCAGGTAGATAGGTAAAGCAAAACCCCTCCCCCAAGTCCGTCAGCAACTTGGCCCAATCAGCAGCTTCATCTTCAGTCTCTGGAGGCTGGACTTCCAGCGTAGCAGGAACTTGTAGAGAGGCGTGGCTATTAGCAGGAGGTGGGCAGAGAGGCGTGGTTATACGAGACAAGGCGGGGTCTGACAGAGTCAGCCCTCAGCTGTAGGAGGGTCACAATGTCCCACCAGGTTCAGCTAAAAGTTCCAGTGACATGCTTCCACATAAGTGTATGTTCTGTCACCGAGTCAACAAATTTCAAACCAAGTTTTTAATTTGTCAACACACAAATTAAAAACTCTTTTTTGGTTTATATATTTTCTGTTCTAAAAGTGATCTTATTTTTTAGTTTCATTTCTGTTGCTGTTATAAAAAGAAAATATGCCAAGAAGAAGTTTTTTTGTTTATTTGTTTTTGTTTGTTTGTTTTTGTTTTTCAGGGAGAAAGGGTTTATTTTAGTTGACAACTCCAGGTGATACTCCATCAAGGCAGCGGGGACTTAAAATATCTATTTATATCTCACTTTCACTCGGGAGCAGAGAGACATGAGTGCATACACACTCGCTTGTCAGCCCGTCTTTTACTCTGGTATAGCTAATATATGGCCTAGACTCTCATGGTGAGTTGTCCCATATCATTCAACCCAAGTTAAGAAAATTCCTGGAAGGTGTGTCTATAGGCTAACCCTATCTGCTCAGTGCTCATTAAGATCCCCTTCCCAGAGCTGGTGAGATGGCTCAATGGGTAAGGTCACTGACTGCTCTTTTGAAGGTCCTGAGTTCAAATCCCAGGAACCTCATGGTGGCTCACAACTACCCATAATGAGATCTGACGCCCTCTTCTGGTGTGTCTGGAGACAGCTACAGTGTACTTATTTATAATAATAATAAATAAATCTTTGGGCCAGAGCTAGCAGGGACTGAGTGAGCGGGGTTGCCTGGAGCAAGCAGAGGTCCTATTCCCAACAACCACATGAAGGTTCACAACCATCTGTACAGCTGCAGTGCACTCATATACATAAAATAAATAAATAAATCTCAAAAAAGACCCCCTTCCCAGATGATTCTAGATTATGGCAAGTTCACAACTAAAACTAATCATCTCATACTATGATGGTACAGAGCACACAACAGATTCTCACACACTAGCCTAACTAAACCCAAGTGAAGACGTTTCATAAAATCCCAGAAGCCTGCTCTTTAAAAGGCTGGCAGAATCACACTCAGAGAGGTTGGTCGCCCAGACACTTTCCTAGCTAGGTCATCTCAGCCACTACCCATGATAGCAGATACTCTGAGGCTCTTCAGCCTAGCTATATGCTAGGCAGAGTTTGCAAACGTTTTCAAAGGAACTTGCCAAGAGACAGTTTGCTCTCTCAGTGATATAGGAGGGCAGGATGTGAGTCTTAGTTTTCCTTACCAGTCTCTTATAAGCAAGAGGTTAAGTGATAGCAGGGCAATGCCTGAGGCGGTACATCAGCAGACAAGCCTAGCTTCTCACCCCACGGAGAATGTATAGCTATGGAGACTCTTAGTGGAACTGATTTGGAGATAAAAAAGCCAGCTTGCTCATGCATTTTTCTCTCCCTGTCTCTCTGTCTCTCTGTCTCTCCCTCCCTTCTTCCCTCTCTCTCACTGTCTCTTTGTCTGTTTCTCTCTGTCTCTCTGTCTTTCTCCCTGTTTCTCTCTCTTTGTGTGTGTGTGTTTTAATCAGCACCTAGACTTGTAACTACTATCCCGAAATCTCCAATCTCAAGAGAACCATAAAAGAGTAGAAGCTATCCACTCAGGACATCAGAGTTGGACAACTCAGAAGGACATGGAAGATGCCATGCCCAGATAGAGGAGAGGTCCTGGAGCACTGCAAACAAAACAAAACAAAACAAAACAAAACAAAAAAGAGAACAACAACAAAAATACAGTCTCGGGTTGACACGGAGTCTGCTCTTCTCCATCATCTCTGAGACTCACTTTCTTTTGCATAGAAAAGGCAACAGACTTAGGTGATAAGTAAAAAAGATGAGGAGCAGCCAGCTCCCCTCCCCCTACTCATGGTATGAAATGGCATAGTGGGTCAAGAGGTCACTCAGAGGCTTCCGGTCTGGCTTGATCTGACTCAGAAACATCAGAGTATGGGAGAGGAGAGGGTGAGACCTGGATTAGGAGATTTGGGAGATGAAAAACAGGCTGCTTTGATGCATCAACACCACTTATGCCTGTGGCTTCTGAGAGGTGCATGGAGAGATGTTTAAGGGTTTGTTTGCTGTGAATGCTACACTCTCAGGGATTTTTGAGAGACTGCCAGGATGAAATGCTTGGGTTAAACTGATCATAACAGCATTTAAACACCCCCCCCCTTAAGGAGGCTTCTCTCTTCTCATTTAACACTAAAGGATTTTTTTTTTTCTTTCACAGCTTCTTTGAGGAGGCATCTATAGTCATCATGAAAACAAGGGAGGGAACCAGGACACTCCATTGTGCAGCGATGGGCTTCAGAGGGTACTCGCTGTATCTACCCAGCTGCTCCTGGCTCTGTCTGGCTCTATCTTCTATTTCAACAGGATTTTAAGATTGTTCCATAGAATACCCCTATGCATTGCCATCTGATCCAAGCTGAAAGAGTGGCCGCCTCTATTTTACAGATGAGAAGAGTCAAGACCACAAGTTGTGGAGAATGCTATTCTCAAGCCTAGTTTGCTATTTTTTTCTTAAAGCACTGAGAAGAACTGGAGTTAGCATCTACATCTCCTAGTCCTTTGTTCTTTAACCACCTTGCACTAAATCCATGTCATGTGAGCAGATTCGGTGGTTATAGAAGCTCATATGAAAGGCTGTCACAGTAAATGAAGCATCCATTAAAGAAACATAGAGCCTTGCATGCCTTTTGACACAGCACAAAGCTGTCAACTAGTGAGAGACATGAAAAGCCTGCTGGTCCATGGGCAGTGGATGGAACCAGAATCAAATCTAAAAAGAAATCTAGAGACTGGAACAATGAGACAAATGAAATCAGGAGGTGTTAAGTCAAAGTCTGATTATTTTGATGTATGAAAAAATAGTTTGAAGACAGGTGGGACTATACTGGTTCGAATCCTTTGGTTTAACTTGTCTTAAATAGTATTTGTTGGACAGCCACCATGTCTGTGCAGTGTTCTTGGCACTCAGGTTACAGCCGTGAAGAAGAATCAGCCAAATACAGCCTGCCCAAACAGACCTCAGCCCCCAGTTAGGAGCTAGCTAATAAATGGATGATTTCATAAGATATCCAGTGCCAGTAAAAAAAAAAATAAAGTGAGGCTACAGTAAAAACATTGGCTCACGAGACATAGGATGGCATTAGGAAGTGGTCCAGAGAAGACCTCTTAGAGGAGGGGACATTTTCAAGCTGTTGTTTAAAGGAAAAAGAAATGAAAATTGTTAAGGACCACTGGGCAACCTTCCAGAGGGAGAGCAAGCAAGACACCTGCAGTAAGCATGACTTTAGGGTGTATTAGGAACAGAAGGGAAGCCGCCATGCCTCCGAGCCAGGGAAAGAAGATGTAAGAGCTGCCAGGGCGATTTCAGGGTCTAGGTAAATGGGCTCTGTTGGCACAATGGTGATGACCGCTGGTCATTCTCTCTAAATTAACTCTTTTCTTTCCCTGGTAAAGGATTTATTTGGGTACTTAAGTACTGAATTTCCCAGAGTTCCTCGTGGTGGGGTGAAAGCACATGACAAAAGCTATTACCAGTGAAACGTGAGCAGGAAAGATACGTGTAAGAAGACCCTCATTGAAGGGCAATTGTGTCTAGCTTCCTGTGATGCTGTTGTCTTGAGTGACAAGCATTCAGATAAAGACAGTATGCTCGTCAGAGGAGTGGAGGTCAAGATGGGAGGGACCTCACTCCCAAATAGCAATGCAGAATTATTCGTCCATGTGTGACGGTTCATTCTGATTGTCAACACGTCACAACTTAGAACCATCCGAGAGGAGAGCCTCACTTGAGGATTGCTTAGATTAGCTGAAGAACCCTGCCCATAGTGGGCAGCACTACCATAGTGGGCAGCACTACCATAGTGGGCAGCACTACCATAGTGGGCAGCACTACCATAGTGGGCAGCACTACCGCATGGGCTGGGTTCCGAGCTGCCTAAGCACAAAGAAAATTGGGCTGGAGAGAAGGCTCAGTGGCTAAGAGCATGTGTTGCTCTTGCCGATGTCCTGGGTTCGATTCTTAGCACCTACTCAGCAGTTCATGACTGTCTATAATGGCAACTGCAGAGGATCTGATATCCTCTTCTGTGGGTACTGAATGCACATGTTGCACAGACACACATGCAGGGAAACACCTAATCACATGAAATACAAATAAATCAAACATGTAAATGACTAGAGATTGCTAGCAGCAAGTATGCGAACTAACAAGGACGCCTGTGCACTCTCTGCGCCTGCGCACTCTCTGCTCTTGACTGCTCATGTGCTGCGACTAGCCGCTTGAATTTCTTGCCTTGACCTCCCCCCAAAAAGATGGACCATAACTTAGAACTGTAAGCCAAATACACCCTTTCCTCCCTTAGGCCGCTTATTGTCACAGTATTTTAGCATAGCAACAGAAATAAAAATAGAACACCAGGCTGGGCTGTTAGGTGAGAACTAAATTATCTTATTTAAACTCCAGTAGTTGAGGCCTTCGTTTTCAACAATGCAGCTCTTTCTATAATTAAATCCAGGAGACGTTTGTCCTTTATGAAGCTAGAAGCCGCTAGAAGCATTCAAACGGATGACTGCCGCGGCCCGTGCTTGGCAAAGCTCCTTCTGCGTCCTGTATGGAGAACAGATTGCAGGAAGCCAGCAGTGAAGGAGGGCAGACCCTGCTGCTGCTTGAGAGCACGGGCTGAGGCGGTAATGGTAGAGGAGGAGATGCTGGGGAGAATGTGAACATTTTGGCAGTAGAACAAGTTGGCTGGCTGATTTCTTAAATTGTTGGAGAGGGAAAGGAAGAAAAAAAAACTATGATTCTGAGGTCTCTCTCTGCCTCAAATGACTGGTGGGACTGGTGGGATTTTCTGAAGTGCAGGAAAGTACGCGCAGGAGAGGGATTGCATAAACTAGTCATAAAACTAGACATAGACTGTTACAAACAATGAGGAGAGGAAGCAGGTGGCTGGTTTAGTCTTGTCTGTGAGCTTCAGGTTCAGTGGGGATCCTGCCTCTCTCCACAAAACCTTGGGCCTCCACACTCATGCACACGTATGCTCCTGCCCCAGCACACACATGCAAACATGCACACACATGCTCACACATTCACACAATCACAGACATGCCATACGCCCAGATGTGTGAACAGACACTCTTATACATTTAGACACACACTCTCACACTCACACACATTCACAAACTATCAAAAACATTGGCACACTCATACACAGACACACTGACACGTTTGGACACATATAATAAACTCTAACACAGGTGCACATTTTCCCATATATAATCTCACACTTATGCTCACATTCTCACACTTACACACACTCAGACACACTGCATACCCTGACACATTCCATACCATACACACACACACACAAACACACTAAAGTTCTCCAGACACTTGAACACATATATGCATACATCCAGATACACTGTCAGATTCACAATCACACACACACACACACACTTACTTGCTAACACACTCACATAACCCACTGTCTCATACACTCAAACATCCAAACTCACATACTTGCAATTTCTTACACACTTGTATACACTCAGACTCATTCTCGCAGACTCACACAAAGACACCCATCTATGTGCTCACATCTGCACTGCTAAATGTGCCCACACGTTCACACTCACACACACACAATACCACACAAATACACACATGCCCATGTTCACACTTTCACATGATCACACTCTCACCAACACTTGTCTACATTCACACACTTGCACACTCATATATGTCCAGACACACATGCACATCTCTGACTTACACACATAAGCACACTCACACTTTTACATTCAAACACACCCATTGTTAGACACTCCTATATATTTCCACAGACACAAACTACTCTCATAGTGTACAGTCTCAGATATTCATGTTCAGTCACACACACTGACACTCACATACATGTACATATATGCTTGACACTGACCCATATCCATACTTAATCACACACCTACACTTCTACATACTCACATACCCACATCCTTGTACCCACTCACACATATAAAACAACACACTTGCTCACTTATACACTCACACACTGTTTCACATCGCAAATGTACTCAACACACACTTCCACAAACCCACATAATCGCAACTCACACCCACTGAACTTGTACTCACAATCTCAATTACACACATTCACACACTCAGATGCATTCACACACCCCAAATCACTCATGCACACTCACTTCTATATGCACCCAAACACATATGAGCTTACACATTTACACACTTAAATGCATACAAACTCACACATTTACACTACCACCTGTACATACTCACAAATTCAAACACACATATGTACACACTCACACTCATACAGTCACTAATTCTGACTCACACTCTTTCAGACTCAAACACACATTCATACAAACTCACACAGACACCTTCACACATACTTAAACTTAGACAAAAAAAATCATACTTGCACATGCTTTTACATTCATATGCTCATACACTCCCATACAGAATCTCACACTCAGATTCAACCATATACACATTTTTACTCACACATAAACATAATCACACAAATACTACACACACTCTCATGCTCACATACCCACATTTACACACTCAGTCTCATATACATTTATTCATTTGCACAGAATTGCAGAATACTTATGTACCCTGTACACTCAAGTGCACTCACACACTCATATACACACTCACATTTACACACTTACATAGACTCTCATAGACTCACCCTTAGACACACATTGCCACACGCTTGGACATGTTCATGAACACATATTCACAAAATCACTCTACACATGCCCACACACTCATACATCCTGACAACACAAACACATCCAGACACACACCCACCATCTCACAGACTCACACATACACATAAACACTTTCCCTTATACACAAGTTTATGTTCATGTTGCTGATTTCTTTTTATTTTGAGTTATAGAGTGCTGGAAATGATTCCAAGGCAAGACATTTTTTTTGAGGGGGAGGTTCTCACTATGTAGCCTAGGCTGGCCCCTAAGTAGCCTAGGCTGGTCTGCAATTACCACTTTTCCTGTTTCATCTTCCCAGTGCTGGAGCTATACAAGTCTGTCTCAGTCTGAGAAAGAGATATATGCATAGCCACGGGAGAAGAGTAGGAACACAGAGAGATTTTGTGTTTGTCAGAAGAAAAAATTAATATTCCTCCAAAATTTTACTGCCACCAATAAAGAGGCTCTTCCTATTGAAGTGACCTAAATTACAAGCATGCAATACCGATAAGCCAATGTGAGCCAGCGACTATGTTTGGTGACACAGGTGTGTTGTCTGTAACTGATGAATCTGGGCAGCTCTGCAGGGAACCAGGGCAGAAGACAGCTAAATAAAACCTCTTGCTGCTCCTGGCCTTTGTGCTGTAGAGATGTAGGTTTCCGTGTGCTGGGGACTGATCACAAAGATTTCTAAAACTGTTTCCCTTTTGTAAGTCAGCTCTGTGACATTTTGAGAAATCAGGCCTTGACTATGAAAAGCAAACTGGGCCAGTGCCATTGAGGGCAAAGGAAGCGTTGGTCCAGGCAGGATGAGGGAGATGAGAAGAAACAGCCAGCAGGGGTGATGAGCTATCAAATGCTTGCCTCATTGCTCTGCCAGGGGGGATGGCTCCCTGGCTGGGCAACTTTCTTGCTTGTCATTGTGTAGATAAGAAAAAGTTTCGAACTTGTTTACAGTTGGAGGCATGGAGATGAAGGTCTCAGTCATTCTTCATGGCAGTTCTAGAACACCAAATGACTTCAGGTTAATGTGGGCCATGGCTAGGGCGTTACTCCTTCATGGCAGTCCTAGAACACCGAATGACTTCAGGTTAATGTGGGTCATGGCTATGGCTTTAGCCTAAGAGGAAGGGAGATGTTTATTCCACTGTGGATGTTTTCTGGCAGGAAAACTCCGGCACAGAGCGTTTAGGGTACTATCCAATCAGTGTTTATCAGATATGCAGAATCTGAACTTCTTTTAGTCCCAAGATTAACAGCAACTAAAGGCACAGAACAGGCCATCAGCGCACCCTTTGCTTGCCAGGGTGTCTTTCCTCTTCTCCCTCAGCTGTCTTTTCTTCCTGCAGAGTTAGTGTATTGAACTTAAAAAGTCAGATGTGAGAATTCTGCCTGATGGATCGATCCTCTTCACTGAAGAGCATTATCGCAGCGGTTCTGTGCCTGCATTATAAAAGATACCTTCCCTTTACAAAATACAGTTAACATCAGGTTTAATCGTTATGAAGGCAGAACAAAGAAAGGAGAAAAGGGAAAGTAGGCGATTTTAAAAAGTAACCTTAGAAGTAACTTGGGAATTATGGGGCTGGAGAGATGGCTCTGTGGCTAAGAATAGGCACTGCTCCTGTAGAGGTCCCCAGTTTAGTTCTCTCCATCCACATTGGGCAGTTCACAGCCATCTATAACTCCTACAACATCTATAACTCCAGGAGTCCAGTGTCCTCTTCTGGCCTTTGTGGGCAACTGCACTCATGCACACACACACACACACACACACACACACACACACACACACTTAAATATAATTTTTTTTTTAAAGGAAGAACTTAGGAATTTTAATGTGCCAGTGATCGTAAATTAGAACAATCCATATCCCACCAAACAAAGACCTATTCTTTCACCTCTTTCCCTGATTCTCTTTGTGACCTCACAGCAGGCTTAGGTATTTCAAAACCTACTTTAATAAGGGTTAGCAAGTGTTTCCACCCCAGTTCTAGTCCACCATTCAAAGGAAGGTAAATAAGACCAGGGGATGTGGACTGGTCAGAAGTAGTTCCTTGGGGCAATTCCAATCTGTTTGCCAGGATACCAGCAGTCCAGTTCAGTTGTGTGAGGATACCAAACCCAAATTAGCAGTGGTAGCAGGATCCAGCAGAAACAGCCAGGCATCCGCCAAATAGGCACAAGTCAGTGGGAGTGACCAGAACCAGAAGTTTTCTGCCCTGCCTCTCTCAAGTGAAGTGAAGATCAGAGAAGACATGAAACCAACAAAGCATTGCAAAGCTAGCTATGCAAACATGCTGTCACTGTCCATTGAGTCCTATTTATACTCTCTCCAAACACCATGTGTTCTCCCACAGGTCTTGCCTCGGCAAAACACCACATTAGTCTGCATCACATGACACAACCAGAAACTGAAGTGGAAATTTCTGGTTTCTTTGGTGATTCAGCAGTGTCATGTGATGTTTTCCTGGAAACTGTCAGTTTGTCAGTCAGACCATACCATCTCATTTTCCAATCATATTTCTCAACTGTCTACTTGTCATCAAACCTAAACATAAGAAGGCACATATTTGTTTCCTTAGGCCTTTTTCTTCTTTGCTGAAAGTTTCCATGTTCATATAACATTAAAAATCACCCCTCAGACAAGGTCTCACTATATAGTCCTATCTAGCTTATTCTTTGCTGTGTAAACCAGGCTGGTCTCAAGCTTGCAAAGATCTGTCCACCTCTACTTTCCCAGGGCAGGGATTAATGGCATGTACCACCATGCCTGGCTAGTTCTCTTTCACTAATTTGACTTTCATTGTAGGGTCCTCAGCTCTGAGACTAAATTGGAAAGAAAAAGTATTCTTCTATCTCATATAGCATTGAATTCCAGCTTGATCTCTTCTGTGAACACATCCCAGGCCCTGCAGGCTAAGTCCGTCAGAGTCACCTCTGAGCTTCCACTGAGCATCAGTGCCTCATTATGGTAAACTGGTTTTTTTCTGCATCAAAGACTGCCACACATGACTTGACACAGTAAGTGACAACTAGACAGACTATTTGAGAATCAAGGAAAAGTGGTTTTGTGATTATAGTACTTACTGTGTTATATTGAATTGTGTTTGCACACGCCTGGGTGACGAGCTTCTTCTCAAGGACACGTCTATTTCTCTTCACCTTCAAATCCCATGTTCTAGTTCAGTGACGCTGTCTCCAACTCCGACTCCCTCTCCCTCTCTCTTCCTGCTGTGTGTGTGTGTGCATGCACTCACATGCACATGTGTGCTATATTCATGTGCATGTGTGTGCCTGAGGGGTGCACTTTCCTTTGTGGCCCTTTGTGGGCATGTTTGGAAGCTAGAAGTTGATGTTAAGTTGTCCCCAGTCACTTCTTTATCTCAATTTTTTGAGACAAGGTCTCTCACTGAGCCTGAGATTCATCACTTCCCCTGCACTGGCTGGACCAAGAGCATCGAGAATCCACCTGCCTGTGATCTGTATATCCCCCCAGTACTGTGCTATAAGTGCATACAGCCATGCCTGACTTTTGACAGTCACTAGGGATCTGAGCTCAGCTTGTCATGCTTAAGCAGAAAGCATATAACCCACTGAGTCCTCTCTCCCAAGCCCATCTGATGAACGCTTCTCTCACTAGACTCCCCATGATTCCACTGACATTCCTGGGAGAAGTAATCTATGGACCAGCTACATACACTGTTTCTTCTTTTATTAGCCTTTGCTCTACCTGCTCCAAGATACTCTTAAACAATTTATTTCTGTTCAAGATATACAGAACTGATGACCATGAAAAGGATTACCAACCATAGAGAGCTTTCATTTTGACAAGAATTCAAAGGCTTACGGGAAATTGGCAGAGGAAGCAGAGGAAGCAAAAGGAGTGGCCGAGCAGAGAGGTTTTCTGGAGTTACTCAAAGCATACCTCATGTAGGTACTTCTTGGTACATAAAATTAAATCATTTTAGAAATGTGTGATAGTATAGCCACTTTAGAAGATGGTTTGGCTGTTTCTTACAAAACTAAACATACTTTTACCATATGATCCAGCAATCACATTCCTTGGTATTTACCCAAATGAGATGAAAACATATCCACACAAAAATCTGCACATGGATGTTTATAGCAACTTTATTCATAATTGCCAAAATCTGGAGGCATCCAGGATGCTGTCAGTAGGTAAATGGGTAAAGCACAGTGCATTTAGACAATGGGATAACTGTTCGGGGCTTAAGTGATGAAGACATACAGGGCACATCAATGATGTAAGAAAAAGAAGCCAGTCTGGAAGCTACATATGGTAGGAGTCAAACTTGACACCACATTCTAGAAAAAGGCAAATGTACGAAGATGTTTGTATCGGCAATTGCCAGGAGTTAGTCTGAAAGGAGAGATGAGTGGGCAGATCCAGAGGACTTTCAACGCACTGAAAGCCTTTTGTATGATCACGGCGGATATTTTCATTATCCATTTGCCCAAATCTACAGAATTGAATGTGAAGAATGAATGTCCACTAACGTAGATGGTGGACTATGGATTGTAGGTTCACTGCAACAAATACACTGCTCTGCTGGGATAGGGTAACAGTGTGGGGGACTACATGTATACGAACAAAAGAGGGAACTCCCAAAGCTGCTCTAAACATATAGACTATTAAAAACTAGGGACAGACTGTATGGAATGAGAACAGCATGTGCCTGTAAGCATCAGTGGTGATTGAGGGGAAAGCAGCCTTCTTTATGCTCCATCACCCAGAAGACTCCCCGAGTCACGAGGTGGGCACAAGCAGTGCACGCCCATTGCGTGGCACAAGGCCTGGTATCTGGTGGTGCTGATTGCCCGTGTGCATGGGGAGCGAATCTGAATATGTAGCAAATCGGTTGGCTTTCAGGCAGAGTGCTTGACTGCAGCCCGACTCTGCATGCCTTGTGCAGTGTGGTCATCAGCTTGTACCCTCGTTGGTGCCTGATGCTCCAGGTGGTAGGTTCAGCCGTGAAGATGAGGAATGATCCTTGTGGTGGTGTTGAGTTCTTTAGGACAGGTGATCTGAAAAAAAGAGCCTTTTTAATGGAGATAGCACAGAATGGAGAAATCGTACAGTAGGGTAGCATTCTGGACTGATTGAAATATTTCTAGAAGGAGAAAATATTACAGTAGTGTAGTAATAATTATCCAGATAATAAATTCTGGCATGGGGATGCTACCTGCCCAAAAGGTTTATGTACCTGAATGAAAGACACGCGCGCGCGTGTGCGCGCGTGCGCGCGCACACAAACACACACACACACACATGCACACACACAGCCTTTATATTCTAATATGCCTTAAACAGCACAGTCACTGGGCCACTGCTTAACCTCTACTGCTGTTAGAATTTACCTCCCATTGATAATACCAACTTACTACTTGCTAAACTCTATATTCCATCTTGGTGGCTCTAAACCCAGTTGGGTAGCCGTTTGGGCCATGCTCTCTAAGCTCCATCACATGGTGGCTATGTCTCTCTCTCCTGTACTTTTCTCAAGCATGACATTTCCCCTCTCCTCTATTCTTTTCCAGCATAGCGGATCTTCTCCTTCTCTCTCCTCTCCCAGTCTCAAGCAGGGGGAGGGGAGTCTGGGGGGAGATCTTAAACTTCTCCCTCTGTTTGTCCTCCCCAGCAATTGGCTGTTGGCATCTTTATTTACAAATCAGAACCAACTGGGGGCAGGTTCCCAGAAGCTACGAGTAGACACTCATATAAACAGTTTTGGGGGAGTATAATTAGCATCCTTATAGTTGTTGGGCCCTATTTGGCCCTGGTTTGGGCCTTTGAGAGCAAATCCGAGCCTGGCTCGAGTTTTGTAAACTGTCTCAGTCGCTTCCATACTGGTGTGACTCAGCACGACCTGCTTAAGCCTGCCTTTGCCTAGCTCCTGCTGACATAGAGTAACTGTCGCCCCATACCCTTCTTCAACTTTCCCCTTCCCCTGTGTCATCTCACCTCCACAGAAAACTCCACCTCCTCTCTCAGCCCTTTATAAAGAGAAGATTGATACATTAAAACAAGTTCCTGCTTTGACAGACTCCCGGCTCGCAGTGGTTATTCTCCCGGAGGCAGGAGATCCAAGCTGGACACTCACCATCCCGTTCAGCCCTGAGAGGCTGGGCTGGGCTGGGTTCTCTCCCTTTTGCCTGGTTCTGCTGGCAGGGAGCCCGGCACTTAGTTTTAATTACCATCCTTAGTTTTAATTAGCATCCTTAGTTTTCCACAATAGCCAGTATCAGCTCAAGGCCTTTCACCCTCTAACGCTGTGGAAGGAAACAGGTCTGTAAACATGGTCAACTTGCCGTTCTGTGAACAGAATGAGCACACGCTTGGTGTGGTAACATCTATGTGCTCTTTGCCGTTGTGACATAGCAGTACCCCATGGCAAAGGACTTGGTTTTAGACTTCAGGGTCTGCACCTTTAGCAAGTCATCACAGTAGGTCATCAGCTAAGCCTACTTGTGCTTCCTGGCATCGGCTTGTTTAATTGTCACCGACAATGATTTTTATTTGCTCACGGTGCTGGTGCTCAGGATGTCCTACTCCAGACCACTGTGTGTTTTTCTTCGTAGGCGGCGGCTTCAGTGTTCCTTGCTGCTGGGGTCGAGCAGAAGTTGAGCAGAGGGCCAGAGGCATGTCTTCCAGACCTTCTCCACTAGATCAGCTCACTGGGGCTACCATAGCCAGTAATTACCACAAATTAGGTAACTTAAAACAACAGGAACTTGCTATGCTCGAAGCCTGGGAGATCGGAAACCCAAGGTCAAGCTGTAAGTGGTCTTGGCTCCTCTTGGAGGCTTTCAGGAAGACTCTGTGCCATGTCTCAAAGCTTCTGGTGGGTGTTGACAACCTACAGCAGTCCTTGACCGGTAGATACGTCAATCTCTGCCTTCATTTTCAGATTTTTTCCCCCCGTGTGTGTCTGTTTCAAATCTCCCTTTTCCTGCCTTATAAGACCAATCCTACTTTGCCATGGTAGGATATACTTGTCAAAACTACTTGAGAGGCGGAGGCAGGAGGATCCCTTGAAATCAGGACTTCTAAGATTTGGTTATATAGTGAGATCTCCATCCAAAGACAAAAGCAAAACCCCTTCAAACACTAAAACACCCAACTCTAATGGTGTCAACCTTAAATCCACATGATACCTATTGGCTATTCACATCAATTAACTGGCAGTTTCCCTGTCATGGACTCCCTTTGTAAACTTTCAAGGCAAGCCCCTTCTCCAGACCTCCCCAACTGTAATAACAGCATTTCTAGCCTCCATGACGGCCACACAGGTCATCTCCAGACCCTCAGCGGGACTCTTTCCAGATTACACTAATTTTAGGTGAAACATCGAACCCCTGAAAAGGAAAACCCATCATCAATCCCTGAACTTCCCACAGAAACCCATCAATCCCTGAACAGGAAAACCCACCAATTCCTGAGCTGCCCCAAGCTCAGGATTTGAAAATTCCTCACCCTGGAAATCTCTACCCCATCACTGTCTATTGAGTTCCAGTCATCCCATCCCCTGCCTCCATGGGTCTTGCCTTAGCAAAACATGTGAGTCAGCCACAGCAAAACACCACGTGGGTCTGTATCACCTGACAGATCTGGAAACTTCCACTTCAAGGTTGTCATCAACTGATACTTCACACAACTGGAATGCAATCTCAGCAGAGATTTTTGGGGGAGACTATAGGAACAAATGTCCCTGATTGAGAAGTGAGGAATCTGGACATACCTCCCACCTTGTTTCCCTCTCCTGCTCTGAGGACATGGACCCTCCACCATGCTGCATTCACCCTCTGACCAGCTGTTTTGATTTTTGAAGAGAGTCAGGGTTTTCTATGGTGAATATGTTGGTATGTACAGGAAGATATTAAGGATACAAGTAAGGCATTGGCCTAGTAACTGTTCTATTGCTGTGAAGAAACACCAAGACCAAGGCAACTTATAGAGGAAAACATTTAATTGGGGACTTGCTTGCAGTTTTAGAAGGTTGGTCCATGATCATAATGGTGCGGAGTGCGGTGGCAGCAGAAAGGCATGGTGCTAGAGAAGGTAGTTGAGAGGAGCTACATCCTGATCCTCGGACAGCATAGAGGGAGGGAGGGAGGGAGGGAGGGAGGGAGAGACAGAGAGAGACAGAGAGACAGAGGCATGGGGATTTGAAACCTCAAAGTTCACTCCCAGTAACATACCTCTTCCAACAAGGTCACACCTCCTAATCCTTCCCAAATAGTTCCACTAACTGGAGACCAAGTACTCAAACTATGAGGCTATGGAGGTCAGTTTCATTCAAATCATCACAGGCACCAATAACATTAATTTAAATGTCATTTAAAAAGGGAAGTTAGAGTATATTATATACTCCAAAGTCCTCCTTTCTTTTCTGCCCTTGTCATGGATGGATGGATGGCCGTGTGATTACCTAAGCTACTTAATCTGTTTTCAATGTGACCTATGCTATGTAATGTGAGATTGAAAGTTGTAAGATATGATATAAGAGTTGAAGATTTTGATGATTTACATGGTTTGACTTGCTCTCCTTGGGTTGTATTATCTATGTTTTTAACTACAGTTCCACACTGGGATTCAACCTAACACTGGCCTGGGTTGAAATATAAAATATGCAAATAAGTTATTCAAAATATAGTTATTGCAGAATTTATTGCAGAGGTAAAACTTTAGAGAGAACAGAAGAAAGGTGAATAAGCTACAGCATATTCTTCCTATGTGTTTTTATGATGTCTTCATATGGAGAGATGTGAATGGTGTAAACCAGGAAAAGCAATTTCCAGAACTATAGATAGTTCCACTTTGTAGCAGTGAAAATTATAATTATGCATAGTCAAAGATACACATTTGCATCTCTATTATATACACAGAGAAAAAAAGATGAATGCAAAGAATATCTCTGGCTCCTGCAGTAGAGCGAAGGAAACCTCTGCAGGCCGATTCTGAAATGCTCACATGGAAGCGTGCATAAGATATTAATGAATGAAAGATCCAAAGTGATCGTGAAGTCTGTTTTCTTTCTCTATACCAGCTTTGATGTCTCTGATAACTGCTTCCTGTCATTCATTTCAGAAGCTCTTGCAGTGCACACAGCCACCTCAGCCTTCCATGTGTCTATCTGCTCCTCAGCTCTATCCTGGAGCCGATTCCTTTGCCTCTGGAGAATGAGGAGCCAACTCGCTGTCCCCACAGAGAGAGACATCACAAGTCCACCATCTGAACTTTCTGCTAGACAGCTTGTCCCTGTTAATAGATACTGGATGTTTCCAGTGTTTCACCTTTTCAAAAGCAGTAGAGCAAAATCATACAGGGCTGGTGAGATGGCTCGGAGGGTAAGAGCACTGACTGCTCTTCCGAAGGTTCTGAGTTCAAATTCCACAACCACATGGTGGCTCACAATCACCCGTAATGAGATGTGACACCTTCTCCTGGTGCTTTCTGAAGACAGCTACAGTGTACTTACATATAATAAAAAATTTAAAAAAAAAAACAAAACATTCTTGTGAATACGTCTTAACTAATCACACCCAGCTATATCTACAGTGTCAACTTCTGTAGGAGACGTGCATTTTAAACTCTGACATACATTGCCAAGTTCTCCAGAGTGGTCACGCCAATATCCATCCCCACCAGCCATCTGTGAGAGCATTTGCCTCCGTCAGCTTCGTAGCATTGGGTGTCATCTTACAGCTGTGTCTGTCAATCTGAGAAGCAAGGGGAAAATCCTTTTGATCACAGTTTTGTTTAATGAATTGTGAGTAATGTCACGTTCCTTTTTCTCCAACAGAAGCCTTGGACCAGAACTCCTCCTGGATTGGGCATCCTTTTCACAGTGACTTGTAAAGGCTCTATGAAAACTGAAGAAGTTTCACACGATGTCCTTCTATTTTACAGATACAACATTCCAGTTTGCCATTACTCCTTTGAGTCTGTCGCCTTTTCCCAGGCAGCTTTTGAAAGGCTAGATGAACAAATGCATTGATTATATTTTAACAGCTTCTGATTTCATTCCTCGCTTGGAATAACTTCACTGCAGAGGATAAAGTCTTGTGATTTAAAGTATTTTATGCTTAAATCATTATCCCGCTATAGCACTGACTTTAGTGGGGAGAGAAATATTTAACTTTTAACTTTGTAGGCATCTTTGTTGCTTGCGTTTCCCAAAACGACTGTGCATTGGCTTCTATGATTTAAAAAGTCCAGTAAATCAAAAAGGATAAGAAGGCATTATGACCCTCAGGATGAAGCCTGGAGGCAGAAAGGGCAGGGTGCTTTAATAGAGGTGTTTATTCAGTACACTGACCACCTGTAGTTAATCAGGTCCAGCACCAGGTCCTGATGACATAATAGAAGCCCAGATTCAAGAACCGGCGATGGCAATTAGGAGACGCAGCGTTGATGGAGGCGTTTCAGACCGCAGAATAGTCACCATGGCAACAGGAGCCAGAACCATCACTTTGGAGGTACAGTGCATGAAATTGCGGCTGGTGAGAGGATGTGACATTGTTGGTGAGGGTTTTGAGAAAGATGCACAGGCATGTTATAGACGTCTCAAAACCAGACTTTTTAATTTGTCCGTGCCTTGGTGCTCTCTTTTGGGAGAACTAGAGACAAACTACTTACAAACCAATGCAGATCATCAACAAGTACTAGCTTGACAAAGTCATTGTGACCCACGACTGTTCCAGCGAGGGAAGAGCGAGCAGCTTTTGACCCAAAGAGTTACCATGTCATAGCACACACACGACATACGCAGCGAGGGCCCTTTCCCCTTGAAGTTCTGATCCTGCTCCTGCCTCTCAGAAGTTGGGATTAAAAACATGTGCCACCACCTTTGTTCCTACAGCAACCGTAAGACTTCTGCCCAGCATTTGAAGCCAAGAGGAAATGGACACATTTGCACATTGGGCTTGGT
Organism: Mastomys coucha; assembly: GCF_008632895.1. Lineage (NCBI taxonomy): Eukaryota > Metazoa > Chordata > Mammalia > Rodentia > Muridae > Mastomys > Mastomys coucha. Next base: position 63,740,145 of record NW_022196891.1, read on the forward strand.
TTCAATGGTAAAATTTGATCAGGTTTTGAATTAGCAGGAGTGTCCAACATTTCAACATTGCAAAACACGTTACCATCTACAGATCTCTCGGGTCACATTGACAGTTTTCTGGGGTCACAAACATCTCCTGAGCCCCAGGTGGGATGGGCATACTGGTTATTTTGTTATGTGGCAGATTTCATTTTTTTATGAATACAAGTGAGGTCACATTTATCATGTCCAAATAATAACACCTTTTGCCCCCTTCCATCTTCCCTCCCTTCACTGGAAACTTCCAACCTCACTTTGAGAGGCCACTAGGGGCTTGAGGAACTCCAGGGCAGAGGGGGTTCACACAGGCCCTGTCAATCAAAGACAGTCCTCAAATCTCTGCCATCATGTTCTGGGCCCTGCTCCCTCCTGTTCCCACGGTCTCTGTCCCTGTCATTGCTGCCACTATTCCTACACCGTTCAGCTGCCACTGCAGCCTAAGAACTATTGCCATTTCTCTCTTGTAAGCCGGCTCTTCGACTCTGGCCTGATTCCCCAGCACGAATCAAGACTGATCCATCACATTGAGAGCTTTCCATCCTAAATCTCGTGGACCTGAGAGGGAAAGGTGGAAGAAGGCCAATACTTGAAGGTTTTTTGTTGTTGTTGTTGTTGTTTTACACTATGCCTCTCCATCCACAAATGGAACTAAAGCCATAACCTTCCAACTTAGTACAATACAGTAGCAAAGGCACACTTCCTGAACTCTTTAAAAGTTTCCATTCTGACTAGGAAAGGGTCAAGTGCATCACTTCTCAGAGGGAGAACCCTCCTTCATCTTGGAGTTAACTCTTAAGATACATGAATTATGGGTTTTAGAGATCTGGTATATATGCTGAAGACAGCATTAGCTGCCCTGACTATAGTGCACCACACTGTTTCATCTTTCATCAGAGGAGTCTGTGAGAAGCGTGCCTTAGCCATCTTTAATGGACTTCACAGTAAATATAGGCGATCCTGTGTGGACTCTGGAGCAAGACTGCTTGGGCCAAAGCACAGCCCTATCAGTTCCTAGCTGTGTGTGCACTGTTGGGAAAGCTTCTTAGTCTCCTATGACTGCTTAGTATTCCCCTGTGAACTAGGAATGATGATAACGTAACCTACGCCACTAGGCTGTGGTGAGGAGTAAATCAATCACTACAGAACCCACACAGTTGATTTTCTATATGGGGGGGAGGGGGTCCTCCTTCCACAGATTCAACCATCTTGAGATTTTAAAAAATAAGAATAAATTGGCTTCTTTCTTATTTATACCTCAGTTGTTCATTTCTCTTGTCTCTTTGGTCAGTGATGATACTTTATTGGGGAAGAGTGAAGGCCCTGAGTGCCCTTATTGCCTCCTAGACTTGAAAGGAAATGCTCTCCCTTCCCCGGCTCAGTCCCCCACTGGCTGTAGGTTTGTCCTATGTAGCCTTCCTTATGGTGAAGTGGGTTTCTTCTGTTCTTAGTTTCTTCAAGGCTTTTTAACCATAAGGGCATGTTAAAATTTATCAAAGTTCTTTTCTGTATCAGTTGAACTAAGTACATAATTTGTGTCTTTAAGTTTGTTTATGTGCTGTATTAAATTTATTATTTGCATGTGTTAAACCAGTCCATGTATGCTTGGTCATGGTGTATGATCTTAGAGAAATGTATATATGTGTGTGTGTGTGTGTGTAAAATGTTATTTAACATTTGATAACATCATATATGCATACAATGTAGTTTGATGAGAGTCATCCCACTCCTCTCTTACCCTCTCTCAGATTCACCCTACCCTTTTCAAATTCCATATCTCCCCCCCCCCCACTCTCTAAAATAATGCACTGAGTCCAACTTATCTTGCCTGAATACTCATGGGTGTGGGACCCAGGGCCACTATCCTTAAAGAAAACTGACTCTTCTTCCCCCAAAGCCAACTGTCAATAGCTCCTCAGTTGTTCGGAGGCTCACGAGCCCCTCCTCAGTGCATGCTGGGATGTTGACTGGCTTGATCGCATGCTGGCAATCACAGCTGCTGTTGAGTTTGTGAGCGCAGTGGTCTGTCATATCCAGAAGACATTGTTTGCTTCTGTCCTTCCTCACCCCTCACTCTTACAATCTTTCCACTCCTCTCCCACAATGTCCCTGAGTCTTGTGATGAGGTGGTGTGGCAGCGATGTCCCATTTGTAGCTGAGCACACTGCAGACATGTACTCTCTGCACTTTGACCCAATCACGTGTTTGTTGATCTATTTCACAAAGATACTTCTCTTATGATGTCAGAGAGCTGCACTATGCTTTTGGTTTAGAAATACAAATTTAAGGGGCTGGAGAGATGGCTCGGTGGTTAAGAGCACTGACAGCTCTTCCAGAGGTCCTGAGTTCAATTCCCAGCAACCACATGGTGGCTCACAACCATCTGCAATGGGACCTGATGCCCTCATCTGATGTGTCTGAAGACAGTGACGGTGTACTCGCATATATAAATAAATGTTTTTATAAAAGAAATATAAATTTAAGGGGCAATTTGATAGTTTCCATTTAGCAATTTAGTTTCCATTTATACATATATATATGTATATATATATACATATATATATATATGTAGGTTTACCCCTGGGTAATATATATATACATATGTATTATATACTCCATGTATATAATACATTTGTAGGTTTACCCCTGGGGGCTACTGTATGATTGTAATGTGTTCTTGAATTTGATTTGCAAGAATTTTTTTGATAATTTCTATGTCTATAGTAATGAGCCAAATTCGTCTAAAAATGCAGTTAAAAAATGCTTAGATCTACAAACACTTTTAGTAGTAGGATACAAAAGCAACACACACAAAACGAGTAGCTTTTCTGTGTTCCAATAATGAGTATGTGAGAAAGAAATCAGGAAAAAAGAAATTCTATTCACAATAACTTAAAAATAATTCCTGGGAATAAAGTTAACAAAATAGATGAGAGATCTGACAGTGAAAACTTCAAGGTACTGAAGAACATAGATAAAGAAGGCTCTAGAATGGCAGTGTGAACCTGTGGTTTGTAGAACATCAGTGTGAACCTGTAGGTTGTAGAACATCAGTGTGAACCTGTAGACTGTAGAGCAGCTGTGTGAGCCTGTGGGCTCTAGAGCAATCCTGTGAGCCTGTGGGCTGTGGAGCGGCAGTGTGAGCCTGTGGGCTGTAGAGCGGCAGTGTGAGCCTGTGGGCTGTAGAGCGGCAGTGTGAGCCTGTGAGAGCAGCCGTGTGAGCCTGTGGGCTGT
>NW_022196891.1:63743526-63747627 GCF_008632895.1 Mastomys coucha
AGCCTGTGGGCTGTAGAGTGGCCATGTGAAGCTGTGGGAGCAGCCATGTGAACCTGTGGGCTGTAGAGTGGCTGTGTGAACCTGTGGGCTGTAGAGTGGCAGTGTGAGCCTGTGGGCTGTAGAGTGGCAGTGTGGACCTATGAGAGCAGCCGCGTGAGCCTGTGGGCTGTAGAGCGGCAGTGTGAGCCTGTGGGCTGTAGAGTGGCAGTGTGAACCTGTGAGAGCAGCCGTGTGAGCCTGTGGGCTGTAGAGTGGCCATGTGAAGCTGTGGGAGCAGCCATGTGAACCTGTGGGCTGTAGAGCGGCCGTGTGAACCTGTGGGTTGTGACCCCTTTGGGGGAAGAGAGACCGTTTCACAAGGGTCTCCGAAGACCACCAGAAAACAGTGGCACAATTATAGCTATAAAGTTGCAGTGAAAATAACTGTATGGTTGGGGGTCGCCACAGCCTGAGGAGAGGATCACAGTTAGGAAGGTTGAGAAGCACTGGATGAGGAGATGAAAAGATGCCCTGTGGTCAACGATAAGCAGAATTAACATCGTAGAAATGGCTGTAGTATCAAAAGTGGCTCGCACAATTTGTATGGTCCCCATCAAGATCCCATTTACCCTCTTTACAGAATCGGAGAAGACAATCCTAATATTCAAATGGAAGCACCAAGTACCCAAGGCAACAAAGGCAAACTTCAGCAGAAAGAACAACCCGGGAGGTGTTACACTGTGCTCTCAAATTGCATTACAGAGCCACAGTGACAAACCCATCATGGCAGTGGCACAGAACCACGCAAAACCATAGAGCGGAGCAGAGGACTCAGCAATAAGCCCCCACCACTCTAACAACCTGCTTTTTAAACATATTTTTAGTGTGTGAGTATTTCGCCTAGATGTTCTCATGCACCATGTGCATGCTGGGTGCCCTCTGGAGGCCAGAAGGCACCAGATCCCCTGGAACAGGAGTTGCAGACACTTGTGAGCTACCATATGGTTGCTGGGAATCAAACCCAGGTCCTCTGACCGCTCTTAACCACTGAGCCATTTCTTCAGCCTTGAGCAACCTATTTTTTGACCAAAAACAATTAAAAACATATATTTAAGGAAAGATAACCCATCGAATAAATGATGCTGGAAAAACAGGATTTGCATAATAGAAGAGTGAAAGACCCATATCTCAGCCTTCCAAAAATCTATTAAAAATGGGACAATGACCTAAAGGTGTGGAATTTTTAAGCTATTAAGCAATGGTTATCAACCTGGGACTGTGACCCCTTTGGGGGTTGAACAACCAAACCTTTCACGGGGGTCGCCTATCAGATAGCCTGCATATCAGATGTTTACATTACAATTCATAAAAGTAGCAAAATTACAGGTATGAATTAGTAATGAATATACTTTTATGGTTCGGGGTCCTCACAACGTGAGGCGCTGCATTGAAGAGTCGCAGCATTAGGAAGGTAGAGAACCGCTGTGCTGCAGGAAAACCCAGCGAAACAGCTTGGGATATGAGCAGAGGCAAGGACTCCAAACCCAAGAACTGACAAAACAGCTTGATATGAAATGAAAAGGTCCTGGCACGGTGAAACAATCAGCAGAGTGAAGACAGCCTGCAGCTGTGTTCAAGGCTTAACGTTTCCAGATGGGGTCTTTGCCAACTACACATCCAAAGGAGATTGTGTCCGCTAGAGAAAGAACTGCAAAAACTAGTGCCCCCACCCCCACCCCAAGTCAACCAGTCTTTAGATGGGTTGATACTCTGAATGGGCAGTCCTGAAAAGAAGATTACATACTTTCAGATGGCCAATTATGGTCTTTAAAAAGGCTTCTGCTATTTCTCACCATCATGGGAAAGCATAGGTAAGGCTTTCCCTGTCTCCATCCCTCAGCTGACTAAAGCCTATTCCAGCTTGTTCCCAAATACAAATAATTGTTTAATTTCTTCCTGTAGAAATTCAGTTTTGAGTTAAACTTTAGAAATGTTACTTTTGGAGAGACTGGGAAAAAAATTCACCTTTGGATTGCCTGGTGTGTCAGTCCAAAGGCCAGGGCTTCCTAGAGTCTCAGCCTGGCGGCCTTTGGAGCCAATCTGGGTCCGGAGAGCAAGCTAAGTTTCTGGCTAGCGGCTGAACATCCTGGAGCAAAAGTGAGGAAGCATCGCCCTCTGGTGGCCGCCGGGTAGGCAGCAGCTAGCCCAAGTCGGAGCTGTGTGCTCCTGTTCATCCAGCACTGGACTGTGGACCAGGAAACAGCTTGTCTTTGCCTGTCCTTTTAGGAAACACCTATTAACTTGTTAACTCCCGCCTGCAGGGCAGGTTTTCCTTTGTGGCAGACAATATAATAAATATCGCAGAAAAATTTCAGTGGAACTTTAGGATAAAAGAGTAGGGGGTTACATAAGATTCCTTTTTTATTACATTTTATTTATTTTGTATGTACCTTAGTACCCATCTGTGTGCATGCATGTGTACCCCTGTGATTATGTAGAGGCAAAGGGTAATTCAAAGGACTCTCAGGTAAGCAGTACTACATATCCACTTTGCAGATGTGGAAACTGAGGCAGAGTGATTAAGTAACCGTGAGCATAGGAAGAGTTGAACTCAAGCCTCAGGCTAAAATATCCCCGGGGAGTTTGCCCTTTAACTCTAAGCTATTTTCTCTCCGCTGCATTCCAGAACTCTAACAAAACAACGTGGGCAGGATAACAGGAGGGAAGTTACAGACAAGAAGACCTATTTATAGAAACAACCCAGTTTAAGAAAAGAAATTAGCCAGTAAGGCAATCCGAGACGTAAGCCTGACTCTTGTTCTGGGGGAGCCCTAGCTCCCAAGAACACTGTAAACTCAGGAGCAGGTAGATGGTAATGCTGTTTGGCATAATCACAGCTGTGACTCCAGGCGGCAAACTGCCTCCCCGATTTTGGCCAATGAGCCTTGACCAAATCTTGTAAAACTCATTTACCATGTTCCTATCCCAAGGTCAGATTTTCCCTGGGAACACCAGATAGCAATTCATCTTTCTGGGCCAACAAGGGCTTTTTTTTTTTTTTTTTCCTTCTCTGGGAGGTGATTTGAGAAGCTCGTTCTGCTTCTGGCAGAGTCTCCCCACATCACAAGAGCATTTCCCGTGCCAGTTTGAAAACCTGGTGGGACATCCCCCAGCGCCCCCCCCCCCACCCCCATGGTGCCAAGTCTTCCGAAGGACTGACCATCACCACACAGAGCATGCGTAGCACCTCCTAGCTCCCAGCCACATGGTGAGCAATGCTCACGGTGAGGCAGGGGACGGCTCTTTCCCAGCAGGTGCAGTTAATAACACACATTTAAAACAGGTTTTTTTTTTTTTTAAAGGCCTCATAAATATCACTCATCACATCCAGGGACAACTTTACCTTTACCTGGAGCTCTTGAAGCCATCTGTTCAGCGTCATTGCAGATGGTGGTGTCTTTCTTTACTACCGGGTAGGACCAAGGAGATGTTGGCGACCAGGCTCCCATAGTGAGAAGTGGGACCAAAAGCTGCTTTTGAAATTGATGTCACAGAAATTGTCTAGGGAGACCAAAGGGTCTATGCTTCCAGTTAGTGTGTTAATCAGCTTTCTGATACTGCGCCAAACACCAAATACTTTAAAGCCAAATATTATTTTGTCTCACAACTTTGGAGATGTCAGTCCATGCTCAATTGGTCCATTATACTTGGGCTGGCAGGAGAGTTTGACCCCTAATTTATTTTAGACACACAAGCACAGCACAGATTTGGTGAAAACTTATTCTGCTGATAATTAACTCAATCCTGTGTTCAGAACAAATATATACATACATAAATCTCTTTGAGGAAGAAAATAAACTAAATACAGATCAGATGGGACACCATTGAAACTATTTGTACAATCCATCAAGGGAGGTTCTGTAGATTTACTGAGAAAAACAAAATTTATGAAAAGGGTCTGGGGAAGGTCTGGTGCTAAAATTAAGATGCTAGTAAATTTAGTTTCTGTGAGAGCTCTGCTCCCTGCTTGTTGATTTATCTACTTCCTGTGCCCTAACCTTTCCTCAGTGAGTTTTCAAGGGGAGAATGTGTGTGTGTGTGTGTGTGTGTGTGTTGATTACT
>NW_022196891.1:63747694-63748897 GCF_008632895.1 Mastomys coucha
CTCGAACTCAGAAATCCGCCTGCCTCTGCCTCCCAAGTGCTGGGATTAAAGGCGTGGACCCACCACCGCCCGGCCTAGTCCCCTCCCCCCTCTCAGGCGCAAATTCACGGTCCCTGTGCACTGGGGCTTTAGGCCACACTCCTCCAGTGGCTCTTTGTCCTCCATTGCCCTTCCCTGGAAGCTCAGCCAGAATTGTTCTTCATGGACTCGTTCCTGCAGGGGCACCTTCTTCTTAAGCGCTTCTCCGGTCTGCGTCAGACAGACCTCATAGATGTCGCTGCTGCGGCCCTTTTCCATTTCTCACCAGGATGCTCAGAGGCTCTTGGCAGTTCTGCCCCATTCGCATGACGGTGCTGCCAGGACTCAGACCCAGCCTGGAAAGGGTAACACCATCCTGTAGCTCTTCACTTTGGTGGGCCAGGTGCTGCTGGAAAGCTGGCACATCGATCTTCTGAGTAATCTGCTTCTTCAGTTCTGACGCCATCATGGAGTTAGTCACAGACACCAGAAACTCCTTACCCTCCCCCCCAACCCCCCAGCATCTTCACCTTTAGGCTCCAGGCCATCGCTGTAGGCTCTAGCACTAGGTCCCCTGGAACTAAGGAGTGTGCTTCTCTCAGCTTCTGGCTGCTGGCTCTCACAATCAGAGCCGATCACTCTTTTAAGGACACTGTGCTGGTTGAATTTTTGTCAATGTACAACCTATCTAGGAAGAGGAACTCCCATTGGGAGAAAAAAAAACCCGCCTCCATCAGATTGTGTCGTTCGCCTTTTCCGTCCATCAGTAATAAGGAGGCAACAACGAGCTCTTCCCCATGCAGTTTTATTAGGATCCTTGTAATCTTGCTTGTTACATCTTACTTATTTCTACTTACATTTTATTAGTTACATCTTGCTTCTTACATCTTACTTATTACTATTTCTCCTTACTCCTATTCCTATTCTTAGTTCTATTCCTACATCTTACTTCTATCCTTACATACTTACTCCTATCTATCATACTTACTCTTCTATATTCCATACTTACTCTTCTATCCCATCACCAGCCCTAATTCTACATGCTTACTTACTATCTCTACATACTTACTCTTCTAAATCTACATCTTACCTTTAACCCATCACCAGCCCTAATTCTACATACTTACTCTCTCTCCAGCCTCTCTCCAGCCCCCAGCCCTTGTGGGTTAAATACTTTCCCTGGTC
>NW_022196891.1:63749109-63755325 GCF_008632895.1 Mastomys coucha
CTGCTCTGACTGGAGACCAGGTGTTCAATATATATGTATATAGGGTGGCAGCTGCGGCTCCCCACAAGATTGCCCCTTGGCATATCTGTCCTTGATTAATGATTAATTTGGAAGGGAGGTCTCAGCCTGTTTTGGACAGTGCCACTCCTGGGCAGGTGCCTTCAAAAGTATGGGAGTCCGCAGTGACCCGGGCTTTACTGTACTGTGTGTCTCTGTGTGTCTGTCCTTTCTTCATTCCCTCCCTGCTCCTGCCCAGGGTTCCAGGATCCAAGCCACACCGGAGGCTGGCAAGTAGCCGAAGTAGTGCAAGGCAAGCATCTGCAAGCTTTGTGATGCACATGATTTCTAAAGGGTCTGCTTCAATGAAACTGTGGTAAGTGTAAACATATGCATGTAGCCGTTTAAAAACATTGTTCTTAAAATGACTTCAAAGGCATCCCCACACTGCCGATAAGCTCCTAGATGCAAATCCAAACAAAACTCCAGACAAAACCAAAACAACCCCTCCTCTGACCTCGTTCTTCATTGTTGGTATGTCTCTCAACTTGTAAACCGTAAACTTTAATAAGGTCCAACATAACTCAAGTCTATAACTTTCAACTGTATTAGACTCTATTGTTTGATACAGTCAGATGGCAAAGAACATTATACAGAGTCCTCTAATGTATTTGACATTTACCAGGCATTTATATTGAGTATGAACCACTAAATAACACTATGTAACCTTATGTATCCGCATCATATGTTTAGCTGACATGTGCATGTACCACGTGTGCTCCAGCATACCATGTAAGTCTTTCAAACGACAGCTAACATCCCAGTAAATTTGACAAGGACATAAAATAACATTACTAATTGGTCAGCATCTCCTGCAGAACAGAGATGTTGATGTCTGAAATGGAAGCGGCCCACACACGTAACAACGATGTTGGAGAAGTGGAAAGTTGGTGTTTCTCTTGTACCAGGGTCTGTCAAGGGGCCAATGGTTCATAACAAGTGCTCGGAGAGAGAAATAGCACTCCTTACAATAGTCAGGATGTGACCTAGTCTAAGAGAAGCAATAACTTAACAATAGTCTCATTAGTCAGGATGTGGTTTTGGGTGATATTCGATCACACTGTGAACTTCAAGATTATGTTATTTACTGAAAAAAATCTGTTTCTTGTTGTGGTATAGCTCAGCCTTAAGCACACACTTTTATTTTTATTTTTTAATTTAAATGTTCTAGTTCAACATCATGTTTTATAATGAATTTGTAATACATCAAAATATGGAATAAGTTACTTAAAAGGAATACAGAAAGATACCTGGTATGAACCTCTGCCCTCCACATGCATACCTTTACATATGCATACATACAGTCTCTATATATTAGGACGTAAACACGCAACCAAACAAAAATACATAATCCCAAGATCCAGAAAATCAATTTCTTGTCTAAATATGCTTTTGTGTTTGAGGCTGGAAACACTCACATTTAGAACATTTTGTTAGCGTTGTTATCAAAAGAAAGTTTGATTTATTGTCTTTTTTTTTTTTTTTTTTTTTTTTTTTTTTTGGTTTTTCGAGACAGGGTTTCTCTGTGTAGTCCTGGCTGTCCTGGAACTCACTCTGTAGACCAGGCTGGCCTCGAACTCAGAAATCCGCCTGCCTCTGCCTCCCAAGTGCTGGGATTAAAGACGTGCGCCACCACGCCCGGCTATTGTCTTTTTTTAATGTAGGTCCATCCTTTACTTCTTAGAAATACCATTTTTCAAAAAGAGGACAATGTTTTTATATAGTCCATGAATTTTGTGGTCAGTATGAGAAGGTCAGCTCAGGAACTTGGGGAAGGTCATGGAACACTTGCCCCTCCAGAAGGGAGAAGCTAATTAACATTCCTCAGACCACTGGGTGGGAACCAACCTGTAGGTGGGGACACATTCCACAGAACAGACCATTGCCCACCTTCAGACAAGGGAAGTCCTTGCCACCCATTCCCTGAAGACCAATCAGTTTAAAAAGTCACACTGTTCTGCCAATCACATTGTGCCTAATGGCTGCTGCCCTGAAACTGTACACGAGCTCATTGAACAAGCTACCTCTCCTTAGGGTCTGGTGCACTGGAACAATAAAATCCTCTTGCGTTTTTTTGCATCATATCCAGGCTCCACGTGGTTCACTCAGGGGGTCTCCGGTAAGCTAAGGCTCGACAGAGTCTTACAAGTATTGTTAAAATGTTTAAATATACAACGCAATAGCCCACACCTTTAATCCCAGACCTTGTAGGTAAAGACAGTTTGTAGAAGGAAGCGCCCATGTTTTGAAAGTGATGTCTAATGAGTGGCAGCAAAGTGACGAATCAGAGATATGCCCAACTCTCACCAGAAGAGAAGCTACTTAAAAGAGAGCAGTGCAGAGAGAAAGAGGAGTCAGTTTTATTATTTACAGAGACAGGTTGAAGAGAGAACAAGCTAGACCCAGATGAAGGCAGAGCTGTTGAGACTTGGTCTGTTGCCATGTATTGTAATGCTAAATTCTGTAAGTGGTCTACCGTGAATTTTCGTGTTTACCAGCTTTTGTTATGCAAACCTTGTTCCTTAATTTAAAACTATTTGGTTAAATAAAAATGGCTTAGCCAATTACTGGATTAGAGGTAGGCAGGTTTTGAGTTTACCTGGTTGGGGATTGCAGACAGAGAGGAGGATGCAGGGAGGAGGAGGAAATACCTTGAGAGGAGATGGATCATGAGCACATGGCCAGGAGAAACAGCAAGTATCTGGGGTACACTGCTGGGGAGGTAGCAAGGCCAGCAATTAGAAAAGTAGATTAGGGTTACCTCCAGTTATTGTCAAAGCCAAGAAAAAGCCGTAGTCGGAGTCTCATTCATTTGTAAGCCTGACCGGGATAAGTTTAAAGTGGTTCAAGTACATTTTGGCACACCTTATGTGGGGCATAGAATCAAACTGAGACAAGTTACTGGGTAGAAAGGCGAAGCCCTCCCCAGCGCTCCCCCACCCCCCTAAAAAAAAAACCCCACAGCTTTGGCAAAATGCAGCTTTGAAGCTACCGCAGGACAAAAAAACAGACGCTGCTTGGGACCAGCCAAGTGCAACAACCAGGGAGGTATGGTGCTCCCAAAAGTTGCATGGTCCCATAACATCGGAGTCTACACTACAGAGAACTTCCAGGAGGTTCCCTCCCAGCACGAGGGGCAAATGCATGCTGGGACGCAGCTTTAAATGCACCGCAGAGGCTGGCTTTCAAGGTAAATTTCTCACAGGCACAGAGATCTGATCTGGGCATCTAGAGCTTGGCCCCTCGCTCTCCGTCCGAAATCCCCACATCTAGGCGGGACACCGCCTAACCAAGCCCCACTCTCCCAGCCGGCCACACTGAGGATGGTACACAAGCTGCAGGTTCCAGTCAGGTCCACACCCGGAACTAGCCACACCCGAGGCTTGGAGCTGGACTCCCACCATTTAGAGAAAAGGCCATCACAGGTCACACAGAGGAGACAGAAGACAAAACAATCTCAGAAACATAAAAGCCACTGGTTTGCTTGTTTGTTTTTTTCTACAACTAGCTCTTCCCTATGAATAAACGAATCAGAAACCACCATGGTGACCCGGAGTTGAACACCAGAGAAAGACAAACGCACAAAGAACACCAGATTAGTTAATAGGGTTGGAAGTTGTTATTTTGAAAAGAAATAGACTCGTAAAGATGATAAACACCGTTTGGACTTTAAGTAATACTATTTTGAAGAGTTTAAAAGAGATGGATCTAGAGAAAATGGACACCTTGCCAGGTATAATTATTGCATTAAGCTTCACTTGTATCCTAACAGGCATTTTAGTTTGCTATGTCTTTTCAAAAAACAAAAACAAAAAAAACAAGGCCTTAAAAAATTCATAAGCCTTGGAAAAAGGATTAAATATTTTATGAAACAGAATGAGAACAATGTCAAAACATTAGAGGGGAGAAAACTGAACATTATAAATCAGAATATAAAGACTGTTCAGATGTCTGAGGCAGGAAAAGAAAAAGGGAGAAATAGGAAGGCAGACATTAGAGAAAAATTAGACACATTTGTGAACAGAATTGAGGGGGACGGTAAAATAATAAAGAGAGGAAAACAAACATTAGAGGAGAATTTAGAGAAATTTATAAGCAAAATTGAGGGGGAGAATAAGATAATAAAAGACACAGAAAAAGGAAAATAAAAAATGGGAGAGAAGTCTTAGAAGAAAACTTACACAAGATTATAAGTAAAATGGAAGTGTATATTAAGAAAGGAACAGCTGGGCGGTGGTGGCGCACGCCTTTAATCCCAGCACTTGGGAGGCAGAGGCAGGTGGATTTCTGAGTTCAAGGCCAGCCTGGTCTACAGAGTGAGTTCCAGGACAGCCAGGACTACACAGAGAAACCCTGTCTCGAAAAATTAAAAAAAAAAAAAGAAAAAAGAAAAAAGAAAGGAACAGAGGAAGGAAGGTCTAAACGACAGCAGCTCCTTGCAACAAGACTTGAAAAGGCAGAAACTAAAATGGCCGGGCAGTGGTGGTGCACGCCTTTAATGCCAGCACTTGGGAGGTAGAGGCAGGCGGATTTCTGAGTTTGAGGTCAGCCTGGTCTACAGAGTGAGTTCCAGGACAGCTGGGGCAATACAGAGAAACCCTGTCTCTAAAAACCAAAAAAAGGAAAAAAAAAAAAAAAAAACCAACCTAAAATGCTTTTCCCACCCTTGATAGGGGAATTAGAAGAATATGAAGAAATCCACGGGGTTATCAAGAATTCAAATGGCAACCTATAGAGGCACAGGATTTAAAAGGGTTAATGAGCTATGGCTTATATTCACCATATGTCAGATACTTAATAACTGGGCCTCATTGAATCACATAATTCCCAAAGATTGGAGAGATTTGACGACAGCCATCCTAGAGCCTGGCCCTCAGTTGCAATGGCTGACATGATGGAAAGATGGGGGATCAATGGAGCAGTGAATAGGACTCGAGACATCGATATTGTGAAGGATCAGTTATTAGGTGAAGGCCCTGATTCTGAGTAAGGAGTACTGATTGCCCATGAGGATGCTGTCCTAGAACAGTGTCACACAGTAGCTTTAAATGCTTGGGAGCAAGGCTGAAGGACAGGGGAGAGCTGAATCATTTACAAAGATAACCCAGGGTTCAAAGGAACCTTTCCCGGGCTTTTTACAAAGACTAACCAGAGCTCTAAATAGAGCAATACCAGATCCAAATGCTAGAGAAATCTTAATTGAATCTCTAGCTTTTGAAAATGCTAAGGATGAATGCAAAAAGGCTATTAGACCATTAGGAGCTAGATCCTCACCTCTTTATGAATGGATTAAAACTACTGCAGACACAGAAGCAAATGCTCGAAATCCAGTTATGGTTGGAGATAAAGAAAAACACAATATGCATTGCTGTGGTTGTGAAAGATCAAGTCACTTCCTAAGTAAGATGTAACCAAAAGGTCCCTAAGGATAAAACCCTCTACAAAGGTAACAATTCTGGGAGAAATTTTCCTGTGAAATGTAGAAGATGAGACAGAAACAGGCATATGGCTCATGAACGTGGTCATCCAAAGATATACAAGGCATTTCCTTAGTTTTGGAAAACTAACTAAAGGGCTTTGCTTAAGGCCCAACAAAAATGAGCCTGTCCACTAAGGAGAGATATTTCTGAAAAACAATTACAAAATTCAAGGTCTTTTAGGATAAAGAGAGCTGCTCAAAACTCAATTAAACCACTTAACAGAAATTGAGTGGCACCTAGCAATAAAACAAGAGGTTCTAAGGATAAGGAAACACAGGTATTTTGGAGACTACTGTAAATGAAAGAGACTGAAATTTAAATTAGAGTTAATGGAATTGAGATTGAAGGAATAGCAGATACTGGGGCAGTTGTAACCCTAACATCGCAAGGTTCCTGGAATCCATCTTGGCTGTTTCAAATGGTGTCTACACATCTCCTAGAGATTGAGACATTGTCTCAGGTACAAAGAAGTCTTAAATGGATTAGTTGTATAGGACCAGGATGTCAAATAGGAAGGTTAAGGCTTTATGTGCCAGCTATAGATCTACTGCAACAACGGTAAACACACATTTCATACCTCCAACTTAAGGTAGGAGATATCCTCCCACCCCCCAGGGTTTCTCTGTATAGCCCTGGCTGTCCTGGAACTCACTCTGTAGACCAGGCTGGCCTTGAACTC
>NW_022196891.1:63755489-63762095 GCF_008632895.1 Mastomys coucha
TCCACAGAAAATGAAAAGCTATGTGTTCCTTCCAAATTGACAAAAATCAGACACAATAGGGGAATACCTCCTGAAGATCCTGACTACAGACAAGAAGAAAATCAAAAGATCCAAGATAGTCAATGTGCATGCTGGTCCCTTAAAAGCAACACATTGGAAACCGACTGGGACATAGAAAGGTCTCCAGCCACAATGTCGGCTTTACATGGCCAACAAGCCTTCGCCTCCCTTTTGTATGGCACAGATGGAGATTCACCGCAAAGTCAGTTACCATCCAAACAAGCTTAAGAAAGGCTGATGGCTTTTGCCTGTTCAAACAGGGAGCAGAAAATCATCTTTAACTGATCTGTGAGCACTGCACATTCCATACATATGTGCTTAGAGAACTTGTAAAAGTGTGTATGTTGCAGAATGGAAGGTCAAGAATGCAGTCCTAACAAGACTCACCCTCGGGCATGCTGTGATGCTAGGATTTACAGCTCCAGCTTCCGGCCTGACCCCACTTCAGATTACAGCAATGTTCTCTCCTCTAAAGACATGCTTTTCAGAACAACTTCAAAACAGCTAGCTCACTTGATCCAGAACCAGAGATGGATCCAGTGAGGACTTCAGTTAAGCCCTGAACTTTCTCAGCATATAGAGACGGGACAACAAACGCTACAGCTAACTTTCTTAAGATGAACCATTTTTTTTTTCTAATTTTCTTGAGTCCCTCAAAAGGAATTTTATGTCCAACGTCAGCAGGAAGCAATTATAAGATGACCACTGTCGCAGTCCCTTAAGTTGGAATGGGTGGCTTTGTCACTTTATGAGTTATAGATATGTTGTCATTTTAGGGGATGATTACAAATAATTAGGGTCTTGGACCAGGAGGAAACAAAATAGGGAGCTTAGACTCAGGGATTTCTAGCTTTCCTTTCCTTTTCTCTATCCTTCTTTCTTTCTTAGATAAAAGGAAGGGGGTTAAGAGAAAGGGTGGGATAAAGAATTGTCATATAGAAACAATAAAATAAAAGGGTAGATTATTGTATCTACTCTTCAACCTAGAGCTATTGCTATTCTCAAATGAGGTTATTCTTGTTTACATTGATACAGATTATTATGATACAGGCTTAAGGTTTTTATTGGTATGAATCTTTATATATTGATACGAAGTTTTAGCTTAATTTTGTTACATCATAATGTATGCATGTTTCAACTAGCATATAGATATTATGCCTGTGCAGATCACTTGAAAATGCAAGGTTTTATCCCAATCCTTTTAATAGACACTATTGCAAACTGTTAGGGATGGTTAAGAAATGCAAATTAATGGTCAGACAGTCAAGCTTGAAAGACTGGGAGACTTAGAAATTTGGGAAAAAGCATGTTAACGAAAAGTAATGTATTAGTAGAAATGTAACAAACCAAAAAGGTGGAGTAGCTAGTTCCAGGAACCTAGCTAACTCAGAGCCTCAGGGCTCTGGTTCCCAATACCTGCGCCTCCTGAATGATCCACAATGAGGGCGGAATTAAGAATGAAGGTCTACTGGTTTATGAGACTCTCCACCCTGCCGAAAGATAGATGAAGATTACATTCTTAAAATGAATGTTTCCCTCCCTAACTGAATACCTTGGGTTGTGTCCCTCTGAAATTTTCCACTGTTTTTGTCATGTTTCCTTGGTAGCCCTTTCCCCACTCCCAGCTTGTGGGTTTCCCTTTTAAATACCCCACACTTCTTGTGTTGGGGGTCGAACTCCGCTGGCCAGCATGGTCACGAGATCGACCCCGGTACGGGTATCCCCAATAAACCTCATGTGATTGCAGCAAGTGAGTCATTGGGTGGTTGCGTCATCCCGAGACTTGAGTAAGGATCTCCCCAGTTCTGGGGGTCTTTCAAGCTAATGGTCATGTTAGATACTAGTCTGGATTATCACAAAATATACATCCTGGATTAAACAAATAATAAATACCTAGAAACAGGCAACTTTTGCTTGTTTAGGTATGCGATGAATAGATAGATGTTCTTCAAAAACCTCAGAGACTCACAGAATATGGTACTTAAGGATTTTTTTTTTTATTAATTTAAGGACTTTTGACACAGGGACAGGTCAGCTCCTGGCATTATCCATTGGGAGAAGATGATGAGCATTGAAGGCCCTCTAGTTGGAGATGGTGTCATTTGTGGCAGGTTAGCCACCAGGCAAAGAAAATGCCCTAGCTTCATCTGTAGGCAAATGATGCCCAGGACAAACAGACACAGGGAAGTCCACTGCTAAGCTCTGCCAAGACAAGCAAGTCCTTCATAATTCCTGCTTCACAAAAGATCTGTCAGATATTCTGGGCCAGAAGGCTGAAGATGATGCTCAAATATTTTAGAGAATATTGGTGACTGTCCAGGCAGCAGCTATCTCTGTCATATCTGTAATTTTTGGAAGCTGCACCCCTGTACTTCCTGTATACTCAGGTAATATTTTTTTTTCCTTCTCAAATCTCTGATTGAGACTAGATAGTCTTATTATAAACTTAAGTTGTTTAGGATTTAAGAAGATGTTCTAGATCTAAGAAGATGTTTTTAGGTTGATAATGCAAGTTAGGATAGAAAACTGATTTAGATACAGAACTCTGAACTCACCAGGGTAGGATAGATAATAGAATACTTCTCCATAGCTGCTAAATAGAAACATTTTAAATGTAACTCTTACCTAATAATTTTCATAATGGTTTCATAATTATTCCTATTGTATGTTGTTTATTATTATAAGGGAAAGTGCCTTTTTATTTAGACAAAAAAAGGGGAATTGTTGAGGTTTGGTCTGTTGCTATGTATTATAGTGCTAAATTCTGTACCCGAAGGTCTAGTTGTCTACCGGTGAATTCTCATGTTTACCTGCTTTTGTTTTGCATCCTTGCTTTATAATTTAAAACTATTGGTTGAATAAAAATTGCTACAGCCAATTACTAGAGGGATTAGAGGTAGGCAGGTTTTGAGTTTACATGGTTGGAGGTTGCAGGGAGAGAAGGAGAGCACCGTGAGAGGAGATGGACCATGAGCCAAGAGAAACAGTGAGTATTCAGGTACACCACCTGGGCGGTAGCCAGGCCAGCAGTTAAGAAAGTAGCTTAGGGCTTTGCAGACGCCACTGTCGCTTTCTCGCCGCTTGCTGCAGTCATGGTCAACCCCACCATGTTCTTCGACATCACGGCAGATGACAAGTCCTTGGGCCGCGTCTCCTTCGAGCTGTTTGCAGACAAAGTTCCAAAGACAGCAGAAAACTTCCGTGCTCTGAGCACTGGAGAGAAGGGATTTGGCTATAAGGGTTCTTCCTTTCACAGAATTATTCCAGGATTCATGTGCCAGGGTGGTGACTTCACACGCCATAATGGCACTGGCGGCAGGTCCATCTACAGAGAGAAATTTGAGGATGAGAACTTCATCCTGAAGCATACAGGTCCTGGCATCTTGTCTATGGCAAATGCTGGACCAAACACAAACGGTTCCCAGTTTTTTTATCTGCACTGCCAAGACTGAATGGCTGGATGGCAAACATGTGGTCTTTGGAAAGGTGAAAGAAGGCATGAACATTGTGGAAGCCATGGAGCGTTTTGGGTCCAGGAATGGCAAGACCACTAAGAAGATCATCATTTCCGACTGTGGACAACTCTAATTTCTTTTGACTTGTGGGCATTTTACCGATCAAACCATTCCTTCTGTAGCTCAGGAGAGCATCCCCACCCTATCTGCTTGCAATACTCTGTAATCTCTGCTCTCACTGAAGTTCTTTGGGTTCCATATTTTCCTCATTCCCCTTCAAGTCTAGCTGGATTGCAAAGTTAAGTTTATGATTATGAATAAAAACTAAATAAGAAAAAAAAAAAAGAAAGTAGCTTAGGGGTGTCCCCTAGTTATTGTCAGAGGCAAGAAAAATAACCATAGTCGGAGTCTCATTCATTTGTAAACCTACGGGGATAAGTTTAACTTGGTTTAACTACTTAAAATGAACCAGAGAAGCCAAAGTATGAGAGCATATTGCCAAAGTTAGTATGAGGCCAAGCAGAGAAATTCAAGAGAGGCTAAGAAAAAGAAGCCAGATTGAATCAGTCAGCTTGGAGATGAGTTTGAGCCAGAGCAGCTGAGTTGAACCAGCTAGTCAGAGTTGAGAAAGAGCTAGAAAGGGTGAGCTCAGTAAGCAGTAAGTTTCAGAAAATATTCTCGGCCTAGATTAGATTGTACGGAGGCTAGAAGCTTCTAGGACTAGGCCTAGATTAGCAGACATAGGCAGGAAGTCTCGGAAATATTTACATCAGGTGAATAAAAGTTATTTTTACAATGTGGCCTAGCCTAAACAATAGTTACAGTAGTTAGGAGGTGGCCTAACCTAAGAGTCTGTTGACAGGTGAACACCCTATGTGTGTGTAATTTATATATATATGTGTGTGTGTGTATATATATATATATATATATATATGAATACAAAGTGTGACAACACAGTTCACTTACATTTTGAGGATATAACATGTGAAATAAAGACACAACATAAAAAAAGTATGCCACAATTTCATTCATAGGAGGAATTTAAAATAATCAAAATCAGAATCAAACATTAGCAGAGACTGGGAGAAGGAGAAATGGAGAGCTAATAGACAGAGTTTCAGTCCAGCAAAATGAATAAGTAGACTCTAGAGATCTTCTGTACACTGCCGTATACACAGTGACGCACAGTTCAGCAAAATGAATAAGTAGACTCTAGAGATCTTCTGTACACTGCCGTATACACAGTGACGCACAGTCCAGCAAAATGAATAAGTAGACTCTAGAGATCTTCTGTACATTGCCGTATACACAGTGACGCACAGTGAAAAAACTGTTATGAGTAGATCTATTGACTCCAAAAAATATGCTAAAGCATAACAAAACAAAACCAAAACAAAACATTGCTGTCTATAATGTTGAAAACTGAGAAATAAACGGAGACAAACTTTTATAAATATGCAAGTAAAATAGTTATAGAAATCAGGTGGTGAAATGGCTCCGTGGATAACGGAGCCTGATCACATGAGTTCAGTTGCTGGAACACACATGGCAGAAGAGCAGAACTGAGTTCTACAAGTTGTTCTTTGATCTCACACGTGGGCTGTGGCTCTCAAGTCCCTACACACATGTGCATGTAAATAAATGAATGAATGAATGAATGAATAAATAATAGTAAATTAAAAGCTGCTATGAAAAATAAACTGGTTGAGAATCTTCCTTTGTATTATGTTGGCCTATGGAAATAAATTGTAGAAAGCAGGCAATATGTAAGAGTAATATTATCCGCCCGGAATCATCTACCCTACTGGAAGGGACTGGGCACCAGGTGTGCAGGAGAGGCCATTAAATGCACGTGATGAAAAGTGGGCAGCCCAACGACTTCTGCAAGTACATGGAAGGCTACTGGATTTAAATTGGGGCTTCTTTTTGATTATATGGAAGATTATTTTAAAAATTGGAGGCAATTGACCATAAGGACAAGACATTCATATAAAGATTCCTGTGCCTATGATTCTCTTACAGGATTCTCTCCTAAAGTAATAATTACAAATGAGGAGAATCTGCATGAAGATGCTTGTTAGAGTATTTTTTTAATACAGGGGAAAAAACAGTTTAATAGTCAAGAAACAAGTCATTGTATGCATCTTATCTGTGCGATATTTAACATGGTCCACAGCTGCTCAAAATCACGTGTAAACTTTAGGCCCCTCCTCTGGCATACACTCTCAAAGACATCTACTTGCCAGGCAGTGGTGGCACACGCCTATAATCCCATCACTTGGGAGGCAGAGGCAGAGGCAGGTAGATTTCTGAGTTCCAGGCCAGCCTGGTCCACAGAGTGAGTTCCAGAACAGTCAGAGCTACACAGAGAAACCCTGTCTCCAAAAACAAAACAAACAAACAAACAAACAAAAAAAGCAACAACAACAAAACTATCGACCTAAAAATAAAATCTTAAAAAAATTATGCTGTTATTAAGAGTATGAACATTAAGGTAAAATAATAGCCTGGTCTCTATAGAGTCCCAGGATAAGCAGGGCTACAAAGAGACACCCTATTTCAAGAACAAACAAGCTGGGCATGGTGGCCCGTGCTTTTAGTCCCAGCACTTTGGAGGCAGAAGCAGGTGGATCTCTGTGAGTTAGAGGTCAGCCTGGTCCATATAGTGAGTTTCAAGAGAGAGGAACTTTTAAAGCAGGCTTTAAAAAGGTTTAAACTGAATACAGCTATGGCTTCCCACTGTACTATATATATATATGTGCATATTCGAGTGTGAATTTGAGCATGCATAGGGAGGTCAGAGGACAAGCTAGCTTGTGGGTCCTTCCATTCGATCTTGATATGAAAAGGGGTTCTTTGCGTTTTTCCTCTGTGGGTCAGGCTAATTAGCCCCTGAGATTCCTCCTGTCACCTCCCCTAGAAGCTTTGGTTGTCCCACTTGAGAATTATTTTATTTGGTCAGTAAACAGTGAATGTTCAGAACTTGAGTAACACAAATCATGCCTTCAGGGAGCCTTCATTGTAGCTACAGGAGGCAGAAAACGAGATAGACCAACTAAATGTCACGGTAGGTGGTGAGCACTTGGCAAAA
>NW_022196891.1:63762483-63765921 GCF_008632895.1 Mastomys coucha
GTGGCGTGGCGTGGCGTGGCGGAGCCTGGCAGGTGGGGCGGGGCCGGGCGGGGCGGTCAAGTCCGCGCTCCGGGCGCCGCCGCGGGCGGGCAGGCGGGCGTAGATTGGGCTCACGCCCACTAGGTGAAGCGGGTCACGTGACCCGAGAGGCGGGAGTCCGTGAACGGACCCAGTGGCTGGGTGCTTTCCCGACCGCGAGACGGGCGGGGCCGAGAACCAAAGACACGCAACGTCTCGGCTCCCGAGCGGCCGGGGGCGGGGCCGCCGAGTGGAGTCGAGTGGAGTCGAGCCGAGTCGGCGTCCGGCGCGCAGGCCTTCCGCCGAGTTGATCTTTCGGTTGCCGGTGTCCGTGGGCCGCGCGGTCTCCGGTCGGGCTGAGACGCGCGCTGCAATGGCGACCTTTGTGAGCGAGCTGGAGGCAGCCAAGAAGAACTTAAGCGAGGCGCTGGGGGACAACGTGAAACAGTAAGAGCCGCGGGGACCAGCCTCCGGGCCTGTCCGTGGGTGTGCCCCAAGCCCGGGGCTGCCGTCGTCCCTGGACGCTCTCACCTCCCGTAGGCCCCAGGCGTCTCGCGGCCGCCACGGCTCCTGTGCGGCTCCGCCGGGACTCGAGGCGCTGGAGGATCTCCTCCTGGGCGCCCCGGACACCGGTGACGCCCATGTGGGGAGGGATCAGCGCCCTAGAGCGCCCGGGAGCCGGCGGAGTCCGGGCGTCCCGGGGCCGGGGGCCTGGAGGGCTTCCTGGAGGCGGAAGCCCGCGGCGCTCAGCGGCCAGCTAGGCTGCGTTGAGAAGCGCCTTGAAAGCGGGTTCAGAAGGCATACCGACCCCAGGTGATGTCGGTCGGTCACCCACCCACAACCACAGCATCCTAGCCGGCCGGGTTATCCAACCCTCAAAACTGTGAGATCGGCACAGTTATTACTGTGCCATTTGATAGACAGGACTCTGACACCCCCCAAAGTCACTGTCCAAGGATGGGACTAAGGCTTCTGGTTCCCGCCGTGTGACGTATAAAGTACTTGTAAAGTACTCCTGTCCCCCTGCAGGACTGTCAGCAGTGACTGGAACAGAGTGACAGCTCTGTAAGCAGTAGCCTTAAGTACCGCAGCCCGAGGAGGTGCCTAGATCTTTTGGAGGGGGGGAACTTCAGCTCTGGTGAACCCATAGTTCCTGGCACTGATGCAGAAAAGGTTGTCAAGAGCAGCCAGTGAAGCAGAGCTGGGGTGTGTTAATACGAAGGCTGTCAAAAAAGCTTAGGTGCAAGCTTCTCACCAGAGCCCAGCTTTAAAAGGCTTTAAGAACAATAATAATGATGATAATAATAATATGACAATATTGTATTATTATTATTATTATTATTATTATTTAGATATTTAAACACCGGAATTAAAAGGAGATGCCCAGAGAAGGATATACCCAGGTGTGGAGTATGGACTTCTCAACGCAGAGTCACAAGTTGTGCATTTTGGTGGCTGCCTTGTTACACCAAAGAAGAATTTTGTACAAGTTTCTTTCTTTCTTTTTTTTTTTCTTTTTCTCTTTTTGCCGATGAGGTGGACAGGCTTATAAAGTCTGATCAAGTAAAACCAGGAGACATTAAAGTTGCACAAGGGGTTTCTGTCCCCGTGACAGAATTGCCGTGTTACAGCCTGGAAGAGAGAAGGAGGCCTTAGGCCGATATTGTTAATTGTGTTGGAATTTTTGATGTTAGCTGGTGAGAGGCTGCAAGCCTAGTGGGGTGAGGGCCTCTTTCACTTTGATAGTCAAGACCTTCACACCAAGCTCCATGGGTGCCAAATGGTATCACAGAAGGACCATCTGAGAGGCAAGGAGGAAATTACATTTAAAAATTATTTCAATAGGTAAAAATGGCAGCCTTTGGCTTTGTTAGAATGGCGGTGTGCTTCTGTAATACTGTGTGGTAAGGCTTACATTTAAAAACACATCAGGAGACTTGGTCCTTTTTCCATGCACAGTGCTCACAGGGGTTTGGAAGTGAAAGGTTTCACTTGGTGCTAAATCTTCAGGCCATGGCTTGTGAAGGCCATGGCTGTAACTCTGGCTAGATACTGTGCCTTCCAGACCAAATTCAGGGCTCACAGAAATCTTTGCGTTCCCTCTTCCACTTGTAAAGGCCAAAGTTCACTGTGATGTTGCTCAAATATGGGCGCTGATACTAAATTGTAGGGTCAGTCATGTGAAATCCGCAAGTCTTTGTGTCAGGGATACCATTGATGATGGAATTGTTCTACATTTCTGTTGCCCGTCTTTGTTCATTTTAAAAGCTGCCATCTTGGTTAAGCTTGCTTGTCTCTGGCCACTTCCTCTTAAGCAGCTTGCTTTGTGTTTACATCATGACCATTTAAATGTGATCCTTGGAGGTAGGAAAAACAAGCGTATACAGAGTGCATGGTGTGAATTGTTAACCATTTATCCAGCGGTCCAAATGTTAAAGCCACAGGCTTTCAGTTACTCAGATCTAGGGATATTTTCTTTGTGATGAGGTGCTTAGAAACTCAGTATTTCTGCTCATTTGAGCTCATCTGAATGGAAGCGTGGCACACAGGATATATTAGTAACCACTTTCCTCCTCATCAAACGTTCACTTAGGAGTGAGGCCCCCATGCTCGTAAGGCGAGGCACAGCTGTGCCTGCCCCGAGCCTGCCCTGAGTCCTCCTTTGAGGGAGAAAGGATGTTTCTTGTTGGTCGTCTGCCTCTTTGGTGTGTTCATTTGTTAGGCCTGCCGTGACAGAGAGCTGCAGGCTTGTTGCTTAAACCGCAGAAATTAATGTTTTCAGGGCTCTGGGGGTTGTAAATCCAAGGCCAGTTTGTTGGAGGGCAGAGTTTCTTCTGAGGTTCTCCTGGGACCTCTGTAGGAGTCTGAGGTATCCTGTGCTGCTGCCTGGACAGACTGGCTTAGGACTCAGCTCATGGTCTCCTCCTAACCTGACCCCAAGCCACTTGCCAAGAGACCAGGTCTAACACTTGCCACAGGTCGCTGGGGACTGGAAAATTGTCTTCCCTGGGAGCTGGAGCAGCTGGAGCGAACCCCTGGGCAGAGGCAGAAGTCTGTGGCTTTAATGTCATTTCTCCTTGTGCAGATACTGGGCCAACTTGAAGTTGTGGTTCAAGCAGAAGATCAGCAAAGAGGAGTTCGACCTTGAAGCTCACAGGCTCCTCACACAGGACAACGGTACATCTTCTCCAAGTCCCCCAGCTTTGCAATTAGTCCTTTTGGTTTTGATGTTGTGTAAGAAAATCTTAACAGTATTATGGATGCACAGTTACCTGGGGAGACTGGTAGGGAGGGGGGACAGTTGAAGGGTTTTGGGGAGACTGGTAGGGAGGGGGACAGTTGAAGGGTTTTAGGGAGACTGGTAGGGAGAGGGGCAGTTGAAGGGTTTTGGGGAGACTGGTAGGGAGAGGGGCAGTTGAA
>NW_022196891.1:63766164-63800328 GCF_008632895.1 Mastomys coucha
GGGTTTTGGGGAGACTGGTAGGGAGAGGGGCAGTTGAAGGGTTTTGGGGAGACTGGTAGGGAGAGGGGGCAGTTGAAGGTTTGAGCGGCTCTGACTGGGGAGACTGGTAGGGAGAGGGGACAGTTGAAGGGTTTTGGGGAGACGGGTAGGGAGAGGGACAGTTGAAGGTTTGAGCGGCTCTGACCTGTGAAATCTTCCGTCTCCTCAGTCCATTCTCACAATGACTTCCTCCTGGCCATCCTCACACGTTGTCAGATTTTGGTGTCTACACCAGGTAAGGGAGTGGGAATGTTTCCAGTTTCGGGGAGTGGGTAACGGGGTGGATATTTAATTTCCTTCATCAGATACCACTCAGGCTTACAAAAGAATGTTCCACCACCGCCACAAAATGTTATGTAGGTGATAATTGTGTACACACACACACACACACACACACACACACACACACACACGCGCGCGCGCGTGCGCATGCACACTTTCTTGCACTCGCACACTTTCTTGCACTCTTACTCCCCACATAGCTTGCTACAGGATGGGAGTCAGGATTCAGACAATGAAGGCTGTGGAGAGGGCAGCGGGTACTAGGAGAGGGTGTCAGGAGACACAGCTGAGCAGTGGATGCTGGGAAGTTGCTGTGTAGAAGCCTGGGCTTTGGATGTGTTCCGAGAAGAACAGCACCCAGTAAGAAGCTCAATGTGTGCTTGGTAGATTGCGGAGGAAGTAAGTGCTTTGACAGTGTCCCTCCTGATAAAGCCGTCTTGGACCTTGCTGAAACCGTAGGTCCCAGGCACTTCCTGCCTCTGTGGATTAAGCCAGGGGTGATTCTGAATATCTTAAAAGGCAGTCAGGAAATGGCTGGTGTTTTGAGTTATCCCTTAACGATTTTGATTTTTATCATTTTATTTACACATCTATGGTTGTGTCTATGTGTGGGTGAGGACAGTTACAGGTATCACCTCCCCTGGGGCAGAAATTGTGAGTTACCTGATGTGGGTGCTAGTACCTGAACCCAGATCCTCTGCAAGAGTCAGCTCCCCAGCCCCTGAACTATACCCCATAATGATTATAACTAACTTCTCTTATTTGATAAAGCATGCAAATAAGACCTTAAGGTCTGCTCCTGAGTGCAGTAGACAGTGGTGGTTGTTCTGAAAGGCTGGCACTGGAGGGGAAGTGGCTCTCTTACTGTCTACCATGCTGCCTCCACACAGCTGCGCACCGAGCCAGGGTTCCGGCCATCTTAATGTAAACGGAAGCGGACTTTCACTAGATTTGTGTTATGTCTAAAGTTGGGTCATAATGCTGATCTGTGTTTGAGCAGGAGAGCCAGCATCCTGTGAGGATTGGCTCTCTCTAGACAGGCATGTAGAGAGAGAGCCTACTAGGCTAACACAGCAGAGCTAACACAGGCTGCAAGAGTCGAGAGACGGCCGCAAGATCCCACTTTGTCCCTGATATAATTAATACTTGATGCTTCTTAGCTTTTACATTGTGAACAAGCACAGTAACATTCACCATGACAGCCAGGTGAGAGATGATGTGACGTACATTCCCAGTGAAAAATGGTGTCAGTGAGAATGTGCTTTGTCTTCTTGAGTGCAAACTATTGGTTATTTTAAAATAAGTGAAAATCTCCAATTTGGAAACTAAGCATTATTTCTTCATTGAACACTATTTCCTCATAATGAAATTAATATTTGCTAGTAACAAAATAATGTTTTTTGTTAAAAGTAAAATGTTGTCCTTTGTATGTAACAATCACAGGTGGACCTGTTTTCCTTTCCTTATTTCCTTTGTTTTGTGTGTGTGCATGTGGGCGCACAGGGCACAGTGTGTGTGTGTGTGTGTGTGTGTGTGTGTGTGTGTGCGCGCGCGCGTGTGTAGGTCAGAGGGCGCCTTGCAGTTGTCAGTGTGTGTGCGTGGTGTGTGTGTGTGTGTGTGTGTGTGTGTGTGTAGGTCAGAGGGCACCTTGCAGTTGTCAGTGTGTGTGTGTGTGTGTAGGTCAGAGGGCGCCTTACACTTGTCAGTGTGTACGTGTGTGTGTGTGTGTGTGTGTGTGTGTGTGTGTAGGTCAGAGGGTGCCTTGCACTTGTCAGTTCTCCCTGTCCACCCTGTGACTCAAGTCATTAGGCTGGCAGATGCTGTTTTTTTTCTGAGCCTTCTATCCAGCACTGTTTCCTATTTTTCTAAGGAAGGCCAGAAATACAATTTAAATAATATTTATTGAGTACAGCATGTTAGGTAATCTTTGATGCAGCTCTTTAGGGTATTGTCAGCCTCTAGAGTGAAAACAAACATCAGAACAAGATAGAGTGGCCCTGCCTCCTTCAGCGGCAGCCTTGGCTACAACCAGTCCTCAGTGCCCTGGGCACCTCTGCCCTCTGGCACCCTCTGTGTCCACACAGCTTGCTCCTGAGCTCAGTGCGCCACCCTCCTTCATGGGCCTGTACTGTCAGGTTTTCTGCCAGCACCTAGGATCCAGTTTTAATTGAAGAACTGTAGAATTGAACTGTAGAACCCAGGTTAATGTTTTCCACAAAGCTTTACTAACCCCCCACAAACAAACAAACAAACAAACAAACAAACAGACCTGGAGTTCATTAAAATGGTACCAGTGGGGTGGGGAGACGGCTCGGTTAAGAGCACTTGCTGCTCTTGCAGAGTACCAGATTCTGTTCCTAGAACCCACATGACAGCTCACAAGTATCTGTAACTCTAGCTCCACAGGATTTCACACCTTTCCTGGGCTCTGAGGGCACTGGACATAATTTGTGATGCCCATATGAACATACAGGCAAACACTCATAAAATAAAAATAAATAAATCCTTAAAAATGATTAATAAGCCGGGCGGTGGTGGCGCACGCCTTTAATCCCAGCACTTGGGAGGCAGAGACAGGCGGATTTCTGAGTTCGAGGCCAACCTGGTCTACAGAGTGAGTTCCAGGACAGCCAGGGCTACACAGAGAAACCCTGTCTCGAAAAACCAAAAAAAAAAAAAAAAAAAAAAAAAGATTAATAATAATTATGGTATTACAATTATGAGTATTTTTTTTCTCTTAAAACTATTTTGGTGGGGAATAGGGCTGGAGAAATAGCTCAGCAGTTAAAAACATTCTGCTCTCGGAGAGGACCCAAGTTTGGTTCCCAGCACCCATGTTAGGTGCCTCTCAGCTCCTGTAACTCCAGTTCTAGGAAATCCAAAGCCTCTAGCCTCCTCAGGCACCTACAATCATGTATTTGCACACGTTACCCCACACCCACACACATTCCACATGTATATTAAAAAATAAACTTTAAAAAATTATTTTGAAGGAGTACTTCTTTGAAATTACTATTTTGGAGATATTTTTTCCCAAGGATAATTTTTTTTTTTTTAAATTAAACACCATATTCATCGTTCTAAAAAACCCAAAAAATCAGCACAAAACACTTTTTGGAAACGGCTTGTCCTTCCTAGTACACTGCATCCCAGTCAGGCAGCTTAGTGTCTGTTGCTCAGACAGTGGTCCATTGTCCCTCACTCGCCCTGGCTTAAGCCGGTCTCTGGATGTGTGAGCTGTGCTGCCTGCCTGCCTTATTACCCTGTGTCCTTTGAGTTCCCCAGCATTTCCAGGCTCTTCTTTTTTCTTTTTCTTTTTTTCTTTTGAGACAGGGTTTCTCTGTGTAGCCCTGGCTGTCCTGGAACTCACTCTGTAGATCAGGCTGGCCTCAAACTCAGAAATCCGCCTGCCTCTGCCTCCCAAGTGCTGGGTTAAAGGCACGCACCACCACTGCCGGGCACCAGGCTTTTCTTAAAGCACTTTGATAGCACTTTCTTGTTTGATGGACACTTGCGTTCTCACCCCTTCCTGAAGAATCCAGATGGATGTGTGTGCTTGCCTCACTCTTGCTGTCTAGAACATCTGTGTGCGTTCGTGTGCTGTTGGTTAGGGTGGTGTGCTACCATGGGTTAAGTCCTGGGGTCTTAGATTTCAGTGTGAGGTGGGGATTGTTAGGCACTAGAGCAGCCACCTTCAGAAGCAAGCTTAGATTAATGAGTCTTGGTGCTCCTGATTGTTTGGGTTTTTGTCTTTCGGATGCACAGTTTTGCTGCATGGGACTCCTGCGTTTCTTTTTGGGAAGGTGGGGTAGAATGCCAAAGTTTGACTGTGCAGCCCAGGTTGGCCTTGAGTTTGGAATCATCCTGCCTTCCACGGGGCTGGGATCATGTGCCACCACGCCTGGTTACTGCTGAGCCTGAGAGAGTAAGCAGGTTGATTAGCTCTTTAGTTTCCTGTTTGGTCATGTGACCCATTCTACCCCCAAATCTTGAGTGTGTTCTTTTTTTTTTTTTTTTTTAAAGATTTTTTATTAATTATATATAGGTACACTGTAGCTGTCTTGAGACACTCCAGAAGAGATCTCGTTACGGATGGTTGTGAGCCATCATGTGGTTGCTGGGATTTGAACTCAGGATCTTTGGAAGAGCAGTCAGTGCCCTTAACCACTGAGCCATCTCTCCAGCTCTTTTTTTGTTTTTTGTTTTTGTTTTTGAGTGTGTTCTATTGCAAAATATTCCTATTACCAAATATGATGAAGTGCTTACCTGGTGCTCTCCTTTCATTTCAAGAGTGTAGCAAAAACCTGTGAGGAGTTTGCTTTACAGTGAGCTTGATAGCCTGCTGTTCAGTAGGAGTATATAAAAGCTTTGTCCTAGGAAGCCAGCATCCTTCCTGTCTCCCTTAGCTGGCACCAGTGATGCTGAGTGTGGTTTGAGAAGTCGCTCTCCTTCCTCTCACCGTCTCGTCTGCTGTATGTTCCCTGTTGTTTGCTGTCTGTGAGCAGAGCTGCTTTGTGGGAATGGGAGCTGCGTTCGCACAGAGGCCTGCACATGGCTTGCTACTTCACCATTGCTGTCTTAATGGTCTTAATTCTTTAACAAGGAGTGCCACATTTTAAAAACGACATTTTTTCACTGTTTTAGGATTTCATAATGTATATAATGTATTTGATTAATTCTTGCTCTACATTTGTATTTCATAATAGACCTAGCCCATGGGAGTTTTGAATATTTGTCTTGTATTGATAGTGGTTTTTTGGCATACCAAATCTCATTCCTTGTCAGTTAAGCCTTCTTTGCCTGTCCTTTGCCTGTCCTTGCTGGCTTACGGCTTTACCTTGTTAGTCTATCTTGGAACCTATTGAGACTTCATATCTTTATTTCTTGTAGGTGTATGCTATTTGCCTTTATTTTTAGCCAGGTTTTGAAAAAGAAGTAAATACATGTGTTCAGTTGACCAACCTGGGCTATGCCTCACTCCCAATTAATTAAAAATGTATAGGGCTGGGAAGATAGAAGCATGAAGACTTGAGTTTGTTCCTTTAGAAGCCTTGTCAAAGCCAGGCATGGCAGCATCTGCCTATAATGATCTGCCCGTAGGTAATCTCTTCGCTGGGAAGGCAAAGACAGGAGGAGCTTGCTGGCTACCTAGGTTCCATGAGAGGCCCCATCATAAGAAATAAGATGGAGAAGTGACTGAAGGACGACACTGGTGTTGATCTCTGATCTCCACTCATGCATGCGTGCACATGTGCGCGCACACACACATGTACACACACACAAGAGTGAAAAATTTGCTTTCCTTAAAAATATAATTTTGGATATAGTCAGAAACAGTGTTATTTGAGAGAATGTATAAGTTTGTAGAAAAGTAGAAAGAGAAGATTCAAATTTGAGCTTCATTATTTATTTTCATTACTTCCACGCTTTTTATCCGCAGATGAAAAAAAAAATTGCTGTTCTCATTTCCACTCTGGTAATCATCTTTTTCACCATGGCTCTTGTTTTTCTGTCCCACAGAGGGTGCTGGATCTCTGCCCTGGACAGGGGGCTCTGCAGCCAAGCCCGGGAAACCCAAGGGCAAGAAAAAGCTTTCTTCCGTTCGTCAGAAGTTTGATGTAGGTCATTTTCCACAGATCCCAGCCACTGTGAATTTCTTTGGTGGGGGAGGGGTGTTGAGAAAGGTTTTCTTTGCTTAGCTCTGGCTGTCCTAGAACTTGCTTTGTAGACTAGGCTGGCCTTGAACTCAGAAATCTGCCTGTCTCTGCCTCCTAAGTGCTGAGACTAAAGGCACCTCGCATGGCTAAATACCTGTGATTTTCTTTTTTTTTTTTGAAAGATTTATTTATTACGTACAGTGTTCTGTCTGCATGTATGCTTACACACCAGAAGAGGGCACCAGATCACATTATAGATGGTTTTGAGCCACCATGTGGGAATTGAACTCAGGACCTCTGGAAGAGCAGCCTTTACTACTGAGCCATCTCTCCAGCCCAGTAGCTGTGATTTTAAATATTATATTTAAAATAGTATCTTATTTATTCATAGTATTATATTTAAAATAATATAAATGTATTCTTGTCAGCATTTACATATATGTCAGCAGCAGTTGAGAATTTCCAGTTACTGGAAGCTGGGCTTATTCGACCTCCTCAGTTGTCTCTCAGATCAGTGCGTCACCCGGGAGACTCTGTAGGTTCTGTTGATGTTCAGCTGTGCTCTGAGCCTTTAGGGATCAGTACTGAGAGTATGAGGTGTTTGACTTCATCACTTGTAAACCTTCTGGAATGTATGGTTTGAGGAAGGGAAAGAAGTTTTCCAAAAGTTTCTCATCGCAGGCTTTCGTGTCTATGCTTCCTCTCACTAATATATACTCAGTAGTGCTCAACCTCACGTCTCTAGAGTCAGGCCTGCTTTAAATGTTTTGGATAGTCTTTGTACTTAGGAAATGGAAAAATGCCAATATTGTTTTATAATGATACACGGATCGCTGTCTCCACTGCAAAATCAAATATCAGAAACAAATCTCCCGGTGATGCTGGAGTATAGGGATTTCATAGGAATGCTGAACTTTTATAAAGGAAGGTTAAGTACTTTAGATCATGCCTTAGCTTGTGTTAGGAGTGTTAAATAGACAGGGACAATAATGAGCTATACTATCCTGTTGCACTGGCTTGAGATATTTATCAGAGCTATTATTTCATTAGGCTTTGTAAATCCTAATTGAAGTATTAATTGTATATCTGCACTTTCAGAATCTACTTAAACTTCTGGATTTTCTGAGTATAGTTCTATGTCGTCTCTTCCCATTGTTACCATTGTTATTTTTAGCATAAGGCCATACATTTTGTGACCACCAAGGTGTAAAAAATGAGCCCTGAGTATAATAAGTGGCCGAGCTGAGTGTGGAGGTACACACCTGTAATCCCAGCTCTTGGGAGGCTGAGGCAGTATTATGAATGTGAGGCCTATCTAGGTTATTATGCATAGCAAGACTATTTCAAAAAACAAAACCAAATTATATACACAGCTATTGTTCCCTGTAACCCGTCATCGTGTAACAGTGTGAATTTATGATCATCTGTGCATGATTTACTCTTTGTAGCTTTGTTTGTGAGCCCAGCCTTTCATGGCTGAGCCATCTCTCCAGCCCACGAGTTACTTGTAATACTCTTGTGGGATAGTTCTGGCTGCCTTCGTGTGTCGCTCCCCAAGTGTGGCAGATGGGTTTCTTTTGTCTGTGTTTTGTTACTTGCTGTTGAAGTGAAGGATTTTGACGTTTGCTTACTCAGCATAGATTTCAGCCTCAGAACCCGCTCTCTGGAGCTCAGCAGTTTGTGGCAAAGGATCCCCAGGACGATGATGATTTGAAACTTTGTTCACACACCATGATGCTTCCTACACGAGGTCAACTTGAAGGGAGGATGATCGTGACTGCCTATGAGCACGGGCTGGACAACGTCACCGAGGAGGCTGTGTCTGCTGTTGTCTATGCAGTGGAGGTCGGTGGGCTCCTGGTAGAAATAACTACAGATAACTGTGATGAGCTTGTGTGCGGAAAGCTGACAGGAACTGAATGCCACTCTTTGTCATCAGTGAAGGAGAGACACTTCACACCTTTGATTGGCTGGTTTTCCAGACAGGTTCCCTACAGTGCTCATGCTTCTGCTTGTCTCTTGATTTAACTTGTCAATATAGGAAGAGTTTCTAAGAAAAGAAATCAGAAACTGTAGTGGCTCAGGCCATGTGTGTAAGATAGTGCTGCATTTAAGAGTGTCATTGTGGACATTTAAACAGTGACAGTGTGGACATTTAACTAGTTCAACCCACTGTTTCAGGTTATTTGACAAAATGTATATTGCACCAATGCCAGACAGTACACAGTAACCATAGATACATGGTTACTGGTGTACATTTTCCTCATAGACATTTTTAAGATAACAGTTACCTTAAATGAATTCTGTGTGAAAACCCATATTAAATTGCAAAGGGGATGTTGATAGAAGATAGTTTTATTGGGCTGAGTCAAGTGCTAGCCTGACCCTGGCTCTCTGTGCTGACCTACCCTGGGAGGGTTCCAGTTTCACATTCCCCAACCAGCTCCAGTGCACTTGGCTCTTCTATGGGTAAAGAGGATTGGAACAGTGAGAGCAAAAGCTCTTGCAGTGAACTTGGTAACCAGCGAATATTAGGTTTTATGTCAAATTTCAAAGTCATTTGTCTTTAAAAAAAACTTTCTTTCTCCAAAACTCACTTCTGAGAAGCATCAGCTAAGTAAAACAAGACAAAATACCTTTGGAGTGGTGGCCATCTGCCCTGTGTAATGGCAGATCTCATCCTGAAATAAAATCCTCTTCAAAGCAAAGCTCTTCATGGAGCCCGCCTGCTGAGAGCGCAGAGCTCTTCATGGAGCCCGCCTGCTGAGAGCGCAGGCTGAAGGCAGCTCACCCTGCACCTCTACCCTGCATGTGGGGCGTGGGCTCTGTTCAAGAGCATTTCTGTCAGTCCACTTTGCTTTTGAGGGGCTCTTGCTATTTCTCTTTTCTTTTTACAGAATCACCTCAAAGATATTCTGACTTCAGTTGTGTCGAGAAGGAAAGCTTACCGAGTACGAGATGGTCATTTTAAATACGCCTTTGGGAGTAATGTGACGCCACAGCCATACTTGAAGAACAGCGTGGTAGCTTACAACAACTTGGTTGAAGGGTGAGTGGCTTCCTGTACTCTGCTTCCATCCTTTGCTGCTTGGTCACTGACCTTATGTGACGGGCCACTGTCTAAAGAATCAGTTACTGTGTTTCTGCAACTTTGACTACAACACAGTTATTTCTAAAGCTACATGCTTTATATTTTTTTGGTACTTTTTTTTTTTAATGCGGTGATTGTTTGATTTGACTGCTTCTCACTCTCTGAAGTGGGATTCGGTAGCTCCTCAGGCCCTCAGGTAGTGCTTCCTCAGGGTGGCCTCTGCCTGGTGAGGATGTGGTTGGTCTGGTCTCAGCCAGAAGTATGGCCTACGGTGGGAAGGGGAGGAAGAATGGTAGGTGTTTGTTCATGGCCTCATGTGACTCTTTTAGCTGGAGCTCAGGGCCGTGGCCTGCACCCATGTCTTTGAATTGTTCTGGGCATCCTGTTGTACAGATATGATCCTCAGTCCACTCTGGGCTCCCAGGGCATCTTCAGTTCTAAGCCACTCTCCTGTGAGTTGGCCCACATTACCGTTATCCATTCTTCTTTCCCCACAAAATTTAGTGTTAATTTTAACCTTTTGGAAAGAAATGGCAGTACAGTTTTCTTGTGGTTACTGCAGCGACTTCTTCCTCTAAAGGCTGGATTTTGTCTGTCTGGTTGTCTGGCTAGTGGAGGTGACCATATAAGGTCGGAGCAAATATTTAAGACTGGGAGGACAGGCAGGAGCTGCAGTGGGGAAATTACAGAGAGAAGGTAGCTGTGAGGGAGATGACAGTGGCCATTCCAAGGCTCTGGAGACACTTTGATGAGTATCATCCTAACTGGGGTCCCTGTCTAGGTTTCCACCTCCTTCAGACATACTTGTTTGCCATTGTTTCATATTTAAGTCATCCTCTAGGGAAAGATGAAAAACCCCAGTGTTTCTGTGGTCAGAGGCGTTGAGTTGTCTCTGCCCTGGCTTTGCCCTGGAGGTCCTCCGTCCTCTCTCCCAGTCCCCAAAGCTGTTGCTCTAGCAGGGCTTCTTTCATTTGGTGCTTTGACTCCAGTCACTGCCCTGTCTTTGCTCCACTTCCTTGTATATTCCTGGCAAGTGTGCACTCACCTGTGCTAATGTAAAAGCCATGCCTGCCTTCCCAGCTTGTCATTTATTTTGCCTGTTTGGGAAGTTAGCAAGATCTGGATGACTTTTCTTTCACTCCCATTTTGCCTGCTACTTTTCTAAGCCTGCTGTCACTAATATTTGCCTTCTCCATTTGTTTGCAATTTGATATTTCTAAAGTTACACTGGTTTTGTTTTCTTTCTAAAATGGAAAGTCTTAAGGGGCAGGAAACAATTTGGTTCAGTACCCTGAGCTAATAAGTAAATATATTAATATTGTAGGAGGAGGGAACAAGTGTGGCTACATTATATTGTGTCTAGCCTGGTACATGGAAGTCCTTACATATGCAGTGGTGGTTTCTACTTCATTTAAAGACCCTGAGAATGAGCCGTTCCAGCAGAGCCTCTCTAGTCCAGGTGTTCACTTATCTCTATTATAGATGCTGAGAGTATTTCTTTAAAACATTCTTTTCAAAAAAAACCAAACCAAACCAAACCAAAAAAACCATTCTTTTCCAGCCCTCCAGCCTTTTCTGCTCCATGTGCCAGTCAGAACCCAGCTTCTCACCCACACCCCGATGATGCTGAGCAGCAGGCTGCGTTCCTATTGGCGTGCTCTGGGGACACTCTACCTGCATCTTTGCCTCCAGTGAACATGTATGACCTGTTTGAAGCTTTGCAGGTATTTCTTGGCTCTTTAAGGTTTACTTACCTATATTTACTGATACATTAATGGCTCTGAATCTACAAAGGTACTAGCTTCTCTCAGTTTTGACTTGCTTTGTCAACTGTAATAGCCTCATTTTTAAATACCAAATCCTGTAACTCCTCTTCATTTACCTCTACCTAATTAAAACAAACAAAAATCCTACCCTTAGCAATCTCGAAGTTCCTTATCTTCAGGTTTTCTTTTTTATTTTAAAATTTAAAGTTATTGTGTGTTTGCATGTCAGTGCAATGTGCCATGGCTTGCGTGTGGTCAGAGAACAACTTTGTGGGCTCATTCTTTCTTTTCTTCCACCTTTACTTCACCTGAGTTCCAGGGATTGGACTCATAATAAGGCTCGCATGCCAATTATCGTTGAACTGCTGAGTGGCCCACAGAACCTCTTAGTTTCCTTATTCTCTGACTCAGGGAGTCCCTGGGTTCTGATTTAAAATTCACAGGATATCTCAGTCATGAGCATTTTTTTAAAAATACAGGTTATATTTTTGAATGCTGGAAAAATAAGTCTACCAAAGCATTAACAGAAAACATGTAATTTTAAAATCACAGGTACACAGGGAAGTCATTCCTACACATACTGTGTATGCCCTTAACATTGAAAGGATCATCATGAAACTCTGGCACCCCAATCACGAAGAGCTACAACAAGACAAAGTCCACCGCCAACGCTTGGCAGCGAAAGAAGGGCTTTTGCTCTGCTAAATTAGAATTGGAAGATTTGGGACCATCACTAAATTAATTGGTTGCTGAAAACTGAATGCTTTTGAGTCCACATTTCAAAACTGAAGTGTATAGTGTATGTATGTATAACCTTTCCTATGGAAATGTGACATTTGAGTGCATTTTGTGTTGCTACTGTGAAGCCATTAATATGTCTGACTGTTGACCTGTGTGTCTCTGTCCCCAAGTATAGGAGCAGTCATTGTTCTGAGTCTGAATAGGGATAGTAAGACACCTGAGGTGTATCTGGTCTGTCAGTAAGATAGGGGACATTGTAGAATAAAGATGCTGTTGTAGTTCAGTCCCATGACTAGCAGGACTACAGTGTGTTCAGTGATGTATGCTCTGTATCTGGCAGTGTAAAATCTGCTTTTCCTCGAGAACTGTACTCTGCCTATTGGTGGGACAGCCTAGTGTTCATCAGAATCTTTGCCTAGTTAGCAGCTGAAGTTCCCAAGCAACCCATTTTCGCTCCAGAGAGCAGGACTTAGGTATGTGGTTCTTGCTTTGCATTTAATCTCGAGTCCAATTCTTAGATGTAGTTAGCCTTACAGTTTTCTGTTATTCCGTTGTTTTAGCTGACTGACAAGCTTGTTAATCCTATAGGATGTTTTCATGAAATCTTACAAACTAATTTTCCTATTTCTAAAATGTCTGTTTCATCCTTTCAAGTGGTACTATGAACTTGTATCTGACAGTGTTACTGGTAACCAACTTGGTTTAAAGCTACGTTGCTTTTCACTCATGTAGTATTGATGGGTGAGTTAGATGTATAGATGGGTTTTCATAGGCCTATAAGCAGTGGATACATGTGAATGTTTTTGTGTGTTCCTATATCTGGATCTGTGGATTTGGTTTTGTATTTTAAACGTGACAAATAAACATTTTGGGAGAAACCTTTTTTCTGTTCATTCAAATAAGCAGATAAGGAATATTCTCTTCCACAGAAACAGAAGTCCAGCCATATGAGATCTTAGCTCAAACTTCAAAAGAATGTACCAAAGGCAGGTTCTTGTTAAGGTATTCATGTAGTGGTATGCTGTCTAAGATTAAAAATATATATATATATTAACAGCTAACCTTTTAGGGTGTCAGGTGGGCGACAAGAACTTTTAGCGGTTGAAAGGATTTGGGGTGATAGGCACACAGAGCTGCCCAGGATGTAGATGTGTTGTGTATTCTCCTGAATTCACAGAGGCAGTTTTGAATGGTAACTGGTCTTGGCTGCCCCCAGCAATGGAGAATTCCAAAAGGTTGTGTAGCAGAGCATCTTCTAAGCTCAAAGCTGTTTGCTGTGCTAGGCCCTGGTCTATACCGGTGACCTCTCCAGTGAGACCACAGGGCTCCAGATCTATCCCGTTTACAAGTTTACACTCAGGTTTGCCTTCGGTGCCAGATGTCAAGTGAGTTTCTGAAGTGGGCAGATGGGGTTGGAGGTAAGGCAGGGACATAATAAAAAATTAAGATATTTAAGAGTTTCTGAAAAAGATTTCAATTTTTGTGTTCCATCAAAGGCTGGCTCCATTTCTGTTACATCTGCCAGTCATGAGTCTATATGCAATCTACAATTAGGAAATAATAAACACATATTGTCAAAAATCACTTAGAAGTCCCTGAAGAAAGCTGTTAGAAACCGTGTAGTTACAGTTACTCCCAAGTTCTTTCGACTACGTTTTTAGTAGTGTGTTTGGCCGCAGGTGACTCTGCACCAGTGATCTGCCTTTCCTTACCGGGCACACACCTTAGCCATTCACTGTAGCACTCTAGCACTTTGTTTCCATCCCACACTTCTGTGCTTAACAGCACACAGTAGAGGCCTGTGAATATGCTTTCACTTGAGAAATTTATGAAAATTACAACTTGGCACGTTGACTCACCTGTAACTTTCATCATGACTGTAACACTGCCAAGACAGGACTTACAGAAGAAACCTATCTGAACCTCTCCAACTTTTAAGAACTAGTTTAAAGCCCCATATTCCCCTTCCTTTAAAACAATGCTTGTACCACTTGCAGTATATGCCAGGAGACTGCTTCAACAGTGTGATGCAGTGCTGCCAGACTGATGAGTCACACATAGGCAACAGCTTAAAACTTAGCTTTCGACAGTACCAGCAGATAAATAAAATCACCAGAGCCTATTGTCTTTATTATCAAAGTTTATTACTAGATCAGTTTCTATCTAGTAGGGAGTACCAGTCTCAGTGAGCTATGGAAGTTGTCAGGAAGCAGCTATTCTGCTCAATAGTTGTCCTGGGGCTCTGTGAGGCATACATCATCTTAAGTCAAGGGGAAGAATGTGTCCAGAAGACCCAAACAGCAGAACCATCACTCTAGGAAAGTTCCAGTGCTACATAACCTGTAAGGCATTTCAGCTGATGAGTGACGGTATGGGATGAAGAGGGTTAAACCCATTTTCTACTCTTTAAGGTAACTGGCTTTTGTGTGGAAATCCAAACATGACATTCTTTAAGCCCTCAAGCAAGAAAAATAAGAGTCTGGAAACAGGGCAGTCAAAGAAAACAAAATAAATCCCAAACCTGTTGAGAGTGTGGAGAGGAACAGGGTTTAATTAGATGGCACTTGGGGATGACAAGGTGGTACAGACAAAGCTAACAGGAAACAAAATGTCAGTACACTGAGTTCTTAAGTCACGGTCATGTGTTCAGAACTCTGACAAACTGGCAGGTTAATGACTGGTTAAATGGTGAGAAAAGGACAATCAGGAGCATGAGTACCTGAGTAGAAACTGGGGAAGGTGCCGAGAACAGTGTAGAGAGCCCATAGGAGCTGAGTGCAGGAAGGAGATGTGCTCACAAGCTACCTGTTGGCTAGACTGAGTATTTGGAATGACAGATCTAGCAATGGCTTTGCCTATGAGGTTCTGGTAGAATTTTTGTAGCACACAGCTTTGAAGGAATGTTTTTCTTAGGAGTCGACTTACATGGGAATGCAAATTACTATTGTAGAAGTCGTCAGTGACTCATACCTATTTTTGTATGGTTAGAGTCTAAAAGCAGCTGTGGTTTAAGGCCCAAATCTTCCCATTGCCCTTTTGGCAAAAATATTAAAGAAATTAACCAAGTCAGTGGGCCTTGTTCTGTGTAGACAGGAGAGAATGCAGACTTCTGCAGCAGCCTGAAAATCAAAGGCTTGTGCACCAAGGGCTGCCTCATTAAAGAGGACAACAGGAAAAGTCGGGTCATTAAATAAGACCCTAGAAAGGTCTAGCTGCCAGACTGGAAAGGTAACTGGAACAGCATCATTTATTTTAAAGTCTTTATCTTGTATCCTAACCTAGTTTACCTATAGAAAAGCCATCTAAACCAAGCCAGTGTCCCACTTTGTTAACATCTTATTCCCTCAGTGAGGAGACATGTAGCACCTGTGAAGGTGTACGCACGCATGCACGCACACACGCACACTTGGTTTCTCCACAGAAAGGACATGAGAGCTGTGGTAACAGTACATTTTGGTACTGAAAAGGTGTTCTCCAGAAAACACCTCTTGCTCATTTGGGTTTATAGGCTTCTATGCTGGGCAGATGGAGACAGCTCCGAAGGAAAAAGTTTCTTCTCTAATCTTATTGCCAAATGTAAGGGTCCTAGACTTGGCTGACACCTGACAGGATGTGGCAGATGGGGTGTTCATGCTGTCCAGACCTAGGATGCTCAGAGGGCCTCGTTGCCCATTTTGGTCCCTCAGCAGCCATCTTCTTACAAGTTTTCCTCCCCACTGTTTCAATCACAGTTCCATTTGCTGGAAAGCAGAGAGAACCTAAGTAGGAATCAGTTACAGAATAGGATTCTATTCTGCAACAGGAGGTGGTTTATTGCCTGTGTCTTCTGAACCTCATTCTTGTCTGTTTCCATCACTTCCCCAGAAGCTGCACAAAGATGGTAGCATCTGGAGGAGCAGAAGCTCAAGCTAACAGGGAATGTACCTGTGTGCACAGCTGTGGCTTAGCATGGTTTTCTGCCTTTTCCTTTTCTGGCAGTTTCTGACTAGGTTCCTGGAGTGGTAAATTGCTTAGGAAATTGAAAATGTTTTCTAACATAGGTGAAAAGCCAAAATGTGAAAAAGGTAAGACAACTCCAACTCAAGGTCTGCTATCCATAGGGGGAGCAGAGTGGTCAGCAGAAAGGGAGCCTGAATCCATGGCTTTATAAAGAGCAGGGGCATGTGGAGAACTATACCCAGAGCCTAGGGCTTAACCTCTAGGCTATGGGACAGGAAGGAGGTGTATGCCACTAAGGAGCCTGTGCTTATACAGCTCCAGGGGCATGGGGACTTCTATTAGCATTTCACTGGCATGGTAGGTTAGGGTGGACAAGTAAAATATAAACTAATAGACTTTTTGTTTTTTAAAGGAAAGTATGTTAATTTTAGGTTTTCTATTAAAGAGCTGGTCATTTTCCTTTTCAGAGTATGTAGGTGTATTGAAAAGGAAGATGAGAATGGGGTGAGTTGTCTGCCTTCCATGTGCCCCTTACTCTGGTCCTTCTCCTGTTTGCTCAAAGTGTATATATAGGGGCTGTGGGCCTTTGCTGGGGTGGGCTCTGATCACCTGCTTTTCCAAAGTTGCTCCTCTTCTGCACACCTCCCTCAGCCCCTACACATACACTTGATAACCTTAGGCTCTCAAATTTTATTCATTATACTATTTCTGGTACAGATTCATTTTGTAAAAAAGATTTAATTTTATGTTGTATATGTGTGAGCCTGCATATGTATGCATGAGCTGGCAGAGGCCAGCAGAGGGCATTGGATGCCCTGGAACTGGAGTTACAGCTGGTTGTGAGCTGTTATCTAGGTGCTGGAAACTAAACGTCAGTCCTCTGCAAGGATGAATGGTCAGCACTCCTTAACTGCCGAGCCATCTCTCTAGCCCAAGGCTTCTTTTAATCACACAAATACCGTGTCTGTAGAAGTGTGCATGCGACTGCAGGTGTCAAAGGAGGCTAAAAGAGGTCACTGGACTCCTGAAACTGGAGCTACAGGTGTTATGAGCTGCAGGATGTGGATGCTGGGAACCAAACTTTGAGAACAGCATGCTCTTAACTGCTAAGCCAGCTCTGCAGCCCTTCAAAGTTTCAATTTAAAAACATCTTCCTTCAGATACCTGCTGACAACAGGAATTGACTGTAATAGCTCACCCCATATCTGAAGTTCTAAGAGATCAAGATGATGTTTTTAAACTCTCAATATTTCTTAGACAAAAGCAAACAATATCTATTCTCATCTCCCTGCTGGGCATGGACACAGAGCTGAGGCCTAGGTTACCATACTAAAGGCTGACTTCATTCTCCGCCTGGGCCGTAGTCCTGCAGATCAGCAAAGGGCAGTGCAACTATGTTAAGTAATGCAAGCGTTTCAGAAGAAAGTTGTCCTTCAGACAACTTCTTTTGTGAGCTAAACAATGTTGAACTATGTTCTAGAGGGCCGAGGAACTTTGCAGTGGGACTGCTCTCATGTGAAGTGTTCTGACCGCTCCTTGTTCATCTTACCCATTATAAAAGTACTCCTGGATCCAGGCCACAAAACACAATACAAATCAGTTTCTGACGAAGAAAGTGCTAATGGCCTGCCGTCTACACTGTGGCATGGCAGGCGTATTTCAAGAGAACATGAAAAGAGAAAACTAAGGGCTAGAAAAAAGGTAAGTGCTAGCCACGAGCAGGGGCATCAGTGATAGTGGAGGATCTATTCCTGACCAGTTACCTGCGTCCTCTCAGTCACCCTCAGTCACACTTTCAGGACCACATTCCTTTGGTGGTTCTTTGGGCAACTCGCCCTCGATTTCCCAGAGGACGTCACCTTCTTCCTCTAAGTTGCTGGAGATGTGGCACTTTCTGAACCCCTGGACAATTGATTCACTTGAGATGCTGTTCCATGCAACCATGATCCACTCCAGGAAGAGGCCCAGGGGTGGCTTCTTAGCATTTCCAGTGGGGCTCAGTGCCAGGTTCCCAGCCAGAAGCCAGTTGGAATACTGGGCCCGAACACTGTCATTCAGTGGCTTGTAGACAACCACATCCAGCACCTGCAGCTGTGAGGTCAGGCCCCCTGGGATGATCACCATGTCTGTGTTCATGCTCTCCATGGAACTCTTCACAGAGTCAGTGGCATGGCACCGGAAGCCATTTAGGATCAACATCCCTCGTTGTTTTGGCACAGCTCCAGTTCTCCGCCTCCACACAACTTCCAACCAGTCTTGCATCAAGTCCTCAGTCATCCATCCATAGCGGTGGCAGCGGATTTCCATGCCACTGGGAAACTTCCCAGGGGGGATGTATGTCCCCCTCAAAATGATGTAAGGTGGTAACTTCCTGCCATCAGCCAAGACCCCCAGCATGGCTGTGATCCTCAATTTCTCCCTGCCTGGTGTTTTGACCAAGATGGGCTTTTCACCCTGGTTGTCAACAGTCACTCTAGAGGGTACTTCTAAGCAGATGGGAGTCTCATCTGCGTTGCCCATCTGTGCCACTTCATAGTCATGTGTCCGGCGCAGAGCAAGCACGCTCTGCTGGTAAGTGACGAGCTTCTCAGTCAGGTCCTCGGCCAGGTGCTGAGGGACTGGCACTTTATGCCTCAGAGACAGGTCGTACCTTCTCATCATTCTTCGACACCAGCCCAGACTTGCCTTGAACCCTTTCTCTGGAATGTTCATTTCCTGTGCGATTTCAAGAGCTTTCAACTGCATTGCCTCCCTAGTAATGGGGTCCCCTTTGGCCTGCATATATCTGACATACTCAGCCACTCGCTGGTCTACCAGAGCAAATCTTCCATTCTTGGGGCCTCGGAATGCGCGCCGCATGGCATGAGCATTTTGGAGCTGTGGCTTCACTTTGCGCCAGTCTCGAACATTTTTTTCCAACACCCCAAACTGCTTGGCAGCCTGACAGTTATTGGTGCTCTCAGCGTACTCCACCACCATCAGCTTGAACCCTGCATCATAACTGCGGCGCATGCCACGACTGAACTGAAACTTGCTGGCTAAGTCGTCAGCTGAGAGGTCATACCCGGGGAAGCCCATGGCCATATAGAAGGGGTAGCCCTCACTCCACTCAGGCAGTTCAGTGATGTCCTGAGGCAGACGCAGGCCAAAGCTGTTGAAGTGCTGAGGTTGAGGAAAATGGGAGGTGGCATTCATCGGGCTTGCCCAAACTGGAGTCCTAAAGTCAGATTCTTCATTTTCTAGAAGACAAATAAGGAAGGGCAAAAATCATGCCAGTATGTAAAATGATTGATTTGTAGATTTGGGGGGAGGGGATCATACTTTTAATTTTTGATCTGGAGCTCATCAGAAGTGAACCACAAGTTTAACAAATAACCAGCCTAAGTCCTTATCTATGCCCCATTAATACCAATCACCAAATCTAATTCTCGCGGCACTGTGTGTAGCAGAGGTCTTTTGCAGATATAAGCAAAGAAGCCATAGATGTTATGGAATAGATGCAAGGTTGCCAAGAAGTGACAGAGAACTGTCAGTATGATCTGAATACAGGTACTAAGCCTGAAGCAAATAATACTGGGGCCATGTTTGGATGAAAGCAATGTTTGTAAGTGAGCCTGGTGAGATGTAGGGATGTAGACCTGTAATCCCAGCTATTTGGGAGGCAGAGGCAGGAGGATCACAAATTCAATGCTGCTACACTAGGCAATTTAGTGAGACTCTGTCTCAAAATATAAAGTAAAAAAGACAGCTGGGCTAGAGCTTGCTTAGCATGTACATGGCCCTGGGTTCTATCCCCACTACACCACCAGCATCATTCAGAGTTTTGGTGGATGGGAAGCCACATGTACATACACTCCTACCTAATACTACAGAAATCTGGATGCACCATGCAGCATTTTAAGCTCAATTGCAGAGAAAAGCAAATGTATTTTGGTAGTTTCAAAGCTATGTTATACATACATATATGTAAGTGTAAGCATGTGTGTGGAGATGGGAACATGTACACACATGCTTTTTTCTTTTTCGGAGATAGTCTCATGTGGCTCAGGTTGGCCAAGAATGACCGTGAACTCCGATCCTCATGCCTCTATCTCCCAAGTGTTGGGATTAAATGTATTTTTCTAATTTCTAACTTATTTTGGTAAGTTAGGTACTTCTTAGAAATAACTACTCGTATGTTTACTATGCCTGTCACTGCCTTCCCTATCCA
This sequence comes from Mastomys coucha, assembly GCF_008632895.1. Taxonomy (NCBI): domain Eukaryota; kingdom Metazoa; phylum Chordata; class Mammalia; order Rodentia; family Muridae; genus Mastomys; species Mastomys coucha. The sequence goes on from NW_022196891.1 coordinate 63,785,890, forward strand.
GAAATGAAGAGGAAGCCTAGAGTAAATCTACAAATATGCTTTGTCCTTCCTCTCATTAGGTCTTTGTAGAGGCATATGGCATGCTGCCAAAGTAGCATGCTCATTCAGGTGTGGACCAACCAAATGCTGTATCAACCCCAATTTGCTTTATCCACACCAGGCTGCACATGAACCAATAATGAAGAAATGTAGGCCTAGAAGAAAGAGAATGCCTAAATCCACACAATACTAGAAAGGGGAATCTTTATATCCTAAAGCCTACACATTGATCTTTGTGCCTCACTCCTAAATACCCTACACAATACACATGGAAATGGAAACCCCAGCTTGTTTCCCTTGGGTAGGTGCTGAACTGGTTCACTCAGTACCTGCAAAGGTTACTCCCTGGAGCCGCCACTCATCAGAATTAGGACACTCCTCTTCCCTTTCCAGCCGACTGATCATATCTGGCTTGGGGAATGGGAATTCTGTTCATAGGAAATAAAGTAGGGAAACAGCTGTGTATTACTAGCCTGGCACAATGCCAAGGTAAATACTATGCATCTATGCACCCTCCTACCACCCCACCCCACTGTGGAAGACGGGGACAGAGCTTGGTGAGGTGATACTTAAGGACATAAAGGATGGAAAGTAAAGTCAGTTGGGGCTCTCTGCATCTCTGTGAATGGGAGCTGTTACTAGCAACAGCAAAATAAAGTGACTGGCCGCAAGGTGGTGGATACACCATTGAAACAATCAACATTCTGGAACCCAACTGAACAAAACTGGGAAAGTCTTCCAAATAGAAGAGGGTCAATGCCTCTTTGTGTGTGTGCATGTGAGTGTGAGTGTGAGTGTGTGTGTGTGTGTATGTGTGTGTCCAAGTGCATGTTGGGGAAGTACTGTCAGGGTTATATCCCCAAGTGTCTGATTTTGGTAAGTGTAATGGGAGGTGTTTCCCTAATTGGTTTTTGATTGTGTCAATAAAAAAGGCAGAAGCCAATTGCTGGGTGAAGGGGAAAAGATGGGACAACTGGTAGCAGGAGCCAGGGCAGTATTGGCAGCTTGGCGAAGCTAGCTGTGAGGGACTGTTGGAGTGTAGATAGATGCTCCTGGACTCCCCAGGGTTGGGAGATGGTCGAAATCAAGTTGGAACTAGGAGAACCTTGGGCTGAGGCACCAAGCAAGGAGATAGCCTGATTTTAAAATTATATGCAACAGATAAGACAACAAAGATTTCCTTTTCAAGACTCAACAGAAGACAGGCTTAGATCCATGGTGATGTTCTAAAGACGACCTTCCTTCCTTCCTTTTTAGGAATGGGGATACTTGGGCCAAATGAGGACTGCTGTAAGAGGTAACATGAGTTTCCAAATAGAAGTACAGAATCTGTATGTCATATCCAAATCAAACCCAGGAAATTAAGTTGGCATAGGCATAGGAGGGGAGTCCCACTCGGAGGAGGAGACTGGATACAGCAGAGAAGACAGAGACACTGGTAAAAATTCTGTGGGTCCAGAGAGTCCCAGAGACAAAGGACAACAAAGTATTACCCAGGGACAGGACAGTTTCATAATTCATCCTCATGACTTCCTGGTAGAGGGCTTTCTGTTGCTCTGTCAGAACTTCCCACTCCTCATCCGAAAAATATATGGCCACCTCATCAAATAGGGCTGGTACCTGGAACATGAACAGCACTTTCTTAATGACTGCATGTACATGCACACAGCCTTCATTCTCACAGGTCAGGGCTCTCTCCCAGGGGAAGCACTGTCTATATTCGCACTGCTCTTGGAGACAAGAGTCCTCTTGTGTCCCACCACCATAACAGCTGCCACCATCATGCTGGGGGACCCTGGGCATCATCAGGTACTGCATGAGATCTGTTCACAGTTCTCACAGTTCTCCTGTGAACAGCCATTCATACCCCACATAAGTATCCCCACAAAGATATCTACCCTATCTCCTACAGCTCCCTATCTCCCAGCCAAAGACCCTCAGCCAAGAGGGTGGGGCTGGATTTCTAGCTGAACAAGACTACTGCTTTCCATGGCATCTTTGTGGGTCACACATATCTCTCAGCGAGTCAACCTTTCCTGCTGTTGTCTCAAGGCCAAAGTTGTTGAGAGCCGCAAGAGAAGGTGCCTAGCTTCCCTTCCAATATACAGCAATCTACAGAAGCATGAGGGGCAGAGAAGATCCGATTCAAGCTTCACTCATACAATGAGATCCCAGCAATATTGTGGGCTTTCATGCCAGGAGGAAACTCCCTGCTCCTCTCCTATTTGCCCATCTTTCCTCTTCCTTTTCTGGGTTAACAAAAGAAGGATGTTCCTATCTAACGACGGCCAGCCACCAAAATCTTTTGTTTTTCCAACTGCTTTTCTTTCTACTGCATTTTCCTTTGTGGTCATTAAAAATTCTACTCCAAGGTTCATATTTAGTGTTAAGAAATCATTAATGAACTTGTTTCAGGCTTTCCATTTTGCATTTTCTCCTTTAAACTTATTCATCAAAGCTCTTATCTTAGATGATCTTGGACCAGGATGATCATATTGTCTCTCCTTAGCTTAGAAAATCAGTGTATGTATGGCCTACAGCCTTGTCAATAGTCGAGCTGTCAATCACATACCCCCTGGCCTCCCTTATCATCTAGGCCTACTTACTATAGTAGGAATAAGTACTATCTCCTATACAGGGAACACAAACTGGGAAAGGCCCTAGAACTGCTGCCTGGTTTCCTCCAGTAATAATTTCACAGAAGAGCAGACACTCCAATTTAGCAAGTGTTGGGGGCATGGGCTCAAAGGAGTCTTATTTCTAGGAAAAAGACACACAAAGCCAGTAAGTGATAAGTTGAGACAACAGCCAGCACTGTGTGAGCCCAAGGCTCTCACTAGAGGGGAAAAGAGCTTTGTCCTGAGTGATTCACCACCTTTATGCTAAGACTAAACGACCTTCTCACTTGATGCTTATATACACCTCTGCTCACTCAGCCCCTTGGCCCATGAGGTCCTCCTCTTTTACACTCGCTATCTTCAAGACTTAGCCCAGACTACCCTACTCTGCGGGCCATGAGCACACCAACACAGCACCGTGGTGCCCTGTGCTCAGTACTCTGTGTCCTGTCACACTGGGCATTTTGTTTGACTTCTCTGCTCTTCACTTAAATCTGACTTTGCTGAAAACAGCCTGTGCTCTGTTTGTCTCCTTAAGCCTAGGATGCTTCTTATTGGTTCTTATTGCTTCTCATTGGTTCTCAACCTTCCTAACCCTGTGACCTTTTAACATGGTCCTCATGTTGTGGTACCCCAACCATAAAATCTTTCTTTGCTACTTTACAACTGTATTTTTGCTTCTGTTATAAGCTGTACTATAAATATCTGATATGAAGGGTCTGATCTGTGACCTCTGTGAAAGGGTCATTCAACTCACAAAGGGGTTATGACCCATAGGGTGAGAAGTAATGATATAGTTAGTAGGTACAAATCATTTATTACAGAATGAGTGACGAGGCAAATATATTACCTCTGGATTTCTCTTTTCCTGTTATACTTGGAACAGTTTTAAAGAATTAAAAGTTTTATCTGTCAAGTTTTATTTCTGAAGTAGAGTGGACAAAAAGTCTTTCCGTGTGGAACAAACAGAAGGAGGTAAAAATCATGGTCGCTAGGCTTTCTTGACTTCTTCTGCAATCTGCAAGCCAGGTAGCTCGGAGTTTCCAGCCCACTTTATTCCTTTACCCAGATTTTAAACAGCTCTCTTTGACCTTTTTACTCCCTTACACGTTCCAGATCTAGGCCATAACTATTTATAGGCCCCTTCTGTTTGCTGACAGAAGAGTGCAGGCCTGGTTATACCAACTCCTACAGAGCAGGTAACACATTTTAGACCTGGAGGAATAGTGAGTGCCAGGAGCTGATGTGGGGACCCCTCTCCTAGTAATCATGTGGCTAGAGGATCTTCAAACAAGTCCATGATACGCCACTAAGGCACAGCCCAGAGGCTGAGGAAGCCTCCTCAGAGCCCTGTGAAGATGGCCAAGACTCAGGTCCTGCTAGCCAGGCCTTTTATGAGGCAAAGAAGCCTTGTATTTGGTCAGACACAGCAGGAGGTAAACTGGGCTGGCTCTAGGAAAAACTGAGAAGCCAGGCAGTCTGCAGTTCAAGCTTCAGGTTAGAACCTGCCCTTCCTGTCCTTAGTCTCTCACGTGATTAGGTACTCATCAGAGAAGTGTTCACTCTCCTGGGAAGCTGGCATTCCAATGGTACCTGTTCTGTGAAGACCTGCACAGGTTTACTAGATAGGAGGCATCTGAGGGGGGTTGGAACCACTGCATCACTGGAGTCTCTGCTAGGTGAGGTACTGTTTACAGCATTTCCATTCATGTAAGCATTTTATTTCTTTGAATTACTTAAATAAGCTATGGGTATGGGGATTGCTACTGAACTTTTACGGTTAAGGAAACACTGGCTAAGTAGCTTGGCTGACGTCATACGGCTAGTCTGATTCTAAAGCTAGTGTTGTCTCAACAGGCCACATGGCCTTACCAAGGTTACTGTAGTATGTAATCCTTCTAGGTTCTGCTGCAGAGGCCTTTTATGTAAACTGAAGGGTTTAAGGCTTATTCCTTAAAGTTATCAGGCCAGCTCTAACTATCTGGTGTAGCATACATACCATGGTCCCTGGTCTACCTTTCTCCATTGCCCTTCACAGACTTAGGGTTCTAGCTTCAGGGGCAGCTCGTAACTCCGCCCACAGCCTCCCTCTCCTATGCCTTTGATCATGCTGTTCTCTTGTCTGAAGTGCAAACTCTCCTTTCCCTTTGCTCATCCCACTCATTACAAGGCTCAATTCAAAGTGTGTTGTTCCTTTCTATTTGAAACTGTATTTCTACTCCAACTCTTGCATCGAACATAGCCTATATGTGAGTAGTCCTTACTATCCCTCTATTTATTGTCAAAATATGCATTTAAAACACATGTTCTGTTTTTCCTTCTCTTAATTTAATGTGCTAGTAGATCTCTGTCTCAAGCACATGCTATTGCATTTCAGACTACTCAACTCCTTGTTATATGATCAGGGTACCTTCATTTGCACTGTAGCTGAATAGGAACATCCTTGGCTGAAATTGAAGATGCCAGGAGGACCTCATGCCTCAACCTCCACTTTGGGCCACAACAACTAAAATAGTTGTCTCCATATACTGCTGAGTGTTCTAGAGTGGGCAAGGGCACAACTGTCTGTTGCTTAAGACTAGGCCTTCTCCAGGAAGTACTGTCAGGTCTGAATGAGCCACCCTGATTTTGCCTGTGAGCATCCTGAGCTGACCTCCACTGTCCTGTTAGTTTCTTTCCTGTCTTGAGAGTAAGGAGCCCCCTCATGAGTCAGGGGAGGCCATGAAGACAGGGATCTTGTCTTAACCCTGTGCAGTAACTGTAGATACATGGCAAACTCCCCAGATCTCAGGCCTACCCCTCAAGCTGCCAGGCTCCCTCCTGCAGCCACTCTGCTGGGCAAGGCATGCTCTTCCCTTGGCTTTTCTCCCTCCTGCAGCCACTCTGCTCATTTCTCTCTTTGCTGGGCAAGGCATGCTCTTCCCTTAGCTTTTCTCACTTGCACATCACAATCAAGATGCCTACTTTAATGCTTCTCCATGCTTCTCCAGCCCGTTTAGATATCCTGAGTTGCTCAATTTAGCTTCAGAATCCAGGGTTTCTACTGCTTTGAGGTCCTCTTTTAAGCTAGACAGGACTGACTCCTGCCTGAGTCAGAACTGAGGAGGACAGAGTGGACAAAGAACATGAATGGATAAATGTAACGCCTCCAGACCAGTGAGCCCAGAGTCTGGCAATTATTTATAATGCCACTATGAGACCTAACTCAGAAAGACGCTCCACTGGCGGGGCTGCGGCTCAGGAAGTCAGTATACAGGGCTTTTCACAGTAAAGCAGACAACCTTCAGGTACCTGAAGTTCCCTTCTGTAGGAGGGGTGGACTAGATAATTTGGAAGGAGGGTCTTTCTGGTTTTATGATAAAGGGCTTCCTTCTCATGGGGTACCAAGGATGTTCTGTAATGAGGCCACTGATAATGTTTACATACAACGAAAAACTAAGCAATGCCAATTCACTGTTCATATTCAATTTCCACAACTCCAGAAGCACTGTAAACAAGTGTATGTATTAAATACGGTTGCACCCGTACTTGTGTATTCCTTGGAGCTTGGCATTTCCACTCACACCTAGGAGACAAACAGTTCTGGGCGACACCTCCCATGTCAGCTCCATGACCCAAGTCTTACATGTCTCTGGTGCCTGCAGTATGTACGATGCTACTGTCAGGCTCAGGGGAAATGTGTGCCTAGTGATAGGATGAGGGCTCAGCTTCTCAGCCTTCCTGTGGGAGGCCCTGTCCCCCGCCACGCCCCTCCACTATTTGCCCTCTGAAGCCACAAGGCTGTTTACTCAGGATTGCAAACACAGGGGACGACTTGGGCTACTTTTACTTCCCATGTCTGCTCCAGGAGGAAGACCCAAAGCAAGTCTGGCTCTCAGGCTGGATCCCCACACCTGACTCACCCACGCGCCTTCAGAGCAGATCTGTACTTTCTGTGTATCTATGGAGCCATCCTCCAATTCCTGGATCTCAATTTCTCCTTCCTTTTGCTCTTCTTTCAGGATCAAATTTAGAGGGTAGGCCGGGGACTCCATTTCTGCATTCAAGAGTTAGCAGACAAATGAGGTGTCAGCGTGAGCTAGTCTGTGAGAGAGTGGCTCACACCTGCTTAGGTCATAGCATGGTCTGCTTTCAGCTAGAAGGAAAGGTGGTTCAGAAAGGTGGCTTATTTGATTACTAGAGAGGCCGAGGTCAGATAAGGTATCTGGCTAACTTCAAATAGTTAGACTTCTGTGGCACAGAGACCAGAGTAGTTTACACAGAGCCTCTGTGCAGAAGGGCAGAACTTGGAACAGTGGGTGAGCATTCCGGGAAGATGTTTCAACCAGTAGTACAGTGACAGGCAGAAGTTCCCACTGCCTGGACCACTCGAATACGGAATCAGGACCAGAGGAGGGCGGTGCCGATATGCTACCATGTCAAAGCATCGGAGCCTAGATAGGACATTTGAATTGTTAGCCCATAATAGTTATCACCTGGATTTTCCAGATTCATAGGTGCTGTCCACAAGCCACTTCAGAAACTTAACAGTCTTTCTGCCTCAAAGGGCCTCCCAAAGCCAAGTCCGCGCGATACAGAGAGGGGCGTGCCTTGGTGGCGGAGGCCAACCCAAACCTGGCCGGACTTCTCGCCTCTGGGTCGCAAATCCTCTCTATTCGAAGCCTCCTCAGGCTGGTACAAAGAGGTTCCCCGGAAAAGACTGCGGGCAGCGGCCGGGTGGGTAGCGAGTGTGCATCTGTCGAGCTCCATTTTCCGGGACTTCCCAAAAGCAAAAAATCTTCCCGGAGTCCGGAGTCAGCTTCTTCAATGTTTCTGGGGTGGGTGGCGGCACGGGAAGGTAGGAAGACTCGTGAGGTCCCAGGAGCCCCGGTCTCAACTTGGCCGCGGCCTGCGCCCAGCGCCGGGCTGCGGGGCGGGAGGTGGGAGGGGCCGGCACGAAGGTGCCCGCCGCCGCCGCCCCAGCTCGCTCCAGCCATCTTACGCAACCCTCTCCCGCCACCCCCGCCCACCTCTAAGGTTCTCCGTACACCTGCGGGGCGGCGACACCCCACGCCTCCCACCTCCCAGGCCGGCCCGCAACAAAGGCGGCGGCGGCGACACTGCCACCGGCGGCCCCCGCCCCGTCCTGCCCCGCCGCCCCGCGGCCGGCCCACCCTCCCCCGCCGGCCTCGAGGACCAGCCGCCCCGACCCCGCCATCCGCGCGCACTCACCCCGGCCGAGCGGGCGGCGTCGCCGCGAGGGGCGACGAGGGCCGTGGCCCAGCATTCACCGCGCCATCGTCTCCAGCGCTCCCGCCGCCCCCAGCGCGGCCCCTCGGGAGGGAGCGGGGACACGTGGTGGGAGGGGAGAGGTGGGCGGAGCCTAGGGTGTCAGGGGCGGGCTAGGCGCGGATGACGTCAGCAGACCTCGGCGGCGCTTCCGGCGACGTCCGTGCTGCGAGCCGGGTTAGCCGGGTGGCTGGCTCGCCCGTGGCCCGCGAGGAACGGCCGGTGGCGTCTCCGCTCAGGCGTCCAGAAGTGCTCTGCGCGCCGAGGGGTGACCGGGTTCACCGTTCCTGTTCTGTCCAGAACGCAGTCCCTAGCAGACCGAGAAGCGAACTTGAAGACTTTTGTAGTATTGCCCATTCACTCCCGAGCATGTAGTCTCCTGGACGAAGTAGCTGCGAAGTTCTTTCGAGTTGTTCGCCCAAAGCTCTGTGGAGAATATTGCAACTGTGTTCCAAGAGACCTCGAAACCCTTCTCATTTCAGAAAAAGATTCTCGAGTCAGAGATCTGTTTGGAGCTTGTTTAAATAAACACAACACACACACACTTCATACTTATTGAAAATACTAAGAGATTGAGTTCAACTTGTGGGTTGGTGATTTATAGCCAAGGAGAGGAAGGGGTGTGGGTGTCAGAGCGTGGATAATTACTAAGAGGAATTATCAAAGATTGAGGGATTCTTGCTAAACCCACTGAACTGGATTCTTGTTGAAAGCACACCAGGGAGATCAGATATCAAGGGTGATAAACTGACTTAGGAGGATTCTTGCTTAAACTAGAAACTAGGCTGGGCAAGCAGAAGATAGGGGTGGAGGGCGCTGCGGCAGAGGCCGCTCAAGAGAGGGTTCGAGAGCCTAACTGTGGTTAAGAAAAGAACTTTTTTTTTAAGTAATTATTTTTACTTAATTATTTATTTACTTAATTATTTATTAAGTAATTATTTTAAGTAATATATGCATGGGTATGTGCTTATGCCTGAAGGCCAGAGTCATGGGAGACGACTGTGTTGGAGTTACAGGTGGTTGTGAGCTGCCTGATCTGTGTGCTGGAAACCAAACTCTGATCCTCTTCAGGAGCAGTGCTCTTAATCCCCCGAGCTGCCTTTACAACCCCAGGAGAAGCCGTCTTTAAATACTTTAAACTTATTGCTTCTGTTCATGTATGCATGCATGTGTGTATGTGTGTGTGTGTGTGTGTGTGTGTGTGTGTAAGCACAAATGCCATAGCGTAGATGAGCTGTGTTTTTAATACATGTCGTACAGCACAGAAGACACACCCTTGAAATGTCATCATGGCTGACAACAGCAAAGGGGGCTTAATCATTGGATAGAGATTATGGACATATTGTAAGAGAAGGTTAGGATTTCCTTGTTGTTTTAATAGATAGCTCTTTTGATGTATAAATTTATTTATTTATTTTTAAATCAGGAACAGTGGCTTAAATTACTTGATATTCTCGTTTTTACTTTGCTGAGGGAAATGGCAGTTTCCATTGGGAAAGTGAGAAGGTTGACAGGAAGAGAGCCAAGGGTGCTAGGCCATTGTTGGCATCTTCTCTCAAAGATGATGATGTGTTCTGATGTAAGAAAAAAGCAAGGCTAAGTTTTAGTGTTTGAGAGTCCCAATATTATATTAGTAGCCATAGGAAAAGGCTACTCAGTGACCCATTTTAATCTTTAATTTTTTTTTCCAGAAAGATTTATGTGGATAAGAATTTGCTTGCATGTAGGTCATTGTTTGCTCTGTAGTGCTATGATACAACACCATGACCAAAAACAAGTTGGCGAGGAAAGGGTCTATGTCAGTTGTCCTTCATGAAGGCAGGGCAGGGCAGGAACTTAGAGGCAGGAACTGAAGAAGAGAACATGAAGGAGTGCTGCTTGTTGACTTGTATCCCACAGCTTACTCAGCCCACTGACACCACCAGGTAGGCTAGGCCCTCCCACATCAATCATTAATCAAGAACATGGCCCACAGAGTTGCCTATAAACCAATCTGAAAGAGGCAATTCCTCAATTGACATTCCTTCTTTCTAGATATGTCTAAATTTATATTTAGTTGACAAAGACCTATAGCACTGCATATATATGTACTTTATGTGTCCATGGAGGTCTGAAGATGGCATTGGATCTCCCAGAACTGGAGGTACAGATGGTTGTGAACCTCTCCATGTGAGTGCTGGGAGGTTACATCAGCATGGTTCTCAGAGACCACCCGGGCATGCTCTCCAGGAAGGCAGACCTTTCAGGGCTTGTAGTCAGTGACAGGTAAGACCCCAGTAACCAGGGCAACCTAAGACAGGCATGGTTCCCTATGCTGGTTGCTGCCTGAGGTAGGGTCAACAAGGTCAGAGCACAAAACTACGGCTCCCACTGAGCTGCCAACTTCTAAGGGTCAGTATGTAGGAGGAGTAAGTCATTGTGTTCTGTGGCACTCTATTTGTGTAGCAGTCTACAATGGCTCAAGAAGGCTCAGCAAGTGCTTCCCATTTACTAACCCTGGAACATACCTGGCACCCCGAGATGTACTAAGACAGAGCTTGCTACCAGGGCAACCAATCTGCTGGTGCCAACTACGAGGGATGAGCAGTTATGGACCAAGGGGACAGGGGTGGAGGGTATAAAGGCACTTCTCATCTGGCTCCCGGAGTCTGTGTTGTTGATTCTGTACCTTCTTACCCTCTACCCCCAAGGATAGTCCTGAGGGTCCAAGGGCTAGGGCAACCATATGGCCCTCTGTAAGATCGAAAAGTACTCTTAATTGCCAAGCCAGCTCTGTAGCCTCTTGATTTCTTAATTTGAAATCAGAGTCCCATGCTTTCAATGACTGTCCAGGGACCCAACAAAAGAGACTTAATTGCTAAGAATGCTTACTCTCGTCTCAGAACAGGTCCAGGTACTTTACTGGAGCAATGTGTTTCAGATATGAATATTCGAGTAGTTTTTTTAAGTCTAGCCACTACTGTCTGCTTGACTTCCTTCAACTGCTAAAAAGAGGAGGGTTGCTCAGCTTTCCCTCAGTTCAATGATTCCGTTCTCAGCACAGCTTTACCCAAATGGGGAACGGCTGAAGCAAATCTCTGAGACAGTGCATGGCTGCAGTAATTTAATCCATGGGTTCATGGGTTTCTGTTAGAAGGTGCTTTATATATTAGCAGATATATGTAATCAACATGTATCCTATGTAATCAACATATTAAGTCTGTAATGATGCTGTTGGACTGATTTTGTCCTACTCCCGTTGAATTATAGGACCACCATAACCTAAGATTCCAAAAGGCAGGGCTGGAGAGATGGCTTAGTGCTTCAGAGGAAGTGTGAAGATAGGTAACAAGCAGGACATGGTTCTGTTCAGGCCTGTAACACCAGCAGCAAGGACAGAAGAGATGGGAAGACCACTGAGGCTCTCTCTCTGCCTTTCAGCCTTTGAGAGGGTGTAGTTTTGGGGGTTGGTCTGGAGCTCTGTCTACAATTGCTAAATTATGAACCCCCAAATCTGTTTGTCCCCTCAGACAAGAGAATTCTCACAGTCACCGGCCTTTGTTGTGTAAAACTTGCTCCTCAGTTTAAAGTTAATTGGTTAATAGAAGGCTAGAGCCTGTGGTTGGGCAATAGAGAGAGAAAGGCGGGACTTGATTCAGCGAGGGGCCTCAGGAGAGACTAGGGGGAAAAGGAGAAAGGAATTGGGAGAGGAGGAGGTCAATTGACAAAATGCTGTCCAAAATGGACAAGCATGAGCAAAGAGAAGTCAACTTCCACGCTTTTCAAGGTCAAGGTAGGTTATCCCTTCATAATTCCTGCTCCACAGAAGAGCCTGTCAAATATTCTGGGCCAGAAGGCTGAAGATAGATGTGTGATCCAAGTTCTGCCTCTTTGTCGGTTACCAATACACTGGTTCATGGAAAGCTGGGCAAAGACCAGGATGGGGTGTGCAGTCTGCGTTTCCCCTCAGGCATCAGACATCACTGTGTGCCAGACTGAGGTTGATAAAATGTCTGGGACTGAGGTTCTGCAGGCCTCTGATCTGACTTGGAATGCTGGGAGTGTTACAGCTCTTAAGGAGGAAATAAAGAGATTCAAGCCTGCATGGGGCAGGTAGCTGGGGTCTACTGTCCTGTGGTGGCTGCAGCAGCAGTGGTGGTGGCAGTGCCAACAGCCATGAGAAGAGCCTCTGTGGGTAATGAGAGCCCTGCCAGGCAGTCGGGTCCAAGATGCAATGAGTGCTTTGTATAAAGAGCCTCCTTTCCCCAAGGGTTACAGCTCAGTAAAGACAGCCAGTCTTAGTCAATTCTTGGTGAAATAACTTGTTCACTTTATTCCATGTAGTCAGGGACTATAGGAACCTTTGGGATCGGGATGGGATTGGGGAATATAGGCTTTCTATTGGCTGAGATTAAGATGTGGGTGATGCAGAGACTATGAAAGCTAGAAGATCCTGGGCAGATGTCATACAGACCCTAAAAGAAAACATATGCCAGCCTAGGCTACTATACCCAGCAAAACTCTCAATTATCATAGATGGAGAAAACAAGATATTCCATGACAAAACAAAATTTACACAATATCTTTCCACAAATTCAGCTCTACAAAGGATAATAGAAGGAAAACTTCAACATAAGGAGGAAAACTAAACCCTAGAAGAAGCAAGAAAGTAATCTTTCAACAAATCCACACAAATCTAATTCTACCTCTTACAACAAAAACAACAGGAAGTGACAATTACCTTTTCTTAATATCCTAATATAAAATTAATATTACCAACATATCCTAATCGATTGAAATCCAAAAATATGAGGAATTAGAAATTTGTTGATTGTCATCCAATGGTCTCTCTAATTTGGTAATTGGAGAAATAGGTCCAATATTGTACAATCTATATACACTTTCAGCTTGTTTGTTCGTGACAGTGTCTTACTGTATACAACATAAGGGTCTTGAAATCTTGCTTCTCCTGTCTCAGCCTCTCTATTAGTAGTACTGTTTATTTCATGTTTTTACACTATACTATGGTGCCACACACACTTTGTGTGACGGAGGTATTTGAGGCGTAAACTTCAAGGAAAGTCAGTCTCCTGCCTCCGCATTGTTGCCTGGCACACCAAACTCAGAGGTAGCCCAGATATGTCCTCGTACTTGTTTGTGTGCTAGGGGCCCACCAGGATATCATTTCTTTACAGCAAGAAAGGGAAAATTCGGACATTGCTCCCTGACCTTCACCAATGTTCCAATGTCCTAGTCAAATCCTGGCTTGGAATGTTAAGCTATCCAAACTAATTGCCTCCAGCATTGTGGGTAGGGCATTAAACCTTGGCTTAGAATGTTAAGCCATTCAAACTAATTGCCTCCAGCATTGTGGGTAGGGCATTAGAGTTTACAGAAAGAGAGACAGTATAGAGCATTCAACATTCAGCAGCAAGCAGTCAACATTCAGCATTTGGACTCGCTAGCACTCGGACTAGAACCAGAACATATGTGGACTAGGACTCAGATTCATGCAGTCCAGAGCCCCCCGGGCCCAGAGCGCTTGGGCCTGGAGGGTGCAGCACCAGTCAAGATTCAAGAGAGTGAGCATTCGAGATTCGAGCATTCAACATTGAAGATTCGAGCATTCAGCATTGAGGACTCGAGATTCAAGCCTCTATTCTCCTGGCTGGCGCACCCGCAGCCTCCTAGGACTCTGGCCAGGACCATGCAGCCCGAACATACTCGGAGCCCAGGGGTGCTGCACCAGTCCATAAGAGATGGCTGCTTTTTTAGACCTAATGTGTTTTAGATGGCCTCAGATGTACCTTGACTACTGAGCTTCCAGATTTTTCATTTCTCTTTTGCAATGATTGTAAAAGCCTCATGTCATTTTTTGAGAAATACACTCAGACCTTACACCACTTGTGTCTAGTCTGTTTGTCAAAGCTGAATCCCGTGCACACCTGGCCAGAACCCATCATCCCGCCGAACAAGGGACCCCGTAAGAAACCCCAGTCCGTGGCACTATGGTTTTCAGAACAGCTTATATATTTCAAAAGTATTTATATACCCAAGGGAGACATAGACAATTAACTTGGGAGGTGGCTTGTAGGAAAGAGAACAACAAAGAGTGAGACTGAATGCTTTGCTTGACATTTGTAGCTCTTGTATCAAGTTTAAAGAAGAGGACTTTATAAGTTACTCTTTCTCTGAGATGAATGCTTTTCCAAATTATCACAGCTAATGAACCAAATTCTTATCCTCATCTAATGTCCATGCCACCCTTCAAACAGAACCATTGTTAATTGAAACAGTTGGTGAATGACTTTATGGATAGAAGACCATCTTAATACCTACACCATTTTTAAAATGAATGTAACCTGTTCTCTGTGGGCTGAGAATAAAGTCACTCACTCAAGTCAAATAGCTTTGACCATAGCAGGAAGTCTGTATCCAAAATTCATGCCTACAATTCATTCCTCGGCGCAGCAGAACTGTCAACTCTCAGCTTAGCTACGTTGGAGGTAAAATCCTTTGGTGATGTGAGGGTCAT
>NW_022196891.1:63800833-63816410 GCF_008632895.1 Mastomys coucha
ACAACTTTTATAATACTCATTTTTATTGTTATAATATTTTATAAATTTTAAGGAATTTGACAAAAAAATATATTGTAGGTATTGAAGGGGGTCTCTGGGAGGAGTTGGGGTACAAAAGGAAAACAAGAATGTAATTTATTTCTATTTACTTAAAATACATTTTTAAATGTTAACAAATACAGATAAATTGAAATCATGTAACTTTTCTCATCATAATGCAATAAAAGTTAAAAAAAAAAAGATGTGGGTGATGCCCCACTTGCATGGGGAAGAACTCTAGGTGCTGCGTTTCACGACTGACTGTCAGGGCTCATCTCAGCTGGGTGTTGTGTTCATGTGCTTCAGAGCAGGCAGAGGCAGAGAAGAGGCAACTCCACTCCTGTGGTCTCAGAGCTCTGAGATTCCTGGGGTTTGAGCACACCCCACCTCATCAGTTTTTATGCCCATCTGGTAGTGCAGTCCACATGCCTGACTATATATATATATATATATGTATATATATATATATATACTCCAATATCTTAGAGAAATTCTGAGGGACTTTTCACACAGGCAAATTTCTCTGTCATTCTTATAGTTTTGGAAGTTGATTCCCAACACTTCCTTCATACTCAGGCAGTATTTTTTCCTTCTCAAGTCTCTGATGGGGTTGAAGACTAGATAGTTGTGGTCTCACAGTTAAGCTTAAGTTGTTTAGGATTTTCAAAGATGTTTTTAGATCTAAGGAAATGTTTTAGGTTAGTAATACAAGATATGATAGAAAACAATTTAGGTACAAAACTCTGAACCCCCCCCAAATAGGATAGACAATAGATAGTTTATTCAAAGTTGCCAAATACAACTGACTGGGCTTTGTGAATGTAAATTTTCCTAATTCCTAGTTTTTATAATTGTTTCATATTTGTTCTTACTGTATGTCATTTATTATTATAAGAGAAAGAACCCTTTTGTTTAGACAAAAAGGGGCAAATGTTGGGGGTTGGCCTTTTGCTATCCCTACAAATGCTAAATTCTGAACCCTAAGATCTGGTTGGTTGCCCCAGATGAGAGAATTCTCAGAAATTCTCAGATATACCAGCCTTTGTTGCATAAATCTTGCTCCCCAGTTTAAAGTCAATTGGTTAATAAAAGGTTAGAGCCTATAATTGGGGAACAGAGAGAGAAAGGCAGGACTTGAGGATCCAATGAGGGGTTTCAGGAGAGAGCAGGGGGAGGAGAAAGGAGACAGAGAGGAGGAGGAGGCTGCCATGAAAGGAAATTGGAATGTGCTTGGATGGTAGGAATTGTCCCCCTCCCCCCGACTTATATTCTATTATCTTCCATGAGAAAAGTTTCTGAAACCCTGAAACCCCAAACAAACAAACCTGAGCCCTAAAGCTAGAATCACAGGCAGCCAGCTACCTGGGTAAGCCAAGGCCACGGCAGATGGACAGTAGTAGACGTTCCTCTGCAATGTTTCTGTGCCACCCCAGAGATTTGCTTGGCTAATTCAGAAGTGCATAAGGACAAGTGCCAAGATGAAAACCTTAAAGTGTATCATTTCCTTTCATGGCAGCCTCCCCCTAAATGTTGCATGCCCCTCTCCAGTCCAGATAGCACCTCGAGCGGGTGAGCAAGTGTTCACACACACAGCCTCTGTGCGACATCTCACATTCAAACAATAACAGCAAGCTACGAAAGTGTCGCTTCTTCATGATTCAGTCTTGATGAGGTGTTTGCGTCTGTTTCTTCTAGATTATTAGGTTTCTGGTGTGGAGTCGCTCATAGCAGTCTATAGTGATCAATGATATTTCTGTGATGATGGTGGCAATCTCTACATTTTAACTTCTGACTTTATTTATTTGAATCATCTATCTCTCTAGCCTGGTCTTGCTAGGGGCTTGTCAGTTGTTAGCTTGTTTTTTATAGGAATAAGTTCTTTGGTTCATTGGGTCTTTGTACTTTATTCTCACCCCACTGGTTTCCACCCCACTGATTTCTGCTCTGCTCTTTCTTCTTTCTTCTACTAGTTTTGGGTTTGGTTCGTTCTTGGTTTTAGTTTCTTCTGGTGCACTGATAAACTGTCCATTTGAGAACTCTCTCTCTCTTTAAATGCGTTAATTTCTGTAAGCTTATCTCTTAGTATGAGTTTTGCCCCAAATCTTTTGGTGTGTGATATCTTTATTATCACTTATCCCAAGAAATCAAAAAATCTTTGTTAGTTTCTTTACTGAGTCACTTAGCTATTAAGAAGTTGTTTACTAGGGCGGTGGTGGCACATGCCTTTGATCCCAGCCCTTGGGAGGCAGAAGCAGGCAGATTTCTGAGTTCGAGGCCAGCCTGGTCTACAGAGTGAGTTCCAGGACAGCCAAGGCTACACAGAGAAACCCTGTCCAAAAAGAAAAAAGAAGTTCTTTACTTTATACATATTTGTGTTCTTCACAAAACTTTTATTGCCATTAGTTTTTAGATTTGTCTTTTAGTGAGAAAAAGTGATATGGTTTCAATTTTAAAAAAGGTTAGAAGCTGTTGTTTTAAGGCCTGTTACATGACATATCCTGGAGCACGTTCAATGTGATATTTAGAAGAATGTGTGTTTGTAGCTGTTGGGCAGAATCCTTGTAGATCTCTGTTAGGTTCATTTTGCCTAGATGCAATTATCTCTGGGGTATTGGCTTCCTGCCTGAATGATTCGTCCACAATGACAGTGATGTGTTTAAGTCATGTATTGTTACTGGATTGGAGCTTATTATTCCCTTCAGACTTACTGAAAATAGCTTAGATATTTACATATAATCCCTATTACCTGTGACTGCATCCACACCTCCATCATTAGAGGAAGAGCTTTCTATGTCCTCTTCATACAAATGACATAGTTTGTATTTTTTAAAAATCCATTTAACCACTTTAAATCTTTTATTTGGAGATTTGTATTCACTTACATTTAAGGTAACTACTGATAGCTTATTGTGATAGCTTATCACTGCCAGTTTATTATTGCTTTTGGTATATCTATAGTTATTTTCTTTTTCCTTTTGTACAGTTTCCCTTTGTGGCTAAGCAATTTTTCTCTAGTTGTGTATTCATTTTTTTAAAATTGTGTGTGTTTGTGTATGTGTGTATGTGTGTTTGTGTGTGTGTGTGTTTGCTTGCAAGTATGTTAGTGTAACATTGTGTGCCCAAAGATGTACACAGAGTCTGGAAGACGTACTCAAGTCCCCCGAAACTGGAGTTACAGATGTTTGTTAGCTGCCATGTGCATGTTGGGAATGGGATTTAGGTTTTCTGGAAGAGCAGCAGTCAGTGATCTTAATCACCGAGTCATCTCTCCAGCTCCTAGTAGCATGTTTTGATTACAAGTTTTTACCTTGTAAATTTTTTTTGGGGGGGGAGGGGTTTCAAGGCAGGGTTTCTCCGTGTAGCCTCGGCTGTCCTGGAACTCACTCTGTAGACCAGGCTAGCCTCGAACTCAGAAATCTGCCTGCCTCCACCTCCCAAGTGCTAGAATTAAAGGCATCTGCCACCACTGCACGGCCCTTGTAGATTTTTTTAAAAAGATTTATTTTATGTTATGAGTACACTGTCACTGTCTCCAGACACATCAAAAGAGGGCATCATATCTCATTACAGATGGTTGTGAGCCACCATGTGGTTGCTGGGAATTGAACTCAGGACCTCTGGAAGAGCAATCAGTGCTCTTAACCACTGAGCCATCTCTATAGCCCTACCTTGTAGATTTTTAAAATTTTTATTTATTTATTTTATTTTTGTGAGTACACTGCTGCTCTCTTCAGGCACACCAGAAGATTGGATCCTATTGCAGACAGTTGTGAGCCACCATGTGGTTGCTGGGAATTGAATGCAGGACTTCTGGAAGAGCAGTCAGTGCTCTTAACCACTGCGCCATCTCTATAGCCCCTACCTTACAGATTTTTAATATTCACTCTACATATATTTTTATGTCTCAAGCATATTGATGTAGATATTATATTTCTTTTTGATCTTCACTCTAAAGACATAATTCTTCCATGTACTGTGTTTACACGTGGATCACTTTGCTGGGTAGGTTGGCAGCCCTTGTCTCTCTGTACACCATGAATATCTCATTTTACTCCCTGCTGTCAGGTGGGGTGTCTGCTGAGAAGTCTCATATTAGGTGAGTTGCAACACATGCATAGTACTTGGGATTTCCCCCTCTTTATTATTTGTATGTGTGGCCTGTGTATACATGTGTGATCATGTAATCACGTGTGAACATGTGTTCATGTGTGTAAAGGCATGTGTGTACATATTTGGTTTGTGTGTGTGTGTGTGTGTGTGTAGAGCAGAGGATGGTACTGAGTGTCCTTGGATACTGTCTGTACTGGCTGGTTTTTTGTGTGTCAACTTGACACAGGCTGGAGTTATTATAGAGAAGGGAGCTTCAGTTGGGGAAGTGCCTCCATGAGATCCATGAGAAAATGCTGTGGGGCATTTTCTCAATTAGTGATCAAGGGGGTAGGGCCCCTTGTGGGTGGTGCCATCCCTGAGCTGGAAGTCTTGGGTTCTATAAGAGAACAGGCTGAACAAGCCAGGGGAAGCAAGCCAGTAAAGAACATCTCTCCATGGCCTCTGTGTTAGCTCCTGCTTACTGACCTGCTTGAGTTCCAGTCCTGACTTCCTTTGGTGATCAACAGCAATGTGGAAGTAAGCTAAATAAACCCTTTCCTCCCCAACTTGCTTCTTGGTTATGATGTCTGTGCAGGAATAGAAACCCTGACTAATACACTGTCCCTTTTTTTGAGACAAGACCTCCCACTGGCCTGCAATTCCTCATGTAGGCTTTGCTGACTGGCCAGGGAGCACCAGGGATTTGTCTCCCCAGGTCTTGGATTAAATGCATATGCTTCCATTCTAGGAATGTCTTTTCATTGGTTCTGAAGACTGAACTCAGGTCTTTGTGCTTTCAAGGAAACCAACTGCCAAGTGAACCATTTCCCACACTTGAACTGAATTGGTTATCTGTACCTCTGTACTCCTTCTATAGCTGGGTGTTTGTATTCTCCTCTATACTCGAGGACTTTTCTGCTATCCTTTTGAATAAGCTTTCCACCTTCTGGACTTCTCAAAGCCCTCTTGGGCTCTGATGTGAATATTTGTTCTTGTATTTCTGTCCTGTAGTTTCCATAGGATTTATTCAGTCCACCTCCTTCATTTTTCTCTTTCAGTTATGCATTTTCAAATAGCCCATTTTCAAGCTTATTGGATGCTCTTCTGTTTGAGTCTGATAATGATGCTATATATAATATCTTACATTCAATTTTAAGTACTTTTCTGCTTGAAGATTTGATTCTAAAAATTTGCTATCTGTTGTCTCTGATGAATTTACAAATTTTATTTCCATTTTCTTTCTTAAGATTTATTTATTTTATATGTATGAGTGTTTTGTCTGCACATATGTATGTGCACCACATGTGTGCCTGGTGCCTATAGAAGTCAGAGGAGGACATCAGATCCCTTGCAACTGGAGTTACAAATGGCTGTGAGCTGTCCATGTGGGTGCTAGAACTGAACCCAGGTCCTCTGCAAAAGCAACAAGTTCTCTTACCTCCTGAGCTATGTGTTTACTTAACATTTGTTGAATGCTGGGAACCTGCCCAGCACCAGGTATTGAGGAAAGTAGCGATCGTAGCATTTGCGGATTTCGGGGGCAAAAACTGAGTTTTGCGATGGCTAAAATTGTTTACTTTGCCTTTCTTCCTTCCTTCCTTCCTTCCTTCCTTCCAGACAGGGTTTCTCTGTGTAGCCCTGGCTGTCCCAGAACTCACTCTGTAGAGCAGGCTGGCCTCGAACTCAGAAATCCGCCTGCCTCTGCCTCCCAATGTTGGGATTATAGGCATGCGCCACCACCGCCCTGCAACATTTGCCTTTCTTAACTCTTTGCTTTTCTAAGACAAACGCTGTGGGCTTCTGGTAATAAACTCTTGCTGGCAGCATCAGGGAATTGAGAGGAGAAAAGGCTGCTCAGGAGCCCCCTGCTGGCCAAGCAAGAGGCTTGTTGCTCGGTAACCCTTCATGAACCATAGAGAAAAGAAAATGAAGAAAGGGAGAATTCAAGTACACACACAGACACATGAAGACACACACACACACACACACACACACACACACACCCTTGTCTGGCCATATCACCCATCTCATCAACTTCACAAGTGTTTATGCGTATTTACATATATACACATAGCCATATACACGTATATACACATATATAGACACATGTACATATACACGTATATAGACACAAACAGACATATACATAGATACATTTGATGAATGGGGTAGAGCCCCCAAGCCCTTACTTTAATCCTTCTCTCTGGCCTTCTTATACCGTCTTAGACAAAAGATTTTTTTTTTTTTTTGAAAATTACACAAATGTTAAGATAAAACGTTACACAAAAGGGGAGTTACATTCTGTTGGTGTTATCAGTTCAAAGCAGTGCTTCATTCTATCAGCTCAGTGTAAGTTCAAAACAACAGTTTCACATGGCCTTGCTTTATCATAGCACACGGGTGGCTTCATCCTTGGACCTGACCTAGAATGAATGTTTTTCCTTGGACATAAATATGTTCCAATCTTTTTTCTTCCATTTTTTATTAGATATTTTCTTTATTTACATTTCAAATGTTACCCCCTTTCCTTGTTTCCTCTCTGAAAACCTCCTACCCCTTCCCCTTCCCCCTGCTCACCAACTCACCCACTCCTGGCCCTGGCATTCCCCTACTCTGGGGCATAAAACCTTCACAGGACCAAGGGCCTCTCCTCCCATTGATGACCGACTAAACCATCCTCTGCTACATGTGCTGCTGGAGCCATGAGTCCCACCATGTGTATTCTTTGGTTGGTGGTTTAGCTGGAGGTATTGGTTAGTTCATATTGTTGTTCCTCCTATGGGGCTGCACACCCCTTTGACTCCTTGGGTCCTTTCTCTAGCTTCTCCATTGGGGACCCCGTGCTCATTCCAATGGTTGGCTGTGAGCCTCCATCTCTGTATTTGTCAGGCACTGGTAGAGCCTCTCAGGAGACAGCTATATAAGGCTTCTGTCAGCAAGCACTTGTTTGCATCCACAATAAGTGTCTGGGTTTGACCTGGCCTGCAGGTCACGTTATTCGGGGGAATGAGGAGGGTCACAACCTGTGAATAAAGAATGGGCAAGAGAGAGACAACAGGACTCAAGGAAGCATTGCTTGTCAAGAGCCGTTTACTTAGTGCAGCTGAGCATATTTAAGGCAAAAATCTTGGAGGGGAGGGGGAGAGGAAGGAGGGAGATGAAGGGTTACAAAATCTTCTGGGATTGAGCTCTGGTGTGACAGGTGAGGAGGGGGTGGATGACAGGTGGAGAGGGGGTGGATTTCCGTGAATGTTCTTTTCCCAGGGCCAAGCCAGATCCTTGTGATTGTCAGGCAGGATGTTAATCTCAGGGTTCACATCCTTGTGATTGTCAGGCAGGATGTTAATCTCTGGGTTCTCAATTAGCTGGGGCAGGATATTTATCTCAGGGCTCTCATGGTTCCCAACATGGGGTTGGTGACTGTATATGGGAAGGATCCCCAGGTGGGGGCAGTCTCTGGATGGTCATTGCTTCAGTCTCTGCTCCACACTTTGTCTCTGTAACATGGGTATTTTGTTCCCCCTTCTAAGAAGGACTGAAGTATCCACACTTTAGTTTTCCTTCTTCTTGAGTTTCATGTAGTTTGTAAGTTGTATCTTGAGTATTCCAAGCTTCTGGGCTAATATACACTTAACAGAGAGTGCATACCATGTGTGTTCTTTTGTGATTGGGTTACCTCACTCAGGATGATATCCTCCAGATCTATTCATTTACCTAAGAATTTCATGAATTCATTGTTTTTTTAATAGCTGAGTAGTACTCCATTGTGTAAATGTACCACATTTTCTGTATCCATTCCTCTGTTGAGGGACATCTGGGTTCTTTCCAGCTTCTGGCTATTATCAATAAGGCTGCTATGAAAAGAGTGGAGCATGTATCCTTATTACATGTTGGAGCATCTTCTAGGTATATGCACAGGAGTAGTATTGCTGGGTCCTCAGATAGTACTATGTCCAATTTTCTGAGGAACCACCAAACTGATTTCTAAAGTGGTTGTACCAGCTTGCAATCCCACCAGCAATAGTTGAGTGTTCCTCTTTCTCCACATCCTCACCAGCATCTACTGTCACCTGAGTTTTTGATCTTAGCCATTCGACTGGTGTGAGGTGGAATCTCAGGGTTGTTTTGATTTGGATTTCCCTGATGACTAAGGATGTTGAACATTTCTTTAGGTGCTTCTCAGCTATTTTGTATTGCTCAGTTGGGAATTCTTTGTTTAGCTCTGTACCCCATTTTTAAATAAGGTTATTTGGTTCTCTGGAGTCTAACTTCTTGAGTTCTTTGTATATATTGGATATTAGCCCTCTATCAGATATAGGATTGGTAAAGATCTTTTCCCAATCTGTTGGTTGCTGTTTTGTCCTATTGACAGTTTCTTTTGCCTTACAGAAGCTTTGCAACTTTATGAGGTCCCGTTTGTCAATTCTTGATCTTAGAGCATAAGCTATTAGTGTTCTGTTCAGGAAATTTTCCCCTGTGCCCATGTGCTTGAGGCTCTTCCCCAGTTTCTTTTCTTTTAGTTTCAGTTTATCTAGTTCTATGTGGAGGTCCTTGATCTATTTGAACTTGAGCTTTATACAAGGAGATAAGAGTGGATCGATTTGCATTCTTCTATATGCTAACCACCAGTTGAACCAGCACCATTTGTTGAAAATGCTGTCTTTTTCCCACTAAATGGTTTTAGCTCCTTTGTCAAAGAGCAAGTGACTATAGGGGTGTGGGTTCATTTCTGGGTCTTCAATTCTATTTCATTGATCTACCTGCCTGTCACTGTACCAATGCCATGCAGTTTTTATTACAATTGCTCTGTAGTACAGCTTGAGGTCAGGAATGTGATTCCACCAAAAGTTCTTTTATTGTTGAATAGTTTTTACTATCCTAAGTTTTTTGTTATTCCAGATGAATTTGCAAATTGCTCTTTCTAACTCTGTGAAGAATTGAGTTGGAATTTTGATGGGGATTGCATTGAATCTGTAAATTGCTTTTAGCAAGATTGCCATTTTTACCATATTAATCCTGCCAATCCATGAGCATTGGGAGATTTTTCCATCTTCTGAGATCTTTGATTTCTTTCTTCAGAGATTTGAAGTTCTTGTCATACAGATCTTTTACTTGCTTAGGTAGAGTCAAACCAAGGTATTTTATATTATTTGTTGCTATTGTGAAGGGTGTTGTTTCCCAATTTCTTTCTCAGCCTGTTTATCCTTTGTGTATAGGAAGGCCTCTGATTTGTTTGAGTTAATTTTATATGCAGCTACTTTGCTGAAGTTGTTTATCAGGTTTAGGTGGAATTTTGGGGGTCACTTAAGTATACTCTCATATCATCTGTAAAAAATGATATTTTGACTTCTTCCTTTCCAATTTGTATCCCTTTGAACTCCTTTTGTTGTCTAATTGCTCTGGCTAGGACTTCAAATACTATATTGAATAGGTAGGGAGACATTAGGGCAGCCTTGTCTATTCCCTGATTTTAGTGGGATTGCTTCAAGTTTCTCTCCATTTAGTTTTATGTTGACTACTTGTTTGCTGTATATTGCTTTTACTATATTTAGGTATGGGCCTTGAATTTCCTGATCTTTATCATGAAGGGGTTTTAGATTTTGCCAAATGCTTTCTCAGCATCTAATGAGATGATCATATATGTTTTTTTCCTTTGAGTTTGTTTATATAGTGGATTATGTTGATGGGTTTCCATATATTGAACCATCCCTGCATCCCTGGGATGAAGCCTACTTGATCATGGTGGATGATTGTTTTGATGTGTTCTTGGATTCAGTTTGCGAGAATTTCATTGAGTATTTTTGCATCTATATTCATAAGGGAAATTGGTCTGAAGTTCTTTCTTTGTTGGGTCTTTGTGTGGTTTAGGTATCAGAGTGATTGTGGCTTCATAGAACCTTCTGTTTCTATTTTGTTGAATAGTTTGAGGAGTATTGGTATTAGGTCTTCTTTGAAGATCTGATAGAACTCTGCACTAAACCCATCTGGTCCTGTGCTTTTTTTGGTTGGGAGACTATTAATGACTGTTTCTATTTCCTTAGCAGATATGGGACTGTTTAGATAATTTATCTGATCTTGATTTAACTTTGGTACCTGGTATCTGTCAAGAAAATTGTCCATTTCATCCATGTTTTCCAGTTTTGTTGAGTATAGACTTTTGTAGTAGGAGTTCATGATTTTTTAGATTTCCTCAGTGTCTGTTGTTATGTCTCCCTTTTCATTTCTGATCTTGTTAATTAGGATGCTGTCTCTGTGCCCTCTAGTTAGTCTGGCTAAGGGTTTATCTATTTTGTTGATTTTCTCAAAGAACCAGCTCCTGGTTTGGTTGATTCTTTGTATAGTTCTTTTTGTTTCTATTTGGTTGATTTCAGCCCTGAGTTTGATTATTTCCTGCCTTCCACTCCTCTTGGGTGAATTTGCTTCTGTTTGTTCTAGAGCTTTCAGATGTGCTGTCAAATTGCTGGTGTATACTTTCTCCAGTTTCTTTTTGGAGGCACTTAAATCTATTAGTTTTCCTCTTAGGACTGCTTTCATTGTGTCCCATAAGTTTGGGTATGTTGTGGCTTCATTTTCATTAAACTCTAGAAAGTCTTTAATTTCTTTCTTTATTTCTTCCTTGGCCAAGTTATCATTGTTCAGCTTTCTATTATTTATGATGTTATTGAAGACCAGCCTTAGTCCATGGTGATCTGATAGGATGCATGGGATTATTTCAATCTTTTTATATCTGTTGAGGCCTGTTTTGTGACCGATTATATGGTCAGTTTTGGAGAAGGTACCATGAGGTGTTGAGAAGAGGGTATATTCTTTTGTTTTAGGATAAAATGTTCTATTGATATCTGTTAAGTCCATTTGGCTCATAATTTCTGTTACTTTCCCTGTGTCTCTGTTTAGTTTCTGTTTCCATGTTCTGGCCATTGCTGAGTGTAGGGTGTTGAAGTCTCCCACTATTATTGTGTTTGCTTGGAGCTTTAGTAAAGTTTCTTTTATGAATGTAGGTGTCCTTGCATTAGGAGCACAGATGTTCATAATAGAGAGTTCTTTTTGGCAGATTTTTTTTTCTTTGATGAGTATGAAGTGCCCTTCCTTACCTTTTTTGATAACTTTAGGTTGAAAATCAATTTTATTCGAAATTAGAATGGCTACTTCAGCTTGTTTCTTGCACCATTTGCTTGGAGAATTGTTTTCCTGCCCTTTACTCTGAGGTAGTGTCTGTCTTTGTCATTTAGGTGGGTTTCCTGTATGCAGCAAAATGTTGGGTCCTGTTTATGTATCCAGTCTGTTAGTCTATGTCTTTTTATTGGGGAATTGAGTCCATTGATATTAAGAGATTTTAAGGAAAAAAGATTGTTGCTTCCTGTTATTTTTGTTGTTAGAGGTGGGATTATGTTTTTTTGTGACTGTCTTCTATTTGGTTTGTTAAAAGAATATTATTTTCTTGCTTTTTCTAGGGTGTAGTTTCCCTTCTTGTGTTGGAGTTTCCCATTTATTATCCTTTGAAGGGCTGGATTTGTGGAGAGATATTGTGTATATTTGGTTTTGTCATGGAATATCTTGGTTTCTCCATATATGGTTATTGAGAGTTTTGCTGGGTATAGTAGCCTGAGCTGGCATTTGTGTTCTCTTAGGGTCTTTATGAGATCTGCCCAGGATCAGACTATGTGCTTTCATAGTCTCTGGCGAGAAATCTGCCGTAATTCTAATAGGCCTGCCTTTATATGTTACGTCACCTGTTTCCCTTACTGCTTTTAATATTCTTTCTTTGTTTTGTGCATTTGGTGTTTTGATTATTATGTGATGGGAGGAATTTCTTTTCTGGTCCAATCTACTTGGTGTTCTGTAGGCTTCTTGTATGTTCATGGGGATCTCTTTCTTTAGGTTAGGGAAGTTGTCTTCTATAATTTTCTTGAAGATATTTACTGGCTCTTTAAGTTGGAAATCTTCACTCTCTTCTATACCTATTATCCTTAGGTTTGGTCTTCTCATTGTGTCCTGGATTTCCTGGATGTTTAGATTTAGGAGCTTTTTGGATTTGCATTTTCTTTGGTTGTTGTATCAATGTTTTCTATGGTGTCTTCTGCCCTTGAGATTCTCTCTTCTATTTCTTGTATTTTGTTGGTGATGCTTGCATCTAGGCCTCCTAATCTCTTTCCTAGGTTTTATATCTCCAGAGTTGTCTCCCTTTGTGATTTCTTTATTGTTTCTATTTCCAGTTTTAGCTCCTGGATGGTTTTGTTCAATTACTTCATGTTTGGTTGTGTTTTCTTGTAATTCTTTAAGGGATTTCTGTGTTTCCTCTTTAAGGGCGTCTATCTGTTTACCCGTGTTCTCCTGTATTTCTTTAAGAGAGTTATTTATGTCCTTCTTAAAATCTTCTATTAGCATCATGAGATGCGATTTTTAAATCCACATCTTCCTTTTCCAGTGTGTTGGGGTATCCAGAACTTGTGGTAGGAGAACTGGATTCTGGTGATGCCAAGGAGTCTTGGTTTCTGTTGATTCTTGCATTTGCCTTTGGCCATCTGGTTGTCTCTGGTGTTAGATGTTCTTGTTGTCTCTGGCTGGAGCTTGTTCTTCCTGTGGGTCCATAAGCCTGTGTCAGCACTCCTGGGAGAGCAGCTCTCTCCTGGCAGAACGTATGTACAGAGGGCTCTGGAGTAGCCCAAGCTCTGGGTGCAGATGGTGGACTAGAAGGGTCCTGTCCTAGCTGCTCTACTGTTCTTGCTCCCCATTTTCTCCTCGCTGCCCCACTCCAGACAGTTATTGGAGAGAAAGTGACTATTTCATCTCCGAGCACTCCTGGGAGAACAGCTCTCTGCTGGGGGGACCTGTGCACAGTGGGCTTTGGATCAGCCTCAGCTCAGGGGTGCAGATGGCAGAACAGAAGGATCCTGACCCAGCTGCTCCATTTCACTCTGATCCAATCTTATCTGCTTTCTTATCCTAGTACAGTTAGCCCGTGACACATGAAGAGCTTTTCAGAGAGCTGGAAGTTACTTGTATAAATTTAGGAATTCTATAAACTCAGTATCAGGAACTATCAAATCATCAGTTTGTCTACACAGCATTACTACATGATAGGACATCTTTCTTGAACTGCAGAAAATCTGCCCAACAGGGTAGGCTAATGCCCAGGAATCATTAGGCTATGCAATAGTGACAGGAAAGGCATACCAGCAGTAAGAAGCAATCCTGGGATAAAAATCTCCAAAAGCCCTGTAATTCAGAGCTTACCCATTGCAGCTGTGCAAAGCAGTGGGCCATCTCCAGAAAACTTACTTGTTTACCTTTAGCCTTTCCTAGATGGCTTCTGACAGTTGAGTTTAGTATAAAACGGCCATTTCCGATTCTCTGTCAAAGAGTTTGCACATATCCATTGCTTTCTGATCAGTTTTGATGCTTTACCTTTTAGGTAAGGTAATGGCCCTTTGAGAGCTCTTGGTCTTTTGAGCTGAATGGAAGCACCTATTATTGGACAGATTAGGAGTTCATGCCAGACTTCACTATGCGGCTTTATTTGTGGCTACATGCTATGGGCTGGTATGTGGTGTGTGATGTGTGGTGTGTAGTATGTGGAGTGTGGTGTGTGTGTGTGTGTTTGTGCGTGTGTCCTGAGCCTAGTCTTTGGTCTTACTCTAACACTAGAGGGTGTGTTCAGTATAGATTTCCTAAAGCCATGATTGGTAGATTATCAATATTTCAGCACTAGAGGGCACCCCAAAACTATATTTGCAGCAATCAGCAGTTGAAGCGGTTTTTCAAGATGGACTGGCTGTTAAAGCAATTTCTACTTATTGATTTAGACATTTTTTAAAAAGGATGTTTCTGTGCTGCCAAGATGGCTCCAATGGCTCTTACTGCCAAACTTGAGCACCTGAACTCCACACTGGGACCGTACGGTGGAAGGAGAGAACCTACTCCCTGAGGTTGTCCTCTGGTCTCCACATACACATACACATACACATACACAGACACAGACACACACACACACACACACACACACACACACACACACACAGAGTAATTGAATGTAAAAAATAAAATAAAGAAGAGTTTTTCAAGTATTAAATATTAATAATACTTCAAATATTAAAAAGTGATGACTTTATTTCCAACCCAAATATCAGAAAATTCAATGTGAGCAGCTGTGCGATGAGAGTAGCTGATCACTAAGGGAGCTTCTTTGAAACAAGATCTTCAGACGATTGTGAATGGCTCTCAGTCTAAGAATACCGACACCTCTTAATCATTCCTTTTTGCATTAAAACATTTTCCTAGTTGTGTAGTGTTGTCCTGAGATGTCCACAACATACTGTTACTCTTCAAAATTCTTGTGAACAGGAAAAAGAGCATGCTACTAAGCCAGTTCTGTCGGACTCACACATGACTGTGCCTCTTACAGAGGTGGAGGCTCCAGTCTCAAAGGCCTGGAACTGTGTTCTGTCCAGAGTAACATACTGCCAGAGAAGGTGGGAGACTTGAGGAAGGAGTGGCCGCATCTCACGGCCATCCTGCGCAGAGGCTATCATTACCATTTACTGACAGGAAAGAGAAACAGAAATAGGAAGGAAGTGAGGGATCTGGGCCACTGATGGTAAGATTAGATTTTTTTTTTTTAAATTTCCAAAGGCAAGTTTATTTTTTTCCTTCCTATTTTTAGTTAGAATGGGCACATCACTGCTTGCGTTTGCGGTGACTCAGTAGGTGGCTCTTAAGTCCTCTTGTCTCTGGTCCTTGTACTATCATCTTAAGTTTGTGGAGACATTTTAAGCTCTTGGAAATTGCCCAGACATGTGAAGTGCTGAGTAGGGGCAGGTTTTGATGCCCCCATTTCGCCTAGGGGCAGGTTTTGATGTCCCCACTTCACCTAGGGGCAGGTTTCGATGTCCCCACTTCACCTAGGGGCAGGTTTCGATGTCCCCATTTCGCCCGCACAGGGTCTCCTCCACATGGATACTGGCAAGTCAGATGCACAAGAGCTTTGATGATTCGGGACACTTGGCTGTCTTTTTTGACTCTTACAACCTTTGCTGTTTTACAGATGAGAAAGCTGACATTAAGGTAGGTTAAGTGGTCTCCCTGTGGTAACACCAAATAGGAAGAGACAGACGTGGCCCTAACATCCAGCCAGCTGACCCCAGCGTTTCTTTAACATACTGTACTTTCACTGGAGGGTGAGGAGTTTTGCCCTTGGTGTCTATTCAGTCTCCTCATACCTGTCTCTTCCCTTTTCTAAGTTTATACATCTGAGGAAGGTGCTCTGGAAAACAAAGAAGACACAGGACTATGACCTGAGCCACATGCTGTGCAGAGCGTGGAAGGGCTGAGAGCTGAGAGCTTCCTCTGCTTTCCTCCGCTCCCCAAACAAAGGCTGAGTGTGGAAGACACATGAAAAATTCACAGTAAAAAGGAAGGAAGTGATAGAGAAACTTTTTTTTTTTTTTTTTTT
>NW_022196891.1:63816447-63820258 GCF_008632895.1 Mastomys coucha
ATTCCTGGTTGTCAACTTGACTATATCTGGAATGAACTACAATCCAGAATTGGAGGGCTCACCTGTGGACCTAATCTGGAGGCTGAGAGATACAAGTTTCCAACCTGAATCTTGGCATGGAGATCTCGAGGCATAGTGACTATGACTCCTAGAAGATTAAGACAGGATGTTCTCCGAATTCAAGGTCATCTGGGATTAAAGGTGTGGTGGCACACACCTTCAATCTGGGCCACACCTTCTGCTGGAGACCTATATAAGGACATTGGAAGAAGGAAGGCTCTCTGTTTCACCTGCTTGCCTTGTGGGACTGAGCAACTGCTAGATCCTTGGACTTCCATTCACAGCTGCTGCCAACCATTGTTGGGAATTGGACTACAGACTGTAAATCATCAATAAATTCCTTTACTATATAGAGACTACCATAAGTTCTGTGACTCTAGAGAACCCTAACTAATACATACCCTTTCCTGGTTTCCCCTCTGGAAACCCCCTACCCCACCCTCCCTCCCCTATTCTACCACCCATTCCCGCCTTGGCATTCCCCTACACTGGGGCATGGAGCCTTCCCAGGACCAAGGGCCTCTTCTCCCATTGATGTCTGACAAGGCCATTCTCTGCTACATATGTGGCTGGAGCCATGGGTGCCTCCATGTGTACTCTTTGGTTGGTGGTTTAGTTCCTGGGAGCTCTGGGAGGTCTGGTTGGTTGATATTTTTGTTCATCCTATGGGGCTGCAAACCCCTTCAGCTCCTTCAGCTCCTTCAGTTAGAGAACTCTAACTCCTCCATTGGGAACCCCGTGCTCAGTCCAATGGTTGGCTGTGAACATCTGCCTCTGTAATTGTCAGGCTCTGGCCTTTCAAGAGCCAGCTATATCAAGCTCCTGTCAGCAAGCACTTCTGGACATCCACAATAGTGTCTGGATTTGGTAACTGTATATGGGATGGATCCCCATGTGGGGCAGACTCTGGATGGCCTTTCCTTCAGTCACACTTTGTCTTCAACTTTGTCTCACATTTTGTCTCTGTATTTCCTCCCTTAAGTATTTTGTTTCTCCTTCTAAGGACTGAAGCATCCACACTTTGGTCTTCCTTTTTCTTGACCTTCATGTGGTCTGTGAATTATATCTTGGGTATTCTGAGCTTTTGGGCTAATATCAGAGAGTGCATGCCATGTGTGTTCTTTTGTGTCTGGGTTACCTCATTCAGGATGAAATTTTCTAGCTCCATCCATTTGCCTAGGAATTTCATGAAGTAATTGTTTTTAATAGCTGAAATTTGTGTAAATTGTGTATCCATTCCTCTGTTGAAGGACATCTGAGTTGTTTCCAGCTTCTGGCTATTACAAATAAGGCTGCTATGAACATAGTGGAACATGTGTTCTTGTTATATGTTGGAGTATCTTCTGGGTATATGCCCAGGAATGGTATAGGTGGGTCCTCAGGTAGCACCATGTCCAATTTTCTGAGGAACCACCTGGCTGATTTCCATAGTAGTTGTAGCAGCTTGCAATCCCATTAGCAATGGAGAAGTGTTCCTCTTTCTCCACATTCTCTCCACCATCTGCTGTCACCTGAGTTCTTGATCTTAGCCATTCTGACTGGTGTGAGGTGGAATCTCAGGGTTGTTTTGATTTGCATTTCCCTAAGGATGCTGACCATTTCTTTAGATGTTTCTTGGCCCTTACTTGTGTAACCCCCCCTCTAAGTAAATTAAAAGTGGGATTATTAAGAATAACAAGGGTATTATTCATAAACGTATAGTATTTATATTACAAAGACTTTGGGCTTTAGAATCAACTACATCAAAGCTCTCAATACCCACTGTGCTATTTTGATCATGGAGCGATTACCCCTAACCTTTCTAACCTCCCTGTTTTGTGAAAATAGAATGAGCTAGAGGGTCCCGTGTATTGAGTTTCTTCCACAGTGTCTATAACATAGATACTCCCTGGAAAAATACAGAAGAAATCAATAAGACAGGGGACATAAAAAATGTTCAATGAATAGACATTCTGCTATGAATAAATATTCTCCTTTAATAGAAAACTATGTGTTCTCCATAGTGTATTATTTAATAACAAATTTACATGTTTTCTTGAATTTTGCTATTTTTAGATGGTGATTATATAAATCAATGAATTTCCCTTTAAAAATAATAGCCTGCAAAATCCCATGACCATCAAGGGGAATCCGTCTTTCTCACAGAAGAGACAGCACACCATGCCTAGTGAATGAGCCCCACACCAAAGAACACAGACTGCCTTTACTAACCCTTGGTCTGCACATGGCTCAGTCGAGCCAGGTGAAGAGGAGCAGCTTCTTGGAACAGGTAGCATTTGGTATGAATTTGAGCACAGAGTAGAAATAAGTAGAAATAAGATGAAGAATTGATGAGTTAGTCCCTGATTGTCTTTTAATCAGATCTGTGAAAAGGGTCTGTGGTTAGAGGGCTAAGACAGAAAGTAATGTTTGTGAGCCCTGAGGAGTATTTCAGGAGAAGTTCAGGAAAAGAGGCCATTCAGTGTGAATCGTTATACCTCATAGAAACTTCAGAACATTTAAGAGCTTAACTAATACACATAGCCTAGTGTTATAGAACTCTGTGCCCTGGGTATGACATAGCCACTACTCCTGAAGTCAGGGAAACTTTGATTACTGTGCCAGACCCTCACAACATTAGGTTTGTTAACATTTCATTGTGGTAGGGCCATATGAAGCCCCACAACTCTGGAGATACATAGGTGGTTAACAGTTGTGGGAGGGAGAGGAGCTGTTCTTTGATGAGATCAAGCTACAAGTTGCTCTTGAACCCTAAGAAACCCTAGTAAACACTCTGGTTCATCAAGCCAGATTTGCACGAAATCATTTTCTTTTTAAAAAATTTTAAAATTTTAAAAAATTTTAAAATTTTAAAAAATTTTAAAATTTTAAAAAATTAAAAAAATTTCTATATAATTTATATAGTTTTCTATATTTAAGTGTGTTTATGTTTGTGTTTGTGTGTTGTGAGTCTGTATGTGTATGTTTCTGTGTGTTTGTGTGTATGAGTGTGCCTGTGTGTATCTTTGTGTATGTGTAAGTATGTGATGTTTGTGTGTGTGTGTGAATGTGTATGTGTATCTTAGCATATGTGCCCCAATGTACATGCAGAGGCCAGAGGACAACTTACATGAGTTAATTTTCTCTTTCTACTCTGTGGCCCTCTAGCATTGAACTTGGGTCTTTAGGCTTAGTAGCAAGCATGTTTTCTTGCTGCTCCATCTCACTGGCCCTTGGGTGGAATCAGTTCTTTGGCTGGTTGTGTTCCTGTCTGTAGTGAAAAAAAAAAAAGCATTGGTCTATATGGAAGGATATCATAAGCCTGTGATCTATTGTGAAACCCACGAGAAGTGTTGGGATAGGAAAATAGAATGAATGGTGGGTGGATTCTATTATAGCTCAACTGTTCTCAGTGCAGAGAACAAGCTGGTGGCATCTATTTTCCATTAATAATGGATAAGTTCAGGAAATTCTCAGAAGCTGCACAGCATTATTGTTATCTTTGAGAGGGAAAATAGAAGATAAGGCCAAACCCCAGGGAGAAATACGCCTTCTGGGAATTCTGAGCTGCTTGGTGACTGAGCTTTTTCAGGGTGTTGATGTGGTGAGTTCTAAGAAGGCTGCTAATGGGCACCACTCAGCACCCAGAGGGAGGGGTGAACTCACTCAGGCCACAAGTAGCATCGTAGCAATGGCATAGCAGATGTCTTAGTCAGGGTTTCTATTCCTGCACAACATCATGACCAAGAAGCAAGCTGGGGAGGAAAGGGTT